>NW_026586589.1:7283959-7314549 GCF_907164565.1 Psammomys obesus
ACACACACACACACACACACACACACACACACACACACACACACACAGCTACAACAGCCAGTCAGCTCCTCAGTACAACAAGACACAAGAGCAGAACATAAAAGCTTACTTATTTCTGTACTGGCCATGAACACTCTTTAAAAAATCTCCTAAACACCACCTAGAGTAGCATCGAAATAGAGTAAGACTGAGCAAAGGAGTGAAAGCACAGAAAAATGAAAAACCAAAATACACGAAGTTTAAAAAGCATGCAAGAGCCCTGGGTTTGACCCCTCTCCACCAACAAAATAAATAAAATAAAACCTGAGAAACACTGCCCACTGGTTTAAAATATCAGTGCTGGGATAGATAGGTAGATAAACTTTAGCACGTAAAGAGCAAAAGAGGACTTGGGTTCAGTTCCCAGTACCCTCGCGGTGGCCTACAACTGCCCATGACTCCAGTTCCAGGGGATTCAGTCCCCTCTTCCTGCCTCTGAGGACACCAGGCCTCTGAGGACATGCAGTGCACAGAATAATAATCAGGCAAAACACTCATACACATAAAAACTGATAAATTAATTCTCGAACTCACATGGAAAGGCAAAGAACCCAGAGGAGCCAAAGCAACCCTGGCAAAGAACAGCAAAGTTGGAGGGCCTGACATCCAGGTAAAGACCACTACAGACAGACAGATGGAACATCAGAACAGAAGAGAGGCCAGAAACAGGCTCATATACACATGAATAGCTGATTTTTTTTTTCAGTCAGTCTTTCATGTAACCCAGCCTCGCCTCAAACTTACCATGTAGTTGAGGGTGACCTTGAGCTTTTTTTTTTCTTTTTGGTTTCTCTGTGTAATAACCCTGGCTGTCCTAGAACTCACTCTGTATACCAGGCTGGCCTTGAATTCACAGAAATCCACCTGATTTAACTCTTTGGATCTATTTGAGGAGAAAGAGCACCTAAACAATACAGACATCTTTTAAAAGATTTATTTTTATTTTATGTGTATGAATGCTTTGTCTGAATGTCATGCTGTGCACTGCATGTATGTTTGGTGTCCTCAGGGGCCAGAAGAGGGCATTGAATCCCCTGGAACTAGAGTTATGGACAGTTTCAGGCTGTCTCTTGATTTGCTGGAGTTAAACGTGTGTGCTACCACACCCAGCCGACCATGAACATTTTTTGAAATTAAAAAATAATTATGTGTACATGTATATGTCTATGTATGAACACATGTGTGCAGCTGCCTGTGTAGGCCACAAGAGAGCATCGTGCCCTGGAGCAAGAGTTACAAGCAGTTGTGAGCCAACAGAGGTGTAGCAGCCTAAACATCTCTACAGCCCATGACCTTCGACTTCTGACCCTCCCGCCTCTACCTCCTGAGTGCTGGGATTAGTCTTGGACACTATGCCTGGTCTATGTGGTGCCTGGGGATCAAACTCAGGGTTTTGTGCAGGCCAGGCTCTGCTAACTGAGGGACATCTCCAGAACAACTGATTTTTAAAAATTAATCAATCAATCAAACAATCAATCAATCTCTCCCTCTCCCTCTCTCTCTCCCTCCCTCCTTTTCTCTCCCTTTTTCTCCCTTTTTCTCCCCCCCACCCTATTTTGTTTATATTTGTTTTGCTGGAGATTTCATCAGAAGCCTGGTACCCTGGGTAACTGATCTTTGACAAAAGAACACAAAGGATGCATTGGAACCAAGTGAGCTTCTTAACCAATAACAAGAAGCATTTGTTTATTTACTTTACGCATGCACGCTATGCACCAGAGTGCTCACAAGGAGGTCAGAGATTGAGCTCGGGTTGTCAGGCTTAGAGGCTTCCTTATTCTCATATCCATCTCACCATCCCCAGAACAGCTTTTCAACTACTGGATTAAAGGTACATTTCTTACGTAACACGTGAAACTTGTTTTAAACGAGACTTATACATTACACAGAACAATTAAAACACGGACCACCTACAACTGGGCTAGAGAGATGTCTCAGCAACAAAGAGCACTGGTTGCTCTTCCAGAAAACCAGGGTTCAGTTCCCAACACCCACGTGGTAGCTAATAGCCATCTGTAACTCCAATCCCAGGGGATCTATGCCCTCTTCTGACCTCTGGCTATCAGGAATACATGCAGTACGCAAGCATACATGAAGACAAAACATCCATATACTAAAATAAAATTAATTTCAAATTTAATAAAAACTCTAAAACTAAAAAAAACCCAAAACTGTAGAGAATGAGCTGGGCGTCATGGTGCATACCTATAATCCCAGCACTCGGGGATAGAGGCAGATGGATCACTGTGAGTTCGAGGCCAGCCTGGTATACAAATCCCAGGACAGCCAAGGCTAAACAGAGAAACCCTGTCTCAAAACAACACAAAACAAAAACAAAAAACTGTAGAGGAAACCATGATGATCTGGGGTTAGGAAAAAGACTCTTAGCTATGACAGCATTGGATACAATTTGTCACAGAACGCACTGAAAAGTTGGGCTCCATCAGAATTGAAACCATCTCCCTTTGGCATACTCTTAAAGAAATGATCACGCAGGCCTCAAACTGGGAAAAGCACTGTGTTCACACATCTTTTACAGGACTTGCATCCAGAATACAGAAAGAGCCCTCAGGCCTCCATAAGGGGGGAAAATCAAGGAGAAAAGACTCAAGCTTGAGAAGACACATAGTGGATGACAAGATGTTCCACGCACTGGTCACTAAGGAACTGAGAGCTAACGCTGTGTGAGGGACTGCACCCACAGAACGCCTGAAGCCACAGGCTGAGCACGTCAACCTCAAGTCAGTTCTGAGGGGCTGAGGAGGAACTGGACCTAAAAAGGTAGCTTCTTAAAACTCGAAGCACATGCCTGCCATATTGTCCGGCTGCTCTTCTAGGTATTTGCCTGAGAGAAGTGAAGATTCCTAGGAAGACTTGGCTATAACTGTCCCTAAGAGGCTTTGTGATGCTTTCACACCGGAAACAAACCCGCATGCCCATCGGTAAATAAATGATGGCACACCCACTCCATGGCTATGGAAGAGAAAGGGCTGGCCCAGGACGCTGCAGCATCTCCAATCAGTAACCTCAAGAGAAGGATGACGGACAAAGACTGCAGAAGTGCGCCATTCCAGTTATCTAGAAGTCTAGGAAATGTAAACAGATCCTTGCTTGGGAGATGGAGGGCCAGGTGGGAGGAGGAAGGCAAAGGGGGGGAGAAGGGAGGGCCAGGTGGGAGGAGGAAGGGCCAGGTGGGAAAGAGGGAGGGCAAAGGTGGGGAGGAGGGAGGGCAAAGATGGGGAGGAGGGAGGGCAAAGATGGGGAGGAGGGAAGGACAGGTGGGGAGGGGGACAGGTGGGAGGAGGGTAGGCAAAGGGAAGATTGCACAGGATGACAAGGAAACTTCGGGTGGTGGTGGGAATGCTACATCTGTATGGCCTATTACACATCAATTATACCTCAATACACTTTTTTAAAAGCAGATAAATCAAGGTCCCACCAGGAATAGAGATTAAGCTGGCATACCTTCGAGGGCTCTGTCAACGTAAAGCTTCTAAAATTGTCTTGAAATTTTAAGACTCGTCTGTTCACACCTCCATAACCGTTTACTTCCAGAACGCCGCAAGCCTCGTGCCACCGCTCAGAGATAACTATACCCAGACGCCGACACGGGGCAGGGTGATGCCATTCTAAATCACTCCTGCTCAGACGTGACGCGCACAGCCCAGAGCCCACGACTCTGCCGCTTTTATCAGCTCCAGGTTTGTTCCCACTCCATCACCAGGATTAAATCGTCTCCCCCTGGGGAGAGTGGAGCCGCGCTTAGTGAGAGGGATGTGTTCCCACCCAAGACGGAGCAGGGCATGGGGGAACAGGAGTGAGACAGGCATTCCTGGAGAGTCACCTCCACCGTGGAGGAGAAAAGTCTTGGGCAGGCAAGATGATGGCTCAGCAAGAAAAGGTGCCTGACAACCTGAGTTCCACTCTCAGGATCCACATAGTGGGAGGAGAGTACCCTCTCCTGCCAGCTGCCCTCTGACCTGTGCATGCCTGCTGTGGCATGAGCACATACACACAGACACATACAAGAAATTACATAAGGTGTAGTTTTCGTTTTGGTTTTGGGAGACAGGGTTTCTCCGTGTAGCCTTGGCTGTCCTGGACTTTGTAAACCAGGTTAGCCTTGAACTCACAAAGATCTACCTGCTGGAGGGTGTCCTTATAAGCATTACTTTATTTTGAATGTTTATTTACTAGTTTCTTTTTAATTTTTTTATTCTTTCATTAGTCAATGCACTGAATTAATTTATTTATTAACACTTCATTAGTTAGCCAGGTATAATGGTGCACGCCTTCAATCCTAGCTCTCCAGAGACAAAGGCAAGTGGATCTCTGTGAGTCCCAGGACAACCAGGGCTATACGGAGAGACCCTATCTAAATGGTTTTGCAAAAGCAAAACCTTTACTTATTCTCTAAAAAAAAAAAATTTATTTATTTATTTATTATGTATACAGTATTCTACCTGCATGCCATAAGAGGACACCAGATCTCATTATAGATGGTCGTGAGCCTTCATGTGGTTGCTGGGAATTGAACTCAGGACCCCTAGAAGAGCAACCAGTGCTCTTAACCTCTGAGCCATCTCTCCAGCCCAACATATTTGTTTTCTAGTTTGTTTGCTTTTATTTGTTTAACATGGCAATAACTTACTGCCCACACTTAGGACCTGGCATGAGGAGGCCTAGCCACACAGTAGGGTGTCTGCAGTTGACAGGGGAAAAACCTGGAGTTGGCATGTTGGTGAGGACATGGAGCTGAAGTCCCTCTGCAGGTGGGAATTTATCAGCACAAGCACTTGAGAAGACTGTGTGGGTGTCCCTACCAAAGATGGGCGTGCCCTGGCTGGACACTCTATAAACACCTTTGCACTTAGGCAGAGTGGAGGAAAAAGGCACTTGGCATGTGGAGGAAAGTTCAAAAGGGCGCTGTCCACAGTCACTGCCGGAGGTAACCAGGCAGCCTGTCAGCAGCAGCAGCAGCAGCCGTGATGCCCAGTGGTCCGCTCAGCGAAGAACCAGTCCAGACAGCAGTGAGGGAGCGCCCAGACAGAGCATAAGGAAAGGCAGCCGGACAAGCACCCCTTTGCAAGGTCTAGAACGGAATTCTGGGTGCTCCGAGGGCTGGGGCTTCCTCAAGAGCTGGGTGTGGTGGCCACACCATGCTGGACAGGACACTTGAGGTCGGTGCAAGCAAGACGCTCACTGTCCCAACTCACAGACTCAGTGAGTCTCTGAGAAGCAGCAAAAGCAGCTACAGAAAAACGGAACTAATGTGGCCCCATTTTATGTAAAACCACTCGCACATCTGCACTTCACCCGCAGAGAATGCCAGTATCACCTGCAACACCATTTGGTGGCAGCCGCTATGACCAGCCTGTTACCCCAAGCGCTTTGGCATGCCCTTCATTTCACAGGGTCTTCTGAATGGGGACTGCCACTAAGGCAGGGTGCTGAGGACTCTGAAGTCATCGGGGCCTCATGGAAATGCCCAAGCCCTGACAACAGCCCACCAGGCTGCAAACCACCTTTCCCCCAACGCTCACTCAGTCCCGCCTTCCCCCTATTTCCTGGCAACATGGACCCCCTCACTTCTATTTGCGTACCTGGGGAACCCTCTCTAGCAGTGTTCCTCTTGGTCCTGTGTGGGTGCCTCTTCATCCTCTAGGTCTCAGCTCAAGGGTGACCTCCCCCAAGAAGCCTCTGTGACCCCAGGCAGAAGCCCCAGTTCCTGCTGCCTCCCAGCTGGAGCCTCAGTATGGCTCCACTCCCCAAGGGACACCAAGTGTCCAAAGTCCCTGTCCACCACCCGGCCTGGCACAGGATGGGTATTCAAGAATGAATACACCTGCTAGGGAGACTGATGAAGAGACACCTAAAGGGCCGCTACCAATGAATGGTGGCAAGAGGAGGGGACGGCAGGTGGGTACGCTGTCTCCATCCATCCCGGCATCCTTCTGGCGGACAGGACTCTGAGCCTTGGCACTTCCCTTGTCAGGGACCAGAACCTGCTGTCCTCCAGCCTCCTGCTCTCACTCTCCTCACTCTGCTGAAGCCCCAGTGGGTGGTGTATTAATAAACGGGAGGGAGAAGGTCACCCAGCTCTCGAGCGCTGAGCCGTCCTTGACTCGGGCAGGCGCAACTGAAAGGCGCTGGGGGGGGGGGGGGGCCGCTTCGCTGAGCACGTGCATGCTATTTCTGATTCCCAGCTGGCCAGACTGGCCCAGTGCATCTGCTGTGGGAGTCCAGGCAGCCTGGAGAGCAGCAGGGGGATGGGGAGGAGCAGTGACCATCACCCAGCCATGCTTGCACCTGACCCGGCCATATCCGCCCCGAGAACTCAACCCACCGCTCCTCAGGGCCAGGTGAGTTTTCACTGAACCCCTCAGCTTAGCATTTGGGGCTCACGAAGACCCAGCCTGCTTACCTGCCTGCGTTCCGGCTCTCCCCTCCTACCATCAGCCCAGCCCTCTCTGTACTGTGGGTCTTCACACCTGCTGAGCCCTCCGGCAGGCAGAGGACCGCTGTCTCCAGCCTTTGGCAGGCCTTTGGCTCGCTCAGCTTAAGTCCCAGGCCTCAGCACAGAACATTCCTCTACCACCACATATTGGGGCTCCTTGGAGGACGTCCCCCTAATGTCAACAGGTACCCTGGGTTATCTCAGATGTCTTTGAGCCTTCTCCTGGACTAAGATTTGAGCAGTGTGGAGGTCCTCACCTTCATGTCTCTAGCATTTGGTCCACGGAGACCATGACGCCTCATTAGGCAGAAAGTGCGTGGGTTCTGAGATGAAGCAGTGGACTGGAGAGCTCAGAGGTGGTGCACAGGCAGGGAGCAAATAGCTGGATTTGTTTGTGACCTGATTATGAAGGGTCAGAGAGATGGAGCCTTAGGGGACAGGGAGAAAGGAGGAGGTCCACTCACCCTCAGCTGAGGACCCCTCTCAGCCTCACACTGGCCATCACCAGTGTCCCCTGGAGCAGT
This sequence comes from Psammomys obesus, assembly GCF_907164565.1. Lineage (NCBI taxonomy): Eukaryota > Metazoa > Chordata > Mammalia > Rodentia > Muridae > Psammomys > Psammomys obesus. The sequence continues at coordinate 7,290,980 of NW_026586589.1, forward strand.
CAATAGCCTGGCTCACAGCTCGGGAAGGCTGGGATACTGTTCCAGGTGTGGCTGCACACAGCCCTGCCTCCCCGCCCCTGACAAGCACCGTTGACACGGAATCTGTACAGAGAGTGTGTGGCCTGAATACACCTGCTTCCCAAGGCAGGCTGCCCAAATGGGGCAGGGGGCTCCTGGCAGGAGGTCTGGGCGCTGGGAAAACTGGACCACCTGCTCACCACTTACAGCTGTTAGCTCCTGGGAGAGGGAGGTTCCCCAGACACTGAGGTCAGGCCTGGGTCTGGCAGAGGCCCTCCAAGCAAAGGCTCACAGCCTACCCTCCCGCCCAAAGCTGCTGCCTGGAATGTGGGCCATGCACAAACCAGGCCAGCCAAATTAGGAGGGTTCCAGGGAGGGAAGGCCTCCAAGAGGGTCCCAGAGCGGCCTGGGGGTGGTAAGGTACAGGCATTCTGGTTCCTAGGCTTGCTAGGGACTCTGATGGTTCCAAGAATTCTCTTTTCCTTCTTGAAGCTCTTACAGAGAGCCTCCACAAAGCACAGGGTTTAGTCAGGGATCTTGTGGTTCCAGCCCATCTTGACCCCTGCCTCGCTTTCACCAGCTCTCAGAGTGCTCGCTTTCTGGTCCTCTTTCTCTAGCCGGTCTCTTGGGGAAGCCCAGGGCCTTCTTCGGGCACTGGAGCATACCAGCCATTTCCCAGGCGCCTGTTAGGCCCCAGGCTCTGTTCTAGGCACCTTGGCCCTCGGGAGCCCACTTCACTCATGATCAAGCCTTGAGGGCAGGCATGCCACTGTCACTCTTTGGAGTACAAAAGGAGAAACTGAGGCTAAGAGTTGTTCCTGTCACGAGGCTGGCACACCTAGCTAGACTCTAACTCACAGACCCTCATAATCACCTCACTTCCTCAGGGTGCTCAAGCTCTGGCGGCTGCTTCCTGGAGGCTGCTTCCTGGAGGCTCGGACTTTGGTTTCCCACGGTTCTTGGGACTGAGTGCCCTGCCTCCTCCATTCCTTTTTACTTTCTCTATTTAAAACAAAACCAGGAAACACACAAACAAACCAACAAACAAAATTCTATTCTCGAAAACAGTTGAGCAGAAATGGCCTGCTGTGGACACCACACTGAAGGAGCCCACGATCTCCCCAGCCAACCGTGTCCTGACCCACTCTCGGCCTGGCCAGTGCTGGGTTCTGAAGCTAAATGGGCTCAGTTCAAACCCCACTCCACCACCAGCTGCTAGGTGACCTCGGGCACGCCACCTTCTGTCATGGCCTTGTTTCCCCTCCTGAGAGGACACTTTTCATGTGCCCAGAGTCATTCAAGAAACAATGCCATGCTCTGACCCAGGTGCCATGCTGCTTCTTGACATGGTCATGTTGGGGCTTCACTGGGTCCCTCAGGTAGCTCCTGGAGGTGTCCTGGATAGGAGGACATCTATGTAAGATGGCTTTCAACTGCAAGCTTCAGAGTCCTGCTCCAAAACAATAGATAGCTAATGAAGAGAGAGAGAGAATATATGAAGAAATGAATGAATGAGTGGGTGGGTGGGTGGGTGGATGGATGGAGAATTGGTTACCCAAGGGGACACTGGCTCCTGGGCCTAGGAGAAGACAGGCCCTACTTCCAGGACCACTATTCCACCACGAGAGTACTATTGCCCGCCTCACTGGCCCTGGGTTCCTCCTCATGGTGGTGGAGAGGCCCACAGACAGATCTGATCCTCAGAGACCACTGTGCACCAGCACCAAGCTACAGGTGCCCTGTGTCCATCTTCAAACAGTCCTGACTGTCACCGTTTGGGACTGAAGATGAATGCCCGCCAGGCCTAAAATAATCCTTGGCATAGTCCTTGGCACAAGCGGGTGTTTGCCTCAGAGAGCGTACAGCAGCTGCAGGAACAGACAGGCCACACACAGGGCTTAAAGGACAAGAACAAGAAATGAGGCCAGGTGTGGTAGCACAAGCCTGTAATCCCAGACCCATGAGGCTGAGACGAGAAGACCTCAGGTTCCAGGCCAGCCTGACTTAAACAGCAAGTTCAAGGCCAGTCTAGACTACTAAGCAAGACACTAACGCAAGGAATCAGGGGGAGTGGGTAAAGGGGGAAGGGAAGAAAAAAAAATTGCTCCTGGGAACAATCTTCAGATTATGGCTTTTCCCAGGTTGGAAAGGCAGCTCTGACCTCTAGGCCAGCTTGACAGCGACCAGCCCGCTAGCCTTAAACCCTGTGGTACCAGGACAGATGAGGGACTGGCCTCCAGAAAGGGTTCCCAAGGCTGGAAGAGGAACAGAGACAGGGCTACAAAGGACACAGTGCATGGACAGCTGTGTGGCGCTGGCCTGTGGCTACCCACTCAGGCAGCCACCCCCGCCCTGACCTCTCCAGGCAGCTGCACCTGCATGCACTGCTAGGCTCCACAGTGCCTGGGCACCACTCCTGACTGGGTGCGTGGTAGTGCTGAGGTGCTGCCATCAGACTGGAAGGGTTTCTGCATGCCCCTCCCCCAGCCTACCTTGCTGTGGGGTGAGGGGATACATGAAGTCAGCCAGGGTAGGGTCTCCCAGGCTAAGGGGACAGTAGAGCCAGGGTCTAGAAGGCCAGAGGACACAGAATATATACCCTAGTCCTCATGTGGAACTGTGGAAGGAGAAGGGTGGCTTTGAGAGACCAGTGACAGAGCACGCTGACCGTCATGCTGAGGGCTGAGGGCCCACCGCGCTGACAGCAGCTGCGTGCGCTCCTACATCAGATAAACTGCCTGAGTGTGAGACACGGAAGCAGACCTGACAGAACATCTGGGAAGCATTTTGGCTGCCTTGGGCTGCAGGAGGAGCCCAAATTCCTCTTTGTCGTTGAACCCTAGGCCCCTCCATAAGGGATCCAGAGAGAAGGCTGCCTCTCTGCTGAACTCCGGGAACCATCTTGCCATTCATCAAATCCAGCCTTGCAAATGCTTCCTGGAAACTTTGGGCCCCGGCGGGCCATGGTGACAGCTCCCAGGCTGCCCACTACTTGTGCCCCTGCCCTGGCCGGCATCAGCAGAGGGAGTGCAGAGTGGGTCAGCAGAGGTTGGCCCGCTTTGGTCTTGGCCATGGCAGGTGGGCAGGCAGCCAACATTCCATGCCAATGCCGGGAAACCTGGCAGTTGCTGGCCAGAAGAGTACTGTGGGCCTGCCCCGCTCTGGAGCCATCTGTGGCTCCCTAGTTTCTTTCACTGAGAAGCATCCACATAGGAGAGGCTGGAGAGGGTCCCCCAGTTTCTGCTGCACATTAGGAGACCCACTCAAATGTCCTGGAGCACAGAGGTGGACAAGGGCTCCCCGGGGTCAACCCCAGTAGACTACCAGTCCACATTCCACCAAATCTTCAGTCCTGCCCACATGGCTTCACCTCTCCCTACCTCAGTTCCTTCACATGTCAGCAGACTTCTGCAGCCAGTAAGACCACGTGGCCCAGCCTGACCCTAACTCATACCAAGTCCTCCTTGGTCTCTCCACGCTGCAACCTTGGCATTCCACACTGCCCCTACCTCGGGACTCTGTACCAACCTTCCCAGCCTCACTCAGGTCACTTCCTGGGGACAGTCCACCCTGAGGCCTGACTAGCTTCGGTGTTCTGCGGGGCAGCCCGCCTGTCACCGCCTTGAGGTTACATTCATCCGGAAGGTTATGTAACGACTGCAGGCCTCCCAAGAGGACCTCGGCTCTGCAGGGCAGGGCCCGGCCCAGCCACTTGTTCCCAGTGTATGCCCAGCACAGAGCGGGCACTTGCCACGTGTTTGCTGAGTGGATACTCGGGGAATAGGAAAGAGGAGCTAAGCCCCAAGGCATGATGTGGCTACATTATCCCTGTCTTTGTGTCAAGACGACCCAACAATACACAAAAGCCTGGCCGGGGTCAGGGTGCAATATCTGACACACATACACCCGCGACAGGCCAGGGCACTCCCTCACACTATGTCACAGATACACATACGGCCCACACGTACCATGCGAAGCCTCCACACACAGCATGCACACCACACACAGTCCCGTCACCCTTGCCCGCACACACGCCATCCGTCCATCCTACATACATCTGTCCACACTTCACACTCTGTACACACATGCCAAACACACCTTCTCACATACCCCACATCGCACATCACACATACATACCACCTCCCTACATGTCACACACATACCCACCAGACAGCCACACCACGCTCGTCTCTCCACACGCCTCACACATGCCATCTCCACAACCATATATACACACCAGGTGAGCTGCACCTCACGCCACACACACGCCACAGACACACATACATGCCACACGCCACACACCTACCTCCCCACACATCACAGAGTACATGCCCCACACAGACCTACCTCCGACATACTACACGCGCACACACACACAAACATACTGCACATGCGATGGCCAACACGGGCAGCCAGGGCGGCTGCACGTCCCCATCACTGCGCTCGCTCTCTCAGAGAGCCCGGAAGGCCAGCTGAAACTCCCACACAAGCAGAAATAGGCCTGACCTGGCTGACCGGGACCCCTGGGGCCACCCAGCGCTGCCTGCCTCTGCCATTTCCACACGGTTCCCTGGGAAGTCTCACAAGTGCCCAGTCCTCTAGGAATCCCTCACAGCCCAGAAGTGGCAAGTCCCTGAGAAGGAAAGGTGTGAGATGCCGACACTTCCCAACTTGTGACCACAGCAGCACCGCATGGGGCCTGGAGCTGGGTGAGGCCACTCCGCACTACTTTCAACTCCCAAAACGCACAGGGGGAAACTGAGACCAGAGACGACGCAGAAGCCCAGTGATCAGGTGGCCTCTGGCTGGGCCCTACCTTTCTGCCTGGACTGTCAGGTACACATGCCTGGGTCAAACCCTACTCCACCACCCACTGGCTCGGTGCCCCTCCCTCCAAGCCCCAATTTCCTCCATCAAGAACAGGGATGAGCACATTATCCCTCTCCCTCACGCACAGAAAGCACTGGTGGCATAGGGCTTGGAAGCCATTTCTACCCCAGGCTGACTGCACCCAGCCAGGCAGCCTCCACAAAGCCACAGAACCCAGAGCCTGGCCCACACAGTCCAAGCTACCGAGCAAAGGAGGACACGGGAGCCTGGGGGCCAGCAAGGCCATGGCACTCAGGGCCTCCAGTGAGCTCCAGCTCTCTGGGGATTGAGCTAGCAGAGCTAAGGATGCTGGCCTTGGCAAGAGCTGGGGGAGGCAGGCAGGCAGCTGGGGTGCCGGGGTGGTGGGAAGAAACTTGCCCCCGTTTTTAGCAAACCTGATCCCCGTTTCCAAGCTGTACTCCACAGTCCATGGCCACGTCACTCTCACAGCACCCAGTCAGCCCGCACTAGGTGGGAGGCAAAGCCCCCTCCCTCTGGCAGGGGTTAGGAGACAGAGGGTGGTGGGGAAGCCAGACAGCTGTCAGGGTGAGAACATAACACAAGACTCCTGATACCTCCTTGGGGGGTGGGGGAGTCTAGCTCAGTTCACCCCTGCAGTTAAAGAGAGCAGAGCTGGCAAAGACTCAGAGGGCACCCCACAAAAGAGATGGAGACCACGGAGCTTGGAGAGGTGCAGCCCTGAGTCAGGAAATGCAGCAACAGAGCACCGAGCAGTTCACCGTCCTTCTCACAGCCCCTCAGGCACCCAGCACACACGCTGGGACCCACCAGGAGCCCGGCTCTACCCAGACACAAACACTTAAGTCCGGAGGCCAAGTGCTCGAGAACCCAAGACCAGCTCTTGGGGTGCATTGTGTGAAACCTCCATCAGAACAGTTTCATAGTTCTGTCCCAGGCCCCACACAATGCTGTGTATACAGCAGGCACTCAGTTTATGTATCAGCAGGTCTTGCTCCATGTATATGCCTCTGCCCCCTCTTCTGTATCATCAGACTCACTCTGACCCCATCCTGGGCTTTCTCATGGTGACCCCTCTAGGGCACCAAATGCCCCTCTGCCCATGCGATGCCACTCCTGGAGCTGGGTCCCTCCCGGCCCACTGCACTGAAAGGTCCTGGGAACCAGCTCTTCTCGGTGGTCCGGCTGGCAGAGGCGGTCACTTCCACCCATACAGCCTCTTCACCCCTTCAGAAAGTCTTAAGGGTGGGTCACAGCCCCTTTTGGCAGCCCCCATATCATGGGGCCACGGCAGTCAGGACTCAGACCAGGCCTACTGCAGGGCTGAGAGACGTGGCCTCTGCTGATGACCCGGCGATGCCTCAGGCTGCTTGCCTGTACCAGGTGGGGATCCACCTCCAGTGGGTATGGCCAGGCTCCCCAAAGCCATCAACGACCCTACTGCAGTTGATCCCCACAGGCTCATGCCCCACCCATTGCTTGCTGGTGAACAAATGGGAACCTCAGGGTCCCCAGATGATGGGCTCAGGTGAGACTCTAAGCTCACTAACTTAAATCCAAATCCTGGTATTAGGGCTTCACCATCAATGGGACCTTAGTCCACTTGCTTAAAACTCTCAGTGTCCAGTTTCCTCACCTGTAAAATGGGGCTAGTAAGACTAGGGTATGGCAGAGGCTGAAGCAGACGGTGGATGCTTGGAGTCAGTATTACTAACTAGCAGGCCCTGAGCCAGCCACACTTAGTTCTGAGAGATGGTCAATGATGCTTTGTTAAGCAGAGAGTTGTTTTTAACTGCCAGCTGCTGATAACGGCTGTTATTATTATTATCATCGTCAACATTAGCAGGGATCCCCAAGCCTGGTTTTGCAACCAGCCCTGGTGAGGGGTGTAGCAAAATTCTCCAAACAAAATGTGCTTCCATTCATTTTGGGTTTTTGAAAAGGCCACGTCAGACAGCTCGGTGGGGAGGAGGCGGCATTGCGAAACCCAGCACAGAAGGATCCAGGCTGCTCCTCGGCTCAGGAAGTGATGTGCCATCTACTCCAGAGAGGCCCTGATACAATGGCTACCCCGAGGGCCCAGTGGCTGGGTTTCCTGGCCTGTGGGCCTAATCTCCAGCCTCTGAGCAACCCCTGCATCTCAGTTTCCTCATCAGTCAAATGAAGGTATTTCCTCTTCGTTCTGACCAAGGAGATAGCTAGAAAATGTGGAAATTAAATGTGTCCTGTAATCTGCAGAGTGCGGAACATACCCTAAAGGCTCCAGTCTTGGCCTGAGGTTGTTGCCAGGAGACTGCTGAGTAGGTGGACAGAGAGAATCAGCAACACCCCCCCACACACACACACACAGACACCATAAACCACACATACAAAAGAAAGGTAGTCATGTGTGGCTCAGAGACCAACCACAAGAGCCCAATGGAGTGTCATAGCAAGCCCTGCTGGGTAACAGCCTTTCCCATCGGGTACCCAGTCAGAGGTCACCTAACGGTGTCGTCTCTCCCTGAGCCAGCCCCTTTCACCTCTTCAGTGGCAGGGTCATCTATCAGGAGGAACTCTGGCCCACAGGCCTGGGCCTGTGCATATGCAGCCCTCCAAACCTACGAGAGCATTGCAGGCCCCATCCTGTGCCCATAGTGCCCACGGAAGCAGCCACCCAAGAGTCACGCAGGAGGGCCACCTCGGATTAGGACACTGGCTGCCTTCCTGGTCTTACGAATGTCGGTGAGGTCCTCAGCCAGCAGGGTCCTGCTCTTTTGCTCTCTACCCACCCAAATCCCTGAGGCCTCCAAACCCAGACAGCACATGCCCACTGGGATGTTTCCAGCACCAGGCAGCATGGGTTCCCCAGAACAGGAACGGTTGTAGTTCACATAGCAGATCTCATCTGACCCGACCCTGTGTCCCCCGGCCTGACACAGCCCTGAGCACTGAAGAGAGCAGGAAACCCGAGTAGCCCAAAGAAGGGACGGCAGGGAAGAAACCAGAGGGACAAGCTAATAGCCCCATAAATGCAACAAGCGTAATGAGGTAGGCAACTGATGTGAACACGTGGACTCACGCAGAAAGAGGGACCAGACCACAGGCCCACAGGGATGCCTGAAGATGCAGACCTACCCAAGCACAGCCTCCGCCTCTGCCAGAACCTTGGGACTCCCACGGACACACTGGGCTTCTAGAGGCAACAGACCTATAACTCCCACAAGTCTGCCAAATGCCTCTGGGGGTACAGAGCCAGCTGGAGGCAGGAACCCGTAGGGACAGTCATGTGGGCAACTGGACCTAGCCAAGACTCCTCCATGCCCATTGCCCAGCCCTCCACTTGGAATGCGCAGCTCACACTCACCCACTCATTCAAACCAAATAAATAAATAATAGGAGCAAGTTCCCGCAGCCAGCCAAGCCCGGTCCTCAGCGCAGGGAGGCTGCCTCGAAGGTGTGCACTGCCCCTCCCACATCAATCACACTGCGCCATGCATGGTGCAGAACTGTGGCCCCGGGGGTAAAGCAGAGGTCCTGGGGCTGTGGAGATGCTGACAGGGACGCCGAGTGGCCTCGGCACTGAGGAGGCTTTCTCCAAAAGCAATGCCTAGGATGAGGCCAGACTGATCAGGAGTAGTTTAAGTAGGTGAAGTGGGTGTGTGTGAGAGAGGGGTGCGGGCAGAGGACCCAGCGTGCTCAAAGAACCTGAGGTGAAAGGAAACTCAAACACAGTCCAGGAACTGCACAGGAGCCAGGGAGACCAGAGCCGGAGTGAGAGGAGCTGGGGAACAAGATGCAGCCCAGGGACATGTGTGAGAAGGGGGCTGGGCTTCAGGCTGGGGCTGTGGCATTTATTGGGTACCAACTGTATACTTTCAGAAAGAAAGGAAAGAAAGACAGAAAAGAAAGAAAAAAGAAATCTGAAGTCAGATTTTATTCATTTGAATTTCAGAATGCTTAAATGAAAATACTGACGTGCACGGGAGTCCGGGGATGCTGTTCTTAAATGCTTCTTCAGATGAACGCATCCCCATCGATTAGAGCTGTATGGGAGGGGAGACCACCCGCCCTCTGCCGCATAAAGGGCACCGGACCACATCCCTCCGTGAGTAGATACACTGACATTTATGAGGCCAGACGCCTGTGAGCCACAAAATCCTAACAAGATGCCAGTGGGTGCCCTGGACACACTAGGTACGTCACCGAGTCCTCTGGAAGCTCCAAGTACCCGTTCCACCCTCAGCTCCTAAGTGCTGCGCAGCCTGCTTTCAAAACAGCAGGCTCCGCTGCCAGGCAGCCCTGCGACCGCCCGGGGCACAGCCCTCAAACCTGCAGCTCTCTCTCCGGCTGACACCAGCAGGATGCTTCCTGGGCTCCCGGTTCTGGACGGTACCCCACACTTTCTCTTGAGTCAGGGCCCTGCCCACCTACCAGCCCAGCTCCACCTGGCCTAAACGGAGCAGGGCTTCATGGACACCACTCACAGGCACTCCAGGCACTCCCCAGCTCCAGAAGAACCCCGCACTCTATCCCACCCCTACCCCAGTACGGACACCCGCCTGCCCCACGTGCACAGCTCTTCAGAAGCTACTGGGAACATCCTCCGAGCTGGCTGAGCAGCGGCTGGAGCCCAGCTGAGGAGGAGGGTGGTCCCCAACGGCGGCTCCTAACATCCGAGCCTCAGCCGTCAGCCCGGAAACCAGCTCCGCGGCCCCACCCAGTCCCGCTGTCCTCAACAGTCCGGCTCAGACCCCTCGGGCCACCCTCGGCCCCGGCCCGGGCAGCCCACCCATCCCTATACCGGAGGAGCGGGAGACAGGCAGCCACCTGAGGGGCAGAATTCTACAGACTCCTCCAACAGGCTTTCCGACATGGTCCTGTACCGCCTCTTGCCATCACCTCTAGCCTTGCAGAAAACACTGTCCTCTTCCAAGTGAAGCCACGGAGGCCGAGGGACCCGGACCCTCCCCCACCGCGCAGGAGGTGCCAAGAGTAGAGGCGGGGCAGCCCAGCCTCCTCGGGGCTGGGGACTGCAGCCCCCTCCCCCTCCGTCATTGCTACTTCCAAGCAGGTGGAGGTGCTAGGACCCCACTGCCATCAGCACTGACCCCCAAGCGTGGGGTGGCCCATCCTCAGGTTACCTCCGCCACGACTGGCCTTCCCCCCTCCCACCTACCCACCACCCTTCCCCCATTTCATTTTCCCCCACAACATCAACAGTCAGCGACAGCCCCTTTCCGCAACACAGGCAGCGTGGAAGAACGCGAGAAGGGAGGCGGATGAAGGGCTGGATGGGGAATCCGACAAGGCAGGCTCTGCCCGAAAAGGCCCGGGGACCGTCACTTGCCCAGGTAGCACATGTGCCCTCCCAGCAGGCCCAGCACATCTGGACCCAGCTGGCCTCCGCAGCCACCTGGTCTACCCTGCACCCGCTCTGCACGAGAACCCCCTTTCCCGCAGGGCGCCGCACGTGGGGGCCTCCGGTGGCCATGTGAGCACCCCCCCAGCCCAGGTGCCGGGGTCGCCCAGCCCCTCCCCGGCACGCGAGCGCGCCGGGGGCGATGCGGCGCGGGGTCGCCCGCCCCCTCCCTGGATGCCCGGTCCCGGGGACAGCCCGAGAAGGGGGTGCGCGTGCGGCAGGCAAAAGGCGAGGAAGCCCGGCCGCCCTGACACGCGGCCGGGAAGGGGCCGCCGCCGCCCGCCGCCTGCGGATGGAGGGCCCGGAGCGGCTCCTGCGCCCCGGCCGGGAGAGGGCCGGCAGCGTCGGAGGGGCCGGCCCGCGCCAGGCTCCAGGCCCCGGCGCCGCCGCTCGTCAGAGGAGCCGGAAGACCCGGCCGCTGCGCGCGGCTGTCCCGGGGTCTGCCTGCGGCCGGGGGCTGGCTGCCCGGGATCGAGCCCCGGAGGAGGGTCTCGACGCGTGCCACCCCCGCGCGCTCACCTGTGCCCGGCGCTCGGCCGCCTCGGTCCGCTCGGCCTCTGCGCCGCTCCCGCTCCGCTCGCCCGCTCGCAGCGTCGTCCGCCTAGGCCCCGGCCCCGGCCCCGGCCCCGGCCCGCGGGCGCCCCATGCCTCTCCTCCGGCCGGCGCGGCGCCCCAGATGCGGCTGCGGGAGGAGGAGCCGCGCGGCCCCGGCTCCCGGGGAGCGGCGGGGAGGGGGCGGGGGGCGGGGAGACGCGCGCGGGGGAGGGGGCCGCGCGGCTGCGCTCAAAACCAGGCGCGGATCCGGCCGGGGGCCCGGGGCTGCGGGGGACCGCAGGGGCCGCTCGGGGCCCGGCGCGTCGTCCCCGCCGCCGACCCTGGGGAGGGGAGGGGCGCCGCGGCCGCGGGCGCTGGGTGTGTAGCGGAATGAGCGCTTGCGGATCGGCGACCTGTCGTCCAGAGAGGGCAGGCTACCGGAGCGAGGCTACACAGCGCCGGCCGCGGTGGCGCGCCAACTTGGAAAGCCGGGCTGTTGAATGGGCCGGCAGGAACGTGTGTTGGCCTTGGCTGCGCTCCATGTCCGGTAGGGAAACTGAGGCACGGAAAAGATGAGGCTGGTCTGGGTCTCACCGCGGGAGCCGGGCTTCTCACCCCTCTTCCGTTCCCCCCCCCTCCCGTTTGGGGTTCCTGCCTCTAGGATCGGGTGCCCCCTCCCGGTGACCCGCTTCCTGCAGAACCCGTGTTTTGGCCAGCGGTACCTGGCCAACGCAGCTCTGGAATTCGTGGCCGGCACCTGTCCTATCTCTCCTGGGGGCTCTGGGACCACGGACTGGAAAGCCTCTTCCTGAGCCCGTTTTTTCCACCTGCACAATGGGAACAACATAGCATCTCTCTCCTTAAGAAACCGAAGAGATTGAGTATAGGTAAGCCCTCCTTAGGCACTCAGTAGGTGTCAAATGGATGCACCTCCTCCCCGGCTCCCACACAGCTGTCCCTGGAGAATGCTAGGTGTACAATCAAGGCTCCTCAAAGCCCTCTTTCTTCTCTTTCCACCGCCTGCCCACCCTCCTCGCATCTTTATCCCGCTGTTCTAGTCCTAGCCACTCCCCCCCCCCCCCACAAGCCTGCAGTGTCCTCCCACCATCTCGGTGACAAACTCCTACTCATCCCTCAAGACCCAGGGCAATTCCACGTCCCAGCTTCTCACACTACTGGCCCACCCGTGCCAAGAACAGCCTTGCCTTTCCCCCTGCGGTTGTGCTGAGCTGCTTGGACTCCCAGCAACTGCAGCTCCTGGCCCAGAGATAGGCCATGACCCATGCTGCCGGAAGGGGATTGCTCTCTGGGGAAGATGGGCAGGGGAGAGGTCAGTATGGAGTCCTAGAGGAGGAGAGTGAAGGGGAGAGTGTAGATTCAGGCAGCCAGGAGAGTGGAACAAGAGCCCTCAGATAGCTTGGAAGACCTCCATGGATTTGGGAGCCTCTGATGGGGCTGGACAGCGGCCTTCCTCTGGAGAATTGGCTAAAATGAGCAGGTGTAGGCCTCAGAAGAGCGCCGGTTCACCAATGCTCACAGCAGCACTGACTAAAAATGAGAAGCTGGTCACAGCCGTTGTCTGGAGTCTGGACAAACAGTGACCACAAAACGCTGTCCCCATGCCATGGGCCTCAAAACATCAGTTAGGGTGGATCACAGAACCCACACTTGGCTTGTGAAGACTCAGAGATGGGCTTTGTGATTTGTGAGCTTTGCCTGAATGCAATACAATCTTTAAAATTAAAAAAAAAAAAAGGATATTATTGGGTTTTTAAAAAAGCAAGTTGCAGACAGGAAGAGCCAGACACGTAGTTTGAAAACACACAACACAAATGCTGTGTTATCTGGGGACACGTGCGTATGTAAAGTATAAAATACTCATGGGGGTAAAGAATAGCAGATTTGACAAGGAGTGGCCGGAGGGACAGGGGAGGAGAGTGTGACAGGGGCTTCTGTGTGCTTGAAATGACTTCTGCTCTGAAGCCGGAGGGTGCACGTGTGAGTGTCTGTTCCAACGCTGCTATCCAGACATTTGTAAACCAGATATATTTATGTTGCGGTAATACTTCTGGTTGAAAGTCAAGTGCTGTCTAGGGAGGGGAGGGGGAGCCACGGCTGGTCCTTGAGCAGGGTGGGGACTGGTGGAGGCAGGAAAGGCCAGAGAGACTGCTGGGTCTGCGCAGGGGCGCGGTGGGACCGAGAGAAAGAATCCACAGGTGTCCTTAGGAAGGGGCCACAAGCCCAGATGTCCACAGGGCCTGCACAGGGTGAGTGTGACCCACAGGCTCTGCTCTTCCCCGCACCAGCCGACGGTCACCCTGGTCACCCTGTCGGAGAGTAGTCCCTGGGAGGCCACATTCTGGAACTTCTCCGAGAGAAACCAGTAATTCAGACATTGTAATTCATTTTAGTTAAGATACAGGATAATGGCCTCATGATGACATCTCACACACTATGTCTCTGTACCTTCGTGGTCCTCTATCCCGCTCCCCTCCCCTTGCCACCCTCCTTTTCCTCCCCTTTCTGCTTTCATGTCACGCACATACACTATGCCTATATGTAAATGCAGAGTCTGTGTACTGGAGAAAACACACCCTGTCTCTCTCTCTCTCTGAGGCTGCCTCATTTTGTTTACCACGATAATCCCCAGTTCCATCCATTTCCCTGCAAAGGACATAATTTCATTCTCCTTAGGGCTAAATGAAACTCACTGTGTATATACCACATTTTCTATATATATTAATCCACAATTTAGACTGTTTTTAAAAATGTAAAAATTTCCTAAAAATTGTGGCAAGTACATTAGAACATTCCTGCTTCTATAGTGCTGCAAGGTCCTCGGGGAAGCTGAGGCTCCCAGGAGGGAAATGAAGGGACAATGACACTGAGTTTCCTTTCTGTGAGGTTTGAGGAGCAGCGGTCTGGGAGGGCTTCCTCGAGGAGGTGACAAGGTGTGATGCAGGGAGAAGATGCCTCCAGCTGAGAGAACAGATGGCACAAAGGCAGTGTTGGGATAAGTGAAGGAAAACAGAACAGGAGGTTCATGAAGGGAAAACACGTGGCAGACATGATACCTGGCCCTTTTAGAGGCTGGGGTCACGACTAGATACCCCTGCATGCTGTGGGCTGGTGAACATGACTAAGACAGTCCCAGAAGTTAGCGAGGGTGACGATCAGAGCAGCCCTAACATAGTATCGGAAGGAGCGGAAGCCGGGGCACCCATGAGGCTCCAACAATCTCATTGGCGCCATGTGGACGACACCCCCTCACCTCTCAAACGTGACCTCCTCGGGGGGCCTTTCACAAGCGCAGGTTTCTGCTCAGCAGGACCCAGAAGCCTTCATGACTACCAGATTCCTGGGGAAGCTACGCTGCCTGTCCCCACGTCCCCAAGCAGAGGTGGGAGGTGTCCGGGAAGGCGCACCCGGCGACCTGAACACAGTCCAGTTAGCAGCCGACTGGAGGGCAAATCAATAAGTAAATAAACAGTGGCCTAGACGCATGCGGGCTGTGGGATGATGGGATCAAAACCACACTCGACATAAACAGAGTCTCGTCAACCATCCTGACTTGACAAAAGCCTACACAATGTGGGAGCTGTTTACATAACATCGATAAGCAAGTAAGAGCAGACTCCTGTTATTCAGATACTCATATAGGTAATGAGAGTGGAAACGAGGAGGCCCAGGGAGAAAGGAGGAGAGCCAGAAGCTCATTGACTATGGTGCGTGTTCTGCACCATTCTAAGTCCACACGTGCACCAATGCACATATGAGCTAAAAAAGAGAGGGTTGGGGAGGCGGCTCAGGTGGTCTGCAGTGCCAGACCTGAGTTCAGATCCCCATAACCCATGTAAAAAGTGGGAGAGGGGAGCTCATCGGCCGGCTGGTCTAGCCAAGTTGGTGATCTATTAGGTCCCGTGAGAGACCCTGTCTCAAAAAAGGGAGGTGGAGAATGACTAAGGAAAGACACCCTACACTGACCTCTAAACTGACTCACACATTGTACATACATGCATTTTCACCTACACACACACACACACACACACACACACACTAACCACTAACAACGCACCTCCTCCCTCCCCTTCCCCCAAGCTGGGGACCCTGCTGAGATAAGGGCCACACTAGCTTGACTAAAGTTGGATCCCCAGAACTCATGCAAACCAGGGGAGGGGGTGGCCTGTGTCTGCAACCCCAGCACTCTCCAGTGAGGCGGTGGGTGGAGGCAGGGTCACAGGCCAGCCAGCCTGGCAATCAGTAGGCGACAAGAGAGCCTGTCTCAAGCAGGCGGACACAGACGGCCTAACCCAACATTGTCCTCTCATCTCCACACACACACAGCCCTCACACGACTACAGTGCATACGTGAACAAGGGCACACACACGGGGATTAAAAAAAAAAAAAAAAAGAAAGAAAAAGAGTGAAAATGCATTTCTAATTGAGAAAAGACAAATACATCAAATTCATAATTAAAACACTGTCGATGGAAATTCATTTATATAATGAAAGGCTAAGATTAAATCAGTGAAATAAGCAAGGGGCTGCAGCATAAAAATGAGATGAAGAGAAAGGGTGAAACTTAAGGATTGTTTTTATTTTTGTGTGCGTGCACGTGTGTGTGTGTGTGTGCGTGTGCGCGCGCGCGCGTAAGTGTGTGTGTTTACACAAGAGGCTAGAAAAGGATGTCCCGTCTCCTGGAGCTGAAGTTCCTGGTTTTCAGCCACCAGCATGCTAGTAACTGAACTCTAGTCTTCTGGAAGCGTCATAAGCACTCTTAATCAGCGCACCATTCCAGCCTCTGCATGCATTAGCGAGAGAGACAGAGGCGGGGCTGGAGAGGTGGCTCGGCAGCTAAGAGCACTTGCTGCTCTTGCAGAGGACTGGGGTTCATTTCTCAGCCCCAACATGGCAGCTCACATAACTCCAGAGTTCCAATTCCAGAGACATGAGTCCTCTGTTCTGACCTCCATGGGCACCAGGCACTCATGTGGTGCACACACATGTAAACAAACCATTCATACATGTAAAACATTTCTTTTTTATTTAATGAGATAGAAGGAGGGAGAAGAGCCAAGCATGGTGGCTCATATCTGTCACCCCAGTGCCAGAGAGGCTGAATAGGAGTAGCAAGGCAGTTCAAGGACATCCTGGGCTACACAGTATATTCCAGGCTAGCCTAGGTTACAGTATGAAACCAGTCTAAGGAAAAGGCAAAGTAGGGAGGAAGATAGATAATGTGTTTCAGAGAGGACTGTTCACTCCCGGTACAGCCTGGTGACTAAATAACCAGGGCAAGAGGGACGGGAATTACAATTACAATGTCTGACCCAGCCCAGAGACCAGAAAGGGGCCAATGTGGTAGGGAAGAGGCTGTGTTACCCTGGCCCTTCCAAGATGGCTCCTACCCCTGCCGTCAAATTTGCCAGCCTGCACTGTAGAGGTGGCAGAGCCATGGGCTTCAGAAAGGACCCGGGAGGATGGAGTGCCTGACCCAGACTGGCAGTGGGCAACATCACCGTCAGTGGGGATCTGCCAAGATAATGGAAAGGCCTGGTTTGCCCAGATGGGTCAAGACAGTTTTGGAGGATGCCCAGAGCCGTCCCCACAAGAGCACAGGCTGGGCTAGCTATTCAGGCGCGTGAGAAGAAAGGTATTTCTCAGGACATCCTGGGTCAGGGGCTCCTGCACAGAGTCTCCTGCCAGACCTCCTGTCCCAGCTCCCCCCTTTTCAATCCATCTTTCATGTTGTCAGACCCCAAGAATGTGTCCAGGGCACATCTCTGGCTTCCCTGCTTAAAACTCAACTCTTAGCTCCCTGCATCCAAGGTAGAGCTTGAGCTTTGGAGGCCGGGACTGGCAGCCTTCGCCCTCCAGCTTTCGTGGCTCCCCTAACTCAGTCCTGGTGACCTGTCATGACTCAGGTCTAGGCTCTCGGAGACACTTGCTTTCTTCCACGCTCGCCAGAGGTGATCTTGACTCACCTGGAAAACACGACGCACTTGCCTGGAGCACTGTGGCAAACACTGACCTGGACTCCAGCTGCAGCCTCACTGGACAGCTCCTGACCCTGACCCACAGGTGCCCACATCGATGCCCTTCTCTGCCTGACCAGTGGTTCACAGTGGCCACCTGTCCCTAGCGTGCATTCTGTTCACTTCCCCTCCTGCACTCTCTCATCCTCTTCACTCCCTCAGGCCTCCTCCAGCACCTCCCAGTTATCTACCTACACTCAACTGCCTGGTGTGAGCTCTGCTTTCGGGGACCCAGACCGACATACTTCTATGAGGCTGGAAGTAGCTCCTTGAGGCTCAGGATTACCTCGAGTTCTTCTCTAATGGAGTGCTTGTCAGACTTGCTACCCATTATGACCAGACTTCTTGCATCTGTGTGACTTCATGCCATGGCCTCAGCCAAAGCAAGGAAGAGATTCTTAGATTTATTTATTTGTGTGTGTGTGTGTGTGTGTGTACTGCAGCACACGTGTAGAGGTCAGAGGTCAGCTTGCAGGAATCACTTTTCTTTGGCTTCCATTGGGGTTGTAATGATGTAAGTCAGGTCATCAGGCTTTGCATCACGAACATTACCAGCTGATCACCTTCAAGTGCCTACACACATGTGAGGGAAATTTCACCTAGCATGTGGACAGGAGGGACTGTCCTCTTCCTGTTTCTCACCAGGCTTTCCCAACCCTTCCTATACCCCTCTGCTTGGTTCCACCCTGTCTTCTCAGTGTAGGAGTAGGGTCTCAGCTCTGGGTTCTAATCTTGGCTGTGGCACAACTGGCTACGACTATAACCAACCTCGCTGAGCCTTATTTTCTACAAGTGGGAAGTGGACACAAGCACAAACACCTGTGTGGTGGGGCTGATGATGGACTCACACGGCAGAAGCACTTGCTAAACTGCAAAGTGGTTTTCTAAGGCTGAGCTATCACTGTCCCTGGGGCTGGCACCAGGCCTGGCATGGAGGAGGTGCCTGCAAAATGTTTGGAGAACAAACTGAAGCCAGGAGTGGAAATCCCCACGGTGTTCCCTCCCTCATTCATTCACTCGCTTGTTCGGCATTTTCACGGATACCCATCCAGACTGTGCCTCAGGCACTGTGGTCTTTCGAGACTAGACTGGAGAGAACATGGCTGTCTCACAGGGACCCCAGCCCAGCATCCCTGGTGTGGGAGATGTAGTCTGCAGAGGCACAGGATAGAACCTGAGGCACAAGGGGAGGGCAGGGAGCACTCTCCATCCTGAAGACGTGTGCAGAGACCGGTGCCAACAGCTCAGGGGGATAAAAGAGAAACCACAGAGGTCATGGCAGACTCTATGGCTTTGCAAGGAGCAGAGGGGCCCTTCTGAGGTGATGGGGTCTAGAGAAGGACAAGGCTGGGAGAGAAATTTTTGTCTTGTGTGTGTGAGATCTTCAGGATTCCTTTTGTTTCTCAATGCTTGAGTTTCTTCATCGGTATAAATGGGACAAAAATCCCACAAGAAGGCTGCTCTTAGGAGGACAAGCAGGGAGGAAGAAGGAGCTTGAGGATGTGAGTTGAATGAATGAGCCAGGGAGAGAATGAGTGAATGAACTTCTGCCCAGCACAGGAATACCGGATGTTCTGAGCTTGGGACTCAGCCTCAGTGCAACCTGTTTCCTGCCTCATCCCTTGTGGTTCTCCCTCCCACTCACTCAGAGGACCCTGGGCTAAGGGCTGGCACATCTTCAGGGCTGCCCAGGGAGGCAAAAAAACTGTCAAGGCCACACATTGTCTCCTTCTGGTCGCCAGAAACATTTTCTGCCCTTGCCCTCCAGTAGAGATGTGCGCCTCCAGGCCCTGCCCTGGTGCTTTCTGGAATGGGGAGGTACCTGGGTCTCTCTGCCTCCTCCAAGGGCCCAAGCAACCTGCCTTTGCCTCCCAGATGCCTAAGCCACCATCTGCTCCCATCCAAGCCCTCAGCTCTTTTCTTAAAATATTTCCTACGGTTTCCTTGGAGACATCTCTCACACAGAAGAAAGGGAACTTGGGAAGAGAGAATGAAGCAGTAGAGAGGTTGAGTCCTGTGCTCTGAGCACCTACTGTGTGCTGGCCTGGCCTTTAAACTCTTTCTGAGCCAGAAAGGGCCAGACCTCCTGGCAGGCCTTGTAGCCCTATGTTCCCTTTTCCTGTCTCAAGACACTTGAAAGCAGGCCCAGGGTCTGCAGTAGCCAAAGACACGTTTGGGACTATAAAGACAGTTCTCACCCCAAACCCTAATGTCATGGCCTGAGCGGGGCCAGCCCACCGCCTAGTTCCTTCCCTTCCTTTATGCAACGCCATACACTTTTGGATTATATGTGAGGCCCAGGCTGGTAGAGATGGGAGGAGTGTCTCAGTTTAAAATAAGACTAGGTCTCCTCAGTCTGCAGCTGCATTACTAGCTCAGTTGGAGAGTGTTGGCCTAGCATTCAGGAAGCCCTGGGTTCAATCCTCCACACTACATAAACTAGGAATAGTCGACCATGCCCATCATCCCAGTACTAAGGAGGTAGAGGCACAAGGGTCAGTGAGTTCAAGTTCAGCCTGGCCTTTGTGAGAGCCTGTCTTAAAGAGGGAAAAAACAGGGTCACCTGCCTTGAGACACTCACATGCTAGAGGAGCCAAGGCCTATTTATTTCCCATGAACAGCAAGGAATGCTTCAGGGGCAGTTCAGCTGCTCCTCCCAAGGCCCCTGGCTGGATTTACAAACCCCATTTTCCAAAAAACAGAGGCACAAAGAAGTAAATTTTCTTGTAAAGGGAGGAAGTAGCAGAGGCAGAGACGGTCTCAGTTATGCTCAACTACCGGAGAGCACACACCTGAATGGCCATCCCCCAGACAAACACAAAGTACTGCAAGGGCAGGTGGTGGGTGTGCGGGAGGCCACTGACCCTCGTATAAAAAGGGAAGAATAAAAGGGTGTGGACAGCCATGCCACAGGCCCTCTCTAGCTAGCCCCGAAGTCAACGTCACCAGGGAAACACACACACACACACACACACACACACACACCTGCAGGGGGACATTAGGGTTGTGCCTCACAACCCTAACCCATGTATCCTCGGGGGACCCTGAGCCACTCCTTCTGGTTGGCCCCATCACTCCACATCTTGGGTTTAGAGGCAGCTAAGCCTAGGAGACCAAGCCAGTTCACAAAGATGACCATAGCCACACCCACTATGTGTGCCCAGGTCACACCTGCCTTCCATTCTTTCGCATTGGAGGGCTATGGGCGACAGTCTCTGTAGACAGGTCTTACTGCAGAGTCTGCAGCAGGCAGGGAGAGAAGGCTGGGGTCTGGTCCTGGCTTGTGTGAGAGAGGAAGGCAAGGCTGGGAGAGATACCCAGGAAGCCAAGTCGCAGCTGCTGCTGGAGCCATGTGGGGCGAGGGAAAGGACAGAAATTGAGGCTCTGGTTTAGGGGGTTGGAGTTCCAGGCACAGAAAGGAGTCCCCAAGCTCACGTGGGGACTTTTGTGAGAGCTGTCTTGGAGTCGCCTGTCAGCTGAGTCTTCTGGGAGCTCCGTGTCTCAGAGTTCTAAAGAGGCCATCCACAGTCTTCCTGGAGCCTCCCTGTACTGATACTTGTGAGGGCTGGATGAGAGGGTATCAGTTTCCTCAGAAGCTTAGGCTCAGGGTGAAGTGTGTGCTCCAACTTCAAGGCCAAGGCTTTTTTCCTGGTCCCAGGGAGCCTTGTAAGACAATGCCAGAAAAATGGGCAACGAGGGGAGAGGCCAGGCCTGCAGAGAGGATGACCAAAGGCATGGAGTGGACAAGATTACTGAGAGAGAAGATAGCTGGGGATAGCCGGGGAAATCACTGGGTAGCTCCCTAAGGAATGGTAAGTTTAGCTGGACATCGTGGTGCACGCCTTTAATCTCAGCCCGCAGGAGGCAGAGACAGGCAGATCTCTCAAGCCTGAGGCCAGCCTGGTCTACAAAGCAAGTTCCAGCACAGCTAGGGCTACACAATGAATCCTGTCTCAAAAATTAATTAATTGATTGATCAACCAATCAAGGGAGGTGGCCAGTGAGGCAGAATACCTTGAGAAGGAAATTTGAGAAAAAGAGTAAAATAAAAGGACCCAGCTATGCTGGCACAGTCCTATAATGCTAGCTTGGGGTATGAAGGCAAGAAGGTCAGGAGTTCAAGGCCATCCACAGCCACATAGCCAATTCAAGGCTATCTTGGAATCCACAAGACTTCCAACCTCAAAGACCGAAACCAAAATCCAACCAAGCTCAACAGAAATGAAAATGAAATAAAAAAACAAAACCACAAATCATAAGAGTTAAAGGGGACAAAAGGACACCCTTGCAGCTCTCTAGGTGATAAGCACTCCAGGTGAAGGGAATGGCTTATGCAAAGGGTTCAAAGTGTGAAATGCTAAATTCAAACAACAACAAACTATAGGCTCTGGAGAGATGGCCGCATGGTTAAAAGCACTGACTGCACTTTCACTGGACCTGGATTTAGTTCCCAGAGTCCATATTGTGTGTGGTTCACAACCACCTATAACTCCAGCTCCAGGAGAGCTGACACCCTCTTTTGGCCTCCTTAGGTACCTGTACTCATGTGAACACACACACACACACACACACACACACACACACATACACACACACAGTTAAAAATAAAAATAAGTTTTGTTTTTGTTTTTTGAGACAAGTCTCACTGTGTATTTCTGACTGCCCTGAAACTCATTATATAAACCAGGATAACCTTGAAATCATAGAACTGTCGCCCTCTGTCACCCAAGTAACTGGGATTAAACTCCTGTGCCACTAAACCCAGCTAAAATAAGTCTTTGAAAAATGTTTACAAAACTATGCAGAAAGAGATAAAGCTACCATCCATTCCAGAAACAAAGAAGGAAACCAAACAAGCTACATTAAGGCTGAGGATGCTGTACTGGGGTGTGACAGTTTCGATCAGAGTGCTCCCCACTGATTTGTGTGTTTGAATGTTTGGCCATAGGGAGTGCCACTATTAAAAGGTGGGACCTTAGCCGGGTGTGGTGATCTCAGCACTCTGGGAGGCAAAGGTAGGGAGATCTCTTTGAGTTCGAGGCCAGCCTGGTCTACAGAGTGAGCCCAGACCAGCCAAGGCTACACAGAGAAACCCTATCTCAAGCAAACAAAGGTGTGGCCTTTTTGGAAGAAGTATGTCACCGTAGAAGCAGGCTTTAAGGTCTTATATGCTTAAGCTATGTCCAGTGTGGCACGCAGTCTCC
Organism: Psammomys obesus; assembly: GCF_907164565.1. Taxonomy (NCBI): domain Eukaryota; kingdom Metazoa; phylum Chordata; class Mammalia; order Rodentia; family Muridae; genus Psammomys; species Psammomys obesus. The sequence goes on from NW_026586589.1 coordinate 7,313,021, forward strand.
TTCTGCTGACTGCAAATCAAGATAGAGAACTCTTAGCATCTCCAGCACCATGTCTGGCTGGATGTTGCCATGCTCCCCACCATGATGATAATGGACTAAATCTCTAAAACCATAAGCCAGCCCCAACTAAATATTTTCCTTTATAAGAGTCGTTGTGGTCATGGTGTCTCTTCACAACAGTAAAGCTCTAAACTAAGGCATGGGATAACACCAAGTCTGTGAATTATGGACTCAGAAAAGACTGTACGGATGGTGAAAGGGTGGATGCTCAAAGGAAATCATGCCACACGGCAGATCTTTCTGTTTCAGCCTTAGGCTTAACAGAGATTAAAGAAAAATGTCTCCCAAGAAGCTGGGAACTGGCCCCAGTCAAGTTCACGCCTGAGTTTTAAGTATTGATTTGGTTTCAGAATATTGAAACTGAAGCCAAGTGTGGTGGCACAGGCCTTTAATCCCAGCACTCAGGAGGCAGAGGCTGGTGAATCCCTGTGAGTCCCAGGCCAGCCTGGTCTACAGAGTGAGTGCCAGGCCAGCCCTGGCTACATAGAGAAACCCTTGCCTCTAAACAAACCAAATAACATTCAAACTGAAAATTACAAAATAAAGTCGAAACAAAAGCAAAATAAAACACAACAGACCTGAACATTTAAAGTTGGTTCTGGAAGCCAAACATGATGGCACATGCCTATGATCTCGGTCCTCGGGAGGCTGAAGCTGGAAATCGCCACAAGTTTGAAGCTGGGTTCCAGGCTAAGCAGGGCCACATAGTGAGACCCTGTCTTACAGACACAAAAGTATGTTCTGGAGAGCAGAAGGCGGTAGGGAGAGGGGGAAAAGGGAGGAGAGGGAAGGGGAGGGGAGAGGAGGGGAGAAGAAGAATACAAGTCCTAACATAAACCTGACGAATGAAGAAAGGACATCACAACAGCTGCTACAGGCGTTTAAAAGAGCAAGAAAATAGCATAAGCATCTTTATGCAGGAAATTGAATCATTTAACTGATACAGACATTCCTCAAAAAGCATGACATACTAAGATGGATTAAAAACAAAATTTAAATATTGAATAGTCTTGTATCTAGTAAAGAAATTAAATTTGTGACTTAAAACCTTCTCATGAAGAAAGCACTAGGATCAGGAAGGCTCACTGGTGACTCTCCCCAGACCTCAGAGAATAAGTCACACCAACCCCACAAATTCCTCTGGAGAAGAAGAGGAGCAAAGGCTTCCTGATCCAGTGTCTGTGCTCAGCCCAAGCTGATCATCAAGTTCTGGACCTTACAAGCCAGCACTTCCATGAATGCTGAAGAAAATGTTAATATTAAAAACTCTAGGAATAAGGCTGGGCAGTGGTGGCCCAAACCTTTAATCGAAGGACATGAGAGGCAGAGGCAGGGGGCTCTTTGAGTTCGAGATCAGCCTAGTCTACAGAACAAGTTCCAGGACAGCCAGGGCCACACAAAGAAACTCTGTCTCAAAAAAGAAAGGAAGGAAGGAAGGAAGGAAGGAAGGAAGGAAGGAAGGAAGGAAG
>NW_026586589.1:7314559-7386026 GCF_907164565.1 Psammomys obesus
AAAGAAAGAAAGAAAGAAAGAAAGAAAGAAAGAAAGAAAGAAAGAAAAAGAAAGAAAGCAATATGTAAAATCATAATACATCAGGGCCAAATATGATGTAGTCTATGAATGTAAAACTTTTTTGTTTTGTTCTGTTTTTAGAGTAGCCCTGTATGGCTTAGAACTTGATTGGTAGACCAGGTTAGCCTTGAACTCATAGATCTGCCTGTCTCTGCCTCCAGAGTGCTAAAGGCATTTATCACCGCGCCCAGCACACTTGAAAAAAAAAATTAAGTTACATGTGTATTTACTGATGTGACTCAGGGTGCCTGTTCCTGTGCACATACAGAGGTCAGAGGTCAGTTCCCCCTTCCATCATGTGGGTCCCAGGTTGTCAGGCCTGAAAGTCGATGCCTTTACCCACTGAGCCATCTCACCATCCCTAACTCACCTTTTTAATGGAAGTAGTGACTTCCAGAGATGTAGGAGTTTTTATTTGGTAAAATTCAACACCTAATAATAATCTTAAAAATTGTTAGCATTCTAGGAATTTTATAAAGAGCACCTTTAAAACCCTACAGTCCGCATTATGCTTATCAGTGGGAAACAGAATGCTCTTCCCTCTAGATTAATAGTCTATCATCACTATATTTATTCATTGTCATGCAACCGTCAGTGGAATAAGGCAAGAAAAATGTACAAATTGGAACGGAAGAAGTAAAAATACAATTTTTCACAGATGACATACGTGTGGGAAAGTCTTGACGGACAAAACAGTGGCATTAAAGAGGGAAGTGAGGGGCTGGGGAAGTAGCAGCAGCTGGAACACTTGTCCCGTGAGCATAGGACCAGAGTTTGAATCTCCAGAAGCCAGGGAGCACCAGAGGCAGATCTGGTAGTGTGTGTGTGTGTGTGTGTGTGTGTGTGTGTGTGTGTGTGTAACCCCAGGATGCCTTCAGCAAAGACTGGTGGCAGAGACAGGGAGTCCCCAGGAGCTCATGGGCAAGCTAACCTGGCCTCGCCTCAGTGAATAGCAAGAGAACCCTAACTTAATTGGGGCGGAAGACTGAGGACTGACCCCCAGGGTTGTCCTCTGATTTACACGTGTGTGCCATGGCACATGTGTGCCCACACTCACTCATGAATGCTCACACACAGAGACATGCACGTACCTCACACATCCATGTAAAAATGTAAGTGAATTTAGGGGGTAGAGAGATAGCTCAGCAGTTAGGAGACTGTAGGGGTGCGGTGGCACACTCCTGTAATCTCAGCACTCAGGGAGGCAGAGGCAGAGAAACCCTGTCTTGAAAATCAAAACAAAACAAAACAAAAAAAGAGATTCTAGGGATAGGGCATAAAGGCATCAAGCTTTTACAGCAAGCGCTTTTACACACTGAACCATTTGCTGAGCCCAACTTAATCTTTCTTTCTTTTTCTTTTGTCTTTTCTTGAGACAGGGTTTCTCTGTGTAGCCTTGGCTTCTCTTGGACTCACTCTGCAGAACAGGCTGGCCTCCGCCTCCCAGAGATCCGCCTGCCTCTGTTGAAATGAAAGGGTGTGCCCCACCGCCACCACCACCTGATTTTTTTTATTTACTGTGTACAGGGACTCTGGGGCGCACCACCAGCGTGTGGTGGTCAGAAGAAGATTTGAGGGAGTCGGTTCTCCCCTTTCCGGACTTGGGCGCCGAGGACTGAGATCAGTCATCAGGCTTGGGGGCCCGCGCCTTTACACACTGAGTTGTCTCATTGTTTCCCCTACTCTTTTGGGGTTGGGGGTGGAGTCTCACTATGTAGAAAAGAATGGTCTTGAACTCATAGAGATCCACCTGTCTCTGCCTCCCAAGTGCTGGGATGAAAGGCCAGTGCACCATTCTGGTCCGACCCTGATAAAAGATCTTAAGAGCCACCTCAGCAAAAGACGCACAGTCGGCAGGCCTGTGAGAACGGTAGGTCCATGAAAACTGATGGCTGATGGGAAGACTAAGCCGCTTTGGGAACATGGTGGCTTCTCATAGGACGGAACACAGCCTTCCCATGTAACCCAGCAACTGCGCCCTTGATACGAACCCACAGGGGCTAAGAACACGCCCATGAATAAAGTTTGTACATGCCTGTTCACAGAGGATCTGGCTGTGACTGCCTAAACTGGGAAGCAAACAAGATGTTCTTCAATGAGGGGCAGAGTAAGAAAGCACGGCCCAGCCAATCAGCAGAACAGTATTCAGGCCATAAAAGGGACTCAGTGGGATCTAATGCATATAAGGTGTGAAGCAGGCCACTGTCTTAGGGTTTCATTGCTGTGAAGAGACACCGTGACCATGATGATTCTTATAAAGGAAAACATTTAATTCGCTGGCTTACGGTTTCAGAGGTTTAGCTTGTTATCATCCTGGTGGCGTGCCGGCAGACGTGGTGCTGGAGGAGAGCTGAGTTCTCCACATCTTGATCCACAGACAGCAGAAGGAGACTGTGCAGTGCTGGGAGGGGGGGGGGGAGGCAGCGCTTTGAGCATAGGAAACCTCAAGGACCCTGCCCCCACATCGACACACTTCCTCTAACAAGGCCACACCTCCTAATAGTGCCACGCCCTAACGGGCCAAGCACTCACACACCTGAGTCTAAGGAGGCCATTCCTATGCACCATCTGCGAAGGCTTCGAACTGAATGTTCCCAACCACATGACAACCACATGACAACAAACTTTACTTTTAGAAAGTAAAACCATAGAGACAGGAACAAGATCAGTGGTTGCTAGAGGCTGGGGGGAGAGAGACGGATGAACTGGACAGGTGCGGCGTATTTTCAGTGAAAATTCTCCATTTGATAGCACAATGGTAGATGTAGGTCATTGTGAATGAGGCTCAGAGAATGTGCAGGACTCAGGAAAAATGCATGTCCACAGTGGATTCTGGGCTCAGCTGTAACAGTGCAGCCCTCCACACAGGAAGGTCCGGATGTGGAAACACTGTAGCTTTGGCTCAACTCCTCTATGAGCCTAAACAGCTCTAAAGACAAACAAATAAACAAAAACACCCACAGTCTATACTGGGGCTGCAGCTCGGTGCCTACCCCGGCTCCATGCTTAGCATCAGACACATATACAACTTCTAAAAACGTCTTTTAAAAAATAAGCAAGTGTACAATTACCACACAACAGCACTTGAGGCTACCGTGGGCTATATGGCCATACAATGCTATCTGTCTGTAATCCCAGGATTTGGGAGGCTAAAAGAGGAGAATTGCCACAAGTTCAACGTCTGCTTGGACTGCATGATCGGACCCTGACTCAAAAAAAAAAAAAAAAAAAAAAAAAGAAGTACTACTTGGCGGTCAAAAGGAAACAAACACAGACACGCACACCACCAGGAGTGTGGCGGTTATGTGGCATTTTTGAAATTTAAAAAAAATCATGGAAGTGGAAGAGAGATTGATGATGATCAGAGAGGGTTAGGAATAAAGGGAGGAAGCACCCATGCATGCCTGTGTGCAAACTAGTACATGAGGCTGGAGAAACCTGAGAGAGGCCAGTAGCTCCCGTCCCTTCACCACCCTGAGTGTGATGTCATGCTGTGGATATACAGGGTGTTAGGATTGCCAACACCCACATAAAAAGCCAAGCGTGACAGTACACGCCTGTAACACCAGCGCTGGGAGGCAGGGGAAAAGGCCAGCCAGTCTAACCGTCCGTGAGAGACCCTGACTCAAAAAATAAGATGTCGGGCAGTAGAGGCCAACATTTGCTATAGACCCGTAGCCTCTACACACTGTGGCAAACTCCTGTGCACCACACATACATCTGCACACAGGAAACCAACTACAGTAGGACATTAGTGAAGCAGCAGTCCAAAAATAAGAGTAACAGATCAGGGTGTGAAATAGAGGAGTCCAGACCAGTCCTGCAACCTGGCTGGTGAGGCTCTTCTGAAACAGAGGGGCGAGGTGAGAGCTGCCACAACTAGATATCTAGATGCCCCCAAAAATGACATCCTGTCTACGACACAGTAGACAGGCACGGTGACCTGATGGGCTTAATGAGCAAGGGGTGGGAAGGGGGGAGCCACCTTGGCACTCAGTCACGTGGTTTTGGACCTGCTGGTGGCCGCTAAGAGCTTCCTCTGCATCGACCACGGTTGGCTGCTTAGAGATACGACACACGGGGTCCAGGGTGTGAGGAAGCCCTCGCCAGCGGCGGCGAAGGGACCGGAAGCCCCATTTCTTCAGTAACCTCCATTTTCAACTTGTCTGTAACTACGCTCCTGAAAAAAGTGACACCCAGCCACCTGTAACTGCCAATTTGTTTCATTTTTAAGACAGGGTTTTATGTAGTCCAGACTGACCTTGAGCACGCTATGTAGCCGAGGCTGGCCTTCAACCTCTGACCCTCCCCGGTGCTGGGATCATGCTGCCCAGTTTATTTCTTGAAACTTTGGTCATGGATCCCGAGACCTCCAAGGGACCATAGAGACCATTTAGTTCAAAATCATTATTGCCACTACGTACCAAAGTCTGACAGGATTGGACAAATCTGCAGAGGGGACGAGCAGCTGACGCAGGCCGACAGCCCTTTCCTTGCATCATGAAAGCCCAAGGATCCCTGTAGACAGAGGGCTCTTTGGCAGTTAATTGGTGGTTGACTCATTTGTGGGCAGAAATCTGACCTCAATGGATATGAAGCTGTTTTGTGCCAATTAGTGTGAACATTTACGTGTTTTGCTGCAGAAATATCAATTAGTTTCACGAGAGGCTCTGCCCCAGACTCACTGCTGTCCTGGAGCTGCCCCATCTGGGCTCGCAGGAGCCATTTGTTAGCTGTTTGCAGATGCTGCTGGCTGTTCAGTTAGTGGCTGCATTTGGAGCTTCTGCTCTGGAAATGAGACGGCACTACACAGAAGACCTTCTGATTGCCCAAAAAGCACAGCCACTGTCCCAGCGAAAATGGAGGAGTCATAGATGGAAAGGGAGCCTCCACACTTTTCCAGAGGATTTCAATTGATCCTAAATTCAGGGAAAGGTGGAAGGGACACTCATGAACACACATCAAATTGGTCAGCATCACCAGCTTACGTAAAAAAAAAAAAAAAGTTCCATGTCATTAATTATCAGAAAATACAAATTACAACCACAATTAAATCCCATCACAGGCAGGTCTATCAGAACAGCAAGAATTAATGCTGGCCGTGCCAAGTGCTGTGAGGACACTGAGCCCTTGAAATTCTCAGAAAATTGTCACAGCCACCTGAGAAAATATTGGTGGTGCCAGCATCCATGGACTCCATTTTCAGGTGATTCCCTGGGTATTAGCCCAAGAAGAAGGGCTATGGCCACAGAAAGTGTTTCACTGGAATTTCATGGGAGCTTCATTTGTAATTGACAAGCTGAAACTCCCCAAATGTCCATCCACAGGGGGCTGTATGAATGAACTGGGGCATGTTCCAGAAACAAGGAGGCTAGATTGTTGCCATGGAAGATCTCATGAGTGAGTCTCACAGAAGAACACCAGGATAAGGAATGTCACATGGTAGCCCGAGAGATGGCTCAGTGGGTAACATGCTTACTGTGCAAGCATGATGGACTGAGTCCAGATTCCCACCCCCCATGAGGGGCGAAGGCATGTGTGCCTGTAAGCCCAGCCCTGGGGAGCAGAGGCAACCCCCTTGGGCTGGCTGGCCAGCCAGTCTACCTAAATCAGTGAGTGCTAAGCTCCGTGGAAGACTGCCTCAAACAACCAAATGGAGAAGCTACTGAGGAAAACCCCTGACCCCGACCTCCACACCACATGCCTGCACAAGCAAGCACATGCAGATACAACGTCAACACACACACACACACACACACACACACACACACACACACACATGCACTGGGAGTCAGGCTTTCCCTGAGGTCCTGACATATGGCTTGTCTTAAACCAGGAGCATGGTTGGCGTAAGACAGAGCTTGTGACCTCAACTTTCCTATCTTCTTTATCTTTTCATCCTCTGATCCTCTCTCTCTCAGTGATCTGTCACTGAAGAATGACCTGCTGGTCTAGGTCTCACACACATACACACACAAAGACACAGACACACAATAAACACTACCCAGTCCCATTTGTATAACATTTCATAACAATCAGTGACGTGGTAGCCATTAGAACCGCGGCTTCCTCTCTGGATGGAGGAGATTTCCTTTCCCTGCTAAGAATTCCCTCTGTCTTAATTTAGATGAGAGTTGCACATGCCCGCCCATTATGCTGCACATTATAACCTAATGCATATACACAAAACACAAACACTTCCTAAGGGTCGCCACACAAGGTCAGTCTCTGGCCTCCATGTACGCCCACACCCATCCAGCACACACGTCAGAATAATCAAGACCTAAGAGCACAGTTTGCTGAATATTCAGCAAAATATTTAAGTTTGGTATTACAGGAAACATGCATATAGCCAGGTGAATTAACTTCTTTCTCCCAAAGGATCTCACTGTGTAGCCCAGGCTGACCTGGCACTCATGACTCCCTGAAGGAATGCAGGACCTCAGGGAAAGCCTCATATCAGCCTGGCTCCCAGCATGTATGTCTGTGTGTATTATACATGTGTGGTATACACAAATGTGTGTGTAGGTGCATATATAAATACACACACACACACACACACACACACACACACACACACACACACACTACAGCCCTGTTTGTATGACATTTCATGTGTGGAGAAGCCAAAGGAGAACATCAGCTGTCCTGCTCTAGTGTCCTCTACGTTATCCCTTTAAGCAGGGTCTCTCCTTGAACCTGGAGCAGGCTTGTAGCCAGCAAGCCCCAGCCACCCCACCATCCCATCAAAAGGGATTAATTACAGGTGTGCCCAATCGCCCGCAGCTTCTCACACAGGTTCTGGGGATCTGAGCTCTGGTCTTTGTGTGTACGGAGCAAGCAATCTTATCCTGTTCATCTCCCTAGCCCCATCTTGGGTTTTGTTTTATTTTGTTTTTGAAACAGGGCCTCTCCCTGGGGCCTAGCCCTATTCAAATAGGCTAGGTTGGTTGGTCAGTGAGCAACAGGGACCCTCCTGTCTCTGCTTCCTCGGTGCTGGGGTTAGAGACCAAACTCAGGCCTCCTTTATATGGCAAACATTGTGCCAATTAGCTCTCTCTCCAGCCAGGACCTGAGCTGATTCCCTAGCCCAAGACTTGTGGGTTTAACTTTTTTAAAGGCACAGTTTAATTGTTATAAGTGTGAAAAACATGAAGTTCATCATATTCCCAGGTGCTCAACAGAAACAAAAGCAAATCTCTCCCAAATACCAGCACAGTTTTCTTTGAGTTCCCACAGGTACAGGTCTAACTGGGAAGTAAAGTTTCATTTAAAGCACCACAAAAAAAAAAAAAAAAAAAAAAAAGCCATCTTAAGCTAGAAAAACAGAAGACAAAGGTCAGATTTCCTAAGACCCCAAGGCCCTGGAGGATCCAGGATGTGAAATAAATACATTCAGTGTATCTAGAGAAATAACGCAGGGAGCTGCAATGAGCAAGGGGCAGGGGACCGTGTAAAGCCACAAGTCAGGAATAAAAAAACATAATTGATGATGTAATACTCTGAAACAACAGGTGAACCTTGAGTTAAGAGCAAAATGTGATCTGAAATGAGAAAAATATTAACATGGAGAGGAGAGGAGAAGAGAGAAGAGGAAAGAGGAAGAAAGAGAGGAAGAGAGAGATTGGTTTTGAATGGACATGGAGGACAGGTAGAAAAAAAATCTAACAATATTTATTTGGTGTCTCTAGACACTAGAGAGAACCAGGGAGAGGAAGTATTGAGAGAACCTTCCAGAACTGTTGAAAACAACAGTCTTCAGATTCAGGAACTGAATTCCAAAACAGCATCTACAAAATGTAAGAGAGGATGGGGAGATGAGTGGGATTGGGGTGCATGATGTGAAATTCGCAAAGAACTAATAAAAAATTTTAAATAAAAGTAAAGACAAACAATGCACTGGGAACAACATAAGTAGTCCTCAATCAAACCACAGAAGCAAAGACAAACATCTCTGAAGACCTTCTGGCCAGTGCAGCCCTTTCCAGAGCTGGGCAGGACCCAAGGCCTCTAACCCGCCCCTGGGGGCGGGGCTCGTCATCTGCCGCTTTGACTCCTAACCTGTGAGACAATAATTCGGGGCTCTCAACCAGAGTGGGAAGTGTCCCCAGCTACTGATGTCTCGTTCTCCAGGGCTCTTACTTTGAAGCCTCTTCTGTGACAGCCATATACTTCTGAAACTGGCTTCCCCTGCGGAATGAGCCTCCCTTCAGAGCCGCTTGGACCCCTTCTCCCAACCGATGTCCCTCACGCCTTCCTGCTTTCCCTGGTGTTTCCTCAACACCCCATGCTCTTCCTAGCAAGGCTTTCTTCCTGTGTGTTTAAGGCAGGTGCTCATGCCATAATGCTGAGTTTAAACGCCTCCCCCACACAGAAGCCTGCCTGATGCTCCTCCTACCCTGGCCTTATACACATGTTACAGTAGTCTTCGCCTTTCTAAAAAACAATTTTAACTTTTCCAACATTGATTTATTTAGTGTGTGTGTGTACATGTGTATGCGCGTGCAAATGCCACTAGGTACTAACAGTCACTGGGCACTAACACTGAGTGCTAACAGTCCCTAGGTGCTAACACCCACTGGGTAGTAACACTCACTGAGCACTAACATTCACTGAGTAATAACACTTTTGAGTACAAACACTCCTGAGTACTAACACCCACTGGGTAGCCAAGTGGGCAGACGAACGGGGGAGCAGACAGACAGATGAAGGAAGCCCACCCCTCAGCACAGACGAGCTGTGGTTTGCCACTGCGTTCCCAGTGTCTGAGCGGAAGCAGACTGCCCTGTTCGCCGCTGCTCTCGTCCCTGAGGCAACTGCTCACCCACATGGTCCAAGTTTGATGCCAACTGCCACCTGCTGACTTCAGTGGTCATTTATGTTGGTAGAAAATAACATGACCAAAGAAGCCCACAGCAGCACCTCTTGTCCTACATGCTGCCCCACAGAGTAGAGGTCTGTGTCATTCGTGTGAACTGTGACCACGGCAGAAATCATGTGGTCGTGTGATTCCCAAAATCAGGCCATAAAGGCCGAACAACTCCCCCTTGGCCCTCCTGGTCGCTTACTCCTGGGACCCAACCACCACACTGTGAAGAAGCTGAAACTAGCCCTCTTCAGAAAGAGCCAGCTCAGGGCTGTGGACTTCTTGGGACAGCCAGGCTGAGCAGCTGTCAAACACATCAGGGAGACACACCAATGACTCCAGCATGGAGTCAGTCTCGCTACTGAATCTGCCAAGGCGGGACCCCCTCACAGGGCAAAGGTCTCCACTGGGCCCTGCCCAAATTCAAAATCACTGAGTCAGTGAGGACACTGGAGGGTTTGTTTACAGCACTAAGCAGAAAGGTGGGTGTGTCTTTTTAAGATAGGGTCCCAAAATGGCCCTGGCTAGCATCTCACTTGTTAAGTAACCAAAGATGACCTTGAACTTTGGTTGATGAACCTCCTGCCTCCACCTCCTGAGTCCTGGGGTTTCCAGTGTGTGTTACCATCTCTGGTTATTGCAGTTCTTGGGATGGAACAGATGGTTCGTATACACTAAGCAAGAACCCTTCCGACAAAGCCCTCGCCTGTACCCCGCTTTTGGTAGGAACACCCTCCTGCTATCAGTCAGGCCCTACTTTGGACCCTTGGCTAGGTTGTGGGCAGTAGCTGAGCTTGGAACTTTACATACCCTTGAATTATTCCATATCTGAGGCCCATGAACAAAGAGAGCAGGGCTCCTCCAGAGCCCCCTTTTCTGACCCTTCAGGGTGAAATGAGGGCAGCTTCTGGCGTCCTGTATTCCTGCAGGCAGGTCACAGGCCAGGCCCAGCCCCCTGCGGAGGATCAGGGCTTCCCACAGGAGCTGGACCCAGGTAAAAGCTTGCTGTGAGCCTGGCCTGGTTTGCTTCCAAGGTTTGTTCTCTTTAAAACTGGTTCACTCAGTGGGTGTTTAAGACAAAAGCCACAGACCTTGGTCTGATTTGAGGGGAAAAAATAGTGTTGGGGGTTAGGAATGTGACAGATCTAGGTTCTTAAAGCCCAGCTCTGCCACTCCTAGCTCTGTGATCTTGGAAGTTACATCACCCTTCTGGACCTCTGCCATCTGGTGGGGACACCAGTGGCTCCCACTTGTGGGCTTATGAGAAGACCTGAGGTGAATGATGGCAGCACCTGCTCAGCCTGGCACCCACTCAAAGCTTAATAAAAGCTTACCTTTTTCCTCTTTCAGCCACACAGTGCTTTGTATACAGCAAGGGCTTAATAATGCATCTTAAAGAAACGAATGGCTCCATCTTATCAAATTCTCCTGAACGTCGCTCAATCCTCCATCTACAGGTTGACAAATCTCTCTTCTTCAGTAGGCTCTGACCTCCAAGATAAGCACGCCTATTCTTCCATTTCTAAATCTTCAGTATACAGTAGGTGCTTACCCAGTATCTCTCAGTTAGGGTTTTATTGCTGTGAAGAGTCACCATGACCAAAACAACTCTTATAACATTTCATTGGGGGTCAGGTTCAGAGGTTTAGTCCATTATCATCAGGGCTGGAAGCATGGCAGCTTGCAGGCAGACATGGTGCTGGAGGAGCCAAGATTTCAACATCTTTATCTGAAGGCAGCCAGGAGGAAACTGGATTTGTTTCACAGTGGGTGTAGCTTGAGATTTTAGACTTCAAAGCCCCGCCTCTACAGTGACAAATTTCCTCTTACAAGGTCACACCTTGTAATGCCATTCCCTTTGGGCCAAGCATTTAAACACATGAGTCTGTGGTGGTCAAATCTATTCAAACCACCACATTCCACTCCCCAGCCCCCATAGGCTTGTAGCCAAAACATAATGCAAAATGCACTCAGTCCAACTTCAAAAGTCCCCATAGTCTATCACAGTCTCAACAATGTTTAAAAGTCCAAAGTCTCTTCTGAGATTCATGGCAATCTCTTAACTGTAATCCCCTGTAAAATCAAAATCAAAAAGCAGATCACATACTTCCAACATGGCATGGCACAAGATATACATTACCATTCTACAACATAGGGAAGGGAGCACAGTGAGAAAATGCTGGACCAAAGCAAGATGAAAAACCAGCTGGGCAAACTCCAAACGCTGCATCTCCATGTCTGATGTCAGAACTCTCTTCAGATCGCCAACTCCTTTCAGCTCAGCTGACTGCAATACACTTCTCTCTCTTGGGCCCGTTCCACTCCCTGCTAGCAGCTCTCCTTGCCAGGTATTCCACAGCTCTGGCATCTCCAACATCCTGGGGTCTCCAAGGCAATGTAGGCTTCATCCTCACAGCTTCTGGCACACAGCTTCTGCTGCTGCTGTTCCCGGCGGTCATTCCACGGCGCTGGCACCTCCAGAACCATGATGGCCATGCTGCATCTTCACCAACAGCCTCATAGAGCTCTTCATGCCAAGCCTCCATTTCTCTTCATGATCCCTTCAATCCTGGGCCTTCAACTGGGGCTGCACCTTCACCAAAGGCCTCTCCTGGCCTCTCACAGTGCCAGGCCTCAGCAGTTCTTCATGACCCCTTCATGACTTCAAAACGAGTACCACGTGGTTGACTCTTAACACATTACCAAGTCTGGCTGCTAGCATAAGGCCCTTGACGCTAAAGCCAGAATCACGTGGCCGAAGCTGCCAAGTTCTGCTGCTTGCTGGGGCTGGAACATGCTCCCCCACCACCACTTTCAATTAGTTTTCACCACTTCCTTTTTTTCGATGGTTTCCTTCACTGGCTAATCTTGGCTATCATGGAACTTGCTCTGTAGACCAAGCTGACCTCGAACTCAGAGATCTGCAAGTCTCTGTTTCCCAAGTACTGGGATTAAGAAGCGTATATGTACCACCACGCCTGCACCTAAGCTTCTCTTTCATTCCTTTTGAAAACTGATCTTTATCAGCATGGCCATTATGCCCTGAGACCTGGATTAAAGGCATGTGTCCATCTAGAAATCATGTCATTTCACCTCAAGCCTGGGCCTGTGTCTTCCAGCCTCAAGATCCCAGGTGTGCCCTCCATTTCTAGACTGTAGTTCGTTTGAGATATAGTCAAGTTGACAACCGAGACTAGCCATCACTATCCACCCCTTGACAACTTCACACACAATCATAGCTCCTTATGTCCAAATGAAAACAATAACCAGTTCATAATAATGCTAACATGTTGTAACTACCCGTTGTAGAACTGCAAATGCATAATAAATTTAGGGTAGGTAACAATGCCCCCATTTCAACATACTTTTCACAGATGGAAGCTTAGCTGGGTGGGATCTTGCCCTGAGGTCCCCACTCCCTTAATTCCATTTAAGATCTTTAATCTTTCTCTCCTTGAACACAGGACTTAGCTCCATCCCACTTCCTGGTGCCTTTTTAACCCCTGAACCATACATTTTTTATTTTTCCTTTCTCAGCTTGCCACATTTGTTCAAAATGCTCTTCATAGGTGGTTGTGGTGGCACACGCCTATGATCCCAGCACTTGGGGAGGCTGAGAAGGCAGTTCTCTGTGAGTTCAAGGCCAGCCTGACCTACAAATCAAGTCCAGGACAGCCAAGGCTATACAGAGAAATTCTGTCTAGGAAGAACAAAAAACAAAAACGCACAAGACAGAGTCTAAGCTAGACTCCTTTGAAAAAGATTTCCTTTGTCAACACAATTCATCTAAATCTCTTCATTTTAGCCTCAGGTAGACTCTTCAGACAAGGGCAAAAGCAGCCAGATTCTTCACCAAAATATGAATGATCTCTAGGCAACATGCTAAAATTCTCCTCCTGTGTAACCTCTTGAGCCGGGCTCCCACAGTTCAGGTGACTCTCATTACCGCTGTCTTCCATGTTCCTACTAGAATGGCCCATTAAGCCCCGCTTAAAGTGTCCCACTGCTTTCCAAGGTCCCAAAGTTCACATCCCTCCAAGCAAAAGCATGTCAGGCCTACCAAAGCAATACCCCAGTCCCTGGAACCAACTTCTGTCTTAGTTTGGGTTTTACTGCTGTGAAGAGACACCATGACCAAGACAGCTCTTCTAAAGGCCAACATTTCATTGGAGCTGACTTACAGATTCGGAGGTTTAGTCCGTTATCATCAGGGCTGGAAGCACAGCAGCTTCCAGGCAGACATGGTGCTGGAGGAGCCAAGAGCTCTACATCTTGATCTGAAGGCAGCCAGGAGGAGGGTGAATTTGTTGCACAGTGGGTGTAGCTTGGGCATTTAAGACCCCAAAGCCCCACCTCCACAGTAACAAACTTCCTCTAACACGGCCACACCTCCTCTAAAAGGCCACACCTCCTCTAAGAAGGCCACACCTCCTGATACCGCCACATCCTTTGAGCCAAGCATTCAAACACAGGAGTCTATGGGGCAATGCCTATTCACACCACCACACCCAAGGACTTCTAAAAAAGTCAGCACCTCCCTGGTTCAATACCGGGAAGCCCTCGTCAGGATTTGCACCTGGCTCCAGACAATGATCTGAGGTAAAGCTGGCTCCCTGCTATCTGCCTTTCCTTTAACCGGTGGAGTCTGGTTTCTGGAACCTCTCTCTGAGCAGGTCTTCCCTGCTCTGGAGCCGCAGGTCCCTGCATTTCAGATGTCACAGCTTCTAAGATGTACTCCCGAGAGCATCCTGACTTCCGCACAAGAGTATCGGTCTAGCAGGTGACCTGCTGCCAAGCCTGACGACAAGAGTTCAACCCCTGGGACCCACATGACCTCTGACTACCACGTGAGTGCCACTCCATGTGTGCCGCCCCCACATATACATACACACATACATACATACACAGGTACACTGAAAAGAGAGTGAGAGTTCGAGCAGCAAAGCAGGGAGGTTGAGGGCGGGTCTCAGCTTGGGTTTCCCAAATGCTGGCCCCTACCCGAGGGTTCGGTGCAAGTGGTTTACTTGGGAGAAGGGAAGTCAGGAAAGGGAGGGAAGCTAGTGTGTAAGCCATGGCTGTGGGTGACCATTCCACCTAGCAGAGATAGACTTCCCTTCCAGCCCCCCTGGGTGGGGAGGAGTTGGGGGGCACTCAGGCAAAGCTGGGTAGAGTCGCAGACAATGAGCCTCATGGATGGTGAGGACCAACGGGCGGCTGTGGCTGGAACTCAGACTGCTCCCTGGTGAGTGAGTCAGCAGTTACTCCTCGGCTCTGTGTGTCTGCAGGTGAGAGAGGCTCCAGCTGTGAGTTCCAGCAACTGTGCTCCTGCAAGTGGGTGGGATGACAGTCGCTCCTGGCGCAGCTGGACTCTCCGTGTGCAGAGCCACTCACTGGGGACTTCTGGGCTCCAGGTTACCTGGCAGCTCTTGTAAGAAAACACAGATCTGGATGAGACGTTGGGAACCACTGTCCGGCATAGAGGTTCAATGAGGACCACACGTGTCCGGGGGGTCTTTGGTGGCAGCCTTTTTGACCTGAGTTGTAGGCTGCAGGCTCTAGACCTCTGGTCTCTAAAGTGTCAAAGCTTCCCAAATGGCAAGAGCAGAGAACTTTCTAGGTTTCCCCCAAGGCTGTGTCCCCCTAGAAAGCCTAATGGTGTCTGCAGCTGTTCTGCTATCTGCTCCCAGGGCCTAGCCTCCTCCTCACTTCTTAGCAGGCATCTATGAATGGAAGCTGTAAGCCTTCCTAGGCTTCCCTAAGGACCAGCTCCGCATAGCAGGGTGGACAGTAACACACAGCAATGACAACGAATACGATGTTAGGAATCCTTGTCTTTGGATGCTTTCTAGAGGAAGGCTGAAGACAGAGACTAGCATCTGTCTATTCAGCACTGTCTAGCTTCCTTCCAAATGCTACCCCAGAAAGTAATAATTAGCAAATACTACCAAATGATCCCTGGTTACATCAATAAACAAGACAGACATGGTCCTTGCCCTTGGGGATCCCATGTTCCACTAAGAAAGACTAGAAGAGCTGGAAGTTGGTGGCACACGTCTTTAATCCCAGCACTCAGCAGGCAAGGGCAGGCGGCTCTCCGAGTTCCAAACCAGCCTTGTCCACAGAGTGAACTCCAGGACAGCCAAGGCTACCCAGAGAAGACCTGTCTTGAAAAAATAGGAAAGAAAGAGAGAGACAGACAGACAGACAACAGGATTTCCTCAGGCTGTGAGGGAAGAAGTGGGTCACGGAGCAACCTCCTAAGCGCCATGGGCGCTGCTGAGTTCGCGTGGATCGCCTTAAGCCTTGTGGCCAGAAGGCGTGTTCCCGAACTGAGACGCCCATTGAGCACAGAGAGCAGCAGTCTGTCTGAGGACACAGAGCAGGCAAAGGGCACACTGAGAATTTTATGCCAAAGGCATTCTGACCCACAAGCCCGTGGACTTGGCCAGGCTAACTCAGCCCTTGGCTTGTTGCACACCACGCCGTCCATCCGAAGTTGATCACTGCTCTCTCGTGCCATGGTCCTGAAGACTCACCAAGACAGCGGTGGGATTCCTTTTCAATAGCCAAGTGAGGCTCCTGATTTTCTCAGTCAGGGTTGAAAGTCTGACCTGTCCCTGCCGAGGGCCCTTGAAGGCTGCCAGGCCAGGCCGCGGGCACCTGCAGTGCCTCTAGGCTTGCAGAGAAGCCGCTGTCTGCCTTCACCAGTCCTCTGGGGTTGCCGTGGCTCAGCGGAGCTCATGCTGCTTTCGTCCAGTCACCAGGAGGCTAGGGCAGGGGCTCTCGCTCTTCCTCAGCATGTGCACAGTGTGAGGGGCAGAGGTGGGACCCTCCAACTCCCTGCCTTAGGATGGCGGATGCCAACTGAGGCTTTCCTCTTGGGGTTCATCAGCCCTTCAGCCTGCGCCTGGCCAACACTTCCCACACTGAGTCCCGTCTGTCTGCATTGTCCCTCAGATTCTCGAGGGTTCATATCATCTGGTCCCATCTTCGTGCAGCCTAAACCCCACGGGAGCCACCGCTCAGTGCTAACTGTCATGGTGACAATGAAAGGTATCAGGAGAGCACCGTGGGGCTGGGGGATGACTCAGGCAGCACAGTGCTTGCGGGGCAAGCGTGAACATCTGAGTTCAATCTCCAGAACCTATGCAAACACAGCTGGGCACGGTGGCACGTGCTTGCTTGGCACCCCAGCGCCGGGGAGGCAGAGATAAGCAGATTCCTAGGGCTCACTGCCCAGTCAGCCGAGCTCAGTCGGCATGCTCCAGGCTAATGAGAGACCTGGTCAAACATCAAGGAACAGCAACTGAGGTTGACCTCTGACCTGCCCATGCATGTATACATACATGAGTACATACCTGTACCCAGCCCCCCCCAACATAAACATAGAAAAAAGAAACCACTGTGACCTTTCACATGAATGATCTTCCCTGACGCTTCAAGGCCAGTGGGTACACTAACCCCTTCTACGAGGAAGGGCTTAAACCCACTTTGGCTCCAGGGGCTGGGCACAGTGGCCCCCCCAGCCCCACGGTGGACCTTGCACTCCTTGCCTGCCTAGCTGATCTCAGGCACACACCCTCTGACCCTCTAGCCTTTCCAGTGGTGAGATCCCTGGCCCCAGCCTCTGTTTACTGCTGCCTACCTGCCATCCTTGGGGCAGCATGAATGAACCGGCTCATGAATATGCAGGCCCAGCCCTGAGTGCTCTCGGCTAAATCGGATCACAATGTGGGATAAATTAAGCGTCAGGATAAATGCATTAAAAATAACAGTCGGAGGAACATGCTGTTCGTGGAGGGGTCTGGGGGGGGGAGGGGCACTGGGGGGGAAGCTCCACCGGGCGCTGCCAGCCAGCCACTCCCAGACACCCCCAGATGAAGTTCCCTTCCGTGGGGGAGGACCCTCCCCATCCCCCTGCTCCGTTCCTATGGAGACACAGAGTGAGTTTAGGAGGGAAAAACCGCCTGGAGATGAGTGATATGGGGAGGGACTAAGAATAGCAGCCAGGGATGGGCTGGGGCTAGGGACCTTGCTCACTGGGTCTCTTCCCGGATGTAGACTGGAGGGAACTGATGCTGGCAGGCCATCTGTCGGTGGCATCCAGATAGATGGAGTTGGAAGAGGGCCCCTTCTGCTCAGATGAAGGGTCAAATCCTGATGGTGTCCTTGGGAGACAGTAGCTGAAACCACAGAGGGGTCCCACAGTGCACAAAGGGAAGATGGCACCCGCCATCTCTTTATGGTGGGGACAGTGGAGCTCAGGAGTACACAGTCGCCTGCCCAGAGCTGCCCAGATGGCCCTGGCTTACCTCAAGTTCTCTCTGAACCGCATTACTGGCCGCTATGTCACCGCTCCGCCTCCCGCCTTCCACCGGGGCCTGCCCTGTCCCCTCATTCCACACACCTGACAGGAGTCACGGGGTGGGGTGGGGGTAGGGTGGTTCTGGAACCCCAGCCTTGGGGAGCGAGCTTTGCTGGGTGCAGGCAGTGGCTCGCAGGTGGCATGTGCCTCTCTGTTGGGACAGGGTGGGTCCCGAGTCCTGGCCAGGGGAGAGGCTTTCGGAAGCCAAGGATGGCTCAAAAGATAGAAGGTCTCAAGACTCTAGGTGACAAGTGCAGGCTCAAAATCCAGCTCTGCCACCTGCTGGCTGAGACCTGACGCTAGTGACTGTCCCCTCTGCCTCTTCATCTGTGAAATGGAGCGTCTGCCCCAGGGGCATTCTGGTACACCGGCAGCACACACATTTCGGGAATTCCTAAGTGTTAACTATTAATATTTTTATTGTTTGACCTCAGCTAAGAGCCATGCTCTCCATGACCACCCCAGATTGAAGGGGCCAAGGGTATCTTTCAGTCCTTTTCTCTAAATCCCTCTGTCTCCCCTGATGCAGGAAGTAAAGCTACCTACGCCTCACGCATCAGGTCACCACGGTCACACCCAGCTTCAGGCAGATGTCTGGATGTCTGCGGGGAAAGCACACTGTTGTCTTCCCATCTCTCCCCTGTTCCCAAGAGCCCCAGAGCACAGTCTGGGGAGGAAAGAGGCAGGAGAAAGACACACACACACACTTGAATCCAGTGACGAAGGGACCCTGCCAGGGAGCAGAGGCGTTGTTCAGGGATGCTCTCTAGGTGTGTGGTAGGAGGAAGGAGGCACTATCCTTGGTCTTATCCCTTCATCTCGGGAGGACTCCAGAGGGTGTGACAAACGCAGGAATGCCAGGAGGAACACAGAAGAAACAGGAGCAGTCTGAGTGGCTCGGGGCCTGTCTCCAGCCGGCATCTGGATGTTCTTGGGCTCGTTTGTCAAGGCACCTGTGTGCAATGGTGCGGAGCCTGTCCTGAGCTCTGCTGCTCAGGTCGAGAATGGAGGGCCCTGGGGCAACTGCAAAGGGGCTGTGCCAGCTGAGGGGCAGTGGCTGTCACAGGCACTTCTGGCAGACCTCAGGGAAGGTCTTCAGTAGAAAAACCCCCTGATCCAATGTGTCACGGGCATAGAGCCTAAGGAGAGGAGTGGACAGGCAGCAAAGATGCTTCTTCAAGCGCATTCATTAGCGAGCTATTTATACTTGTGCAAAATAAGAAGTCTGTTCCCAACAAGGAGAGGGTAAAAGCATCTTGAGACACTACAGCCGATGAAGTGCTCATCTACTGACCTGAGGACATTCACATTCACAGTTTTATGAAGCATGCAGAGTACAGTCCTGCTACATGTGCCTGCACAGCACACACACACACACACACACACACACACACACACACACGCACACTGGGGAGTATCGCAGCAGAATAATTAACCATATCTTGGTATTAAGATTTGGAGAAGCCAGGCATGGTGGCACACGCTTATAATGCCAGCACTTGGGGAGGCAGAGGCAGGCCTGGCCTACAAAGCAAGTTCCAGGACAGCCAGGGCTGTTACACAGAGAAACCCTGTCTTGAAAAATAAAACAAAAACAAACAAACAAAAAGATTTGGAGAAATGAGCTCAGCGGTGACGCACACCTTTGATCCCAGTGCTCTGTAGGCAGAGGCGGGAAGAGGCAGACAAATCTCTCAGTTCAAAGCCAGCCTGCTCTACAGAGCACATTCCAAGAAAGCCAGGGCTACAGAGAAACCCTATCTCAAAAAGATACGGGCTTTCCCTTATCATTATTTTCTAAATTGACAGGGTCCCAATATGTTTGATCTCTGTTCAAACTCCTGGGCTTAACAATCCTCCTGCCTCAGTGTCCCAAGTAGGCGGAGACTACAGGCAGATACCACTGAATCCAGCTGATTTTTCTTTTCTTATTATATAATTATTGTAAGGTCACTATAGAAAGGCAGGTAACATAATTACGCATCTTTTAATAAAAATCAGGGGCTAGAGATATGGCTCAAGTGGTAAATGTACTTGCTTTGCAAGCATGGGGATCCAAGTTCAAATTTCCAGTACCCATCATGGCCACACACATGCCTGTAACCCCCATGCTGGTGGGGGGCCTCGGGGAGGAAGATCAGGCTTGCTGACTGCTGATCTAACACCACGCCCAGTATGAGACCCTATCTCAAGAGGATAAGCACGACGTCCTCCGGCCTCTGAATGCAGAGTACCTGAACAGACCACACAGGACATAACACACACACACACACACACACACACACACACTCCGGGAGGGGCTCCCCTCTGACCCATCATTCCAGTTCCAGGAAGTTGTCCTACAGAAACGTTTCGGACACATGCTGTAGTTTCCCAGTGCTATAGCTTGGTTGGACGGAGAGCTGCGGAGCCACATGCTGGTGCCACCCAGTCCCCGAAAGTCACGTTGAAGAACTGTGGTTGTGGACCAGGAAAGATGTGCACGATGCATGACTGCAAGGCAAAGCAGGCTTTGGAACATCATGTACGGAATCCGCCCGTCTGAATATGTGCTTGGTCCAGCGCCTGGGGATGCTCAGATGCTGCTTCATTCAGCAGACTTACAGGAGGTTTGTTTTTTTTTTTCCTTCCTGTTCATTTGATGATAAATATGTCTTAAAACATAATCTCTTAAGTTATTTTTAAGAAGGAAAATAACCTACACCAAGGGGTCGGGTCTTGCACAGAGGGGCGAGACCTCGTAGCCCTCCAGGCTGGGGCAGGCAGGAGCTCTGGGAGGGAGGGGGTCAGCGCTGCTGTGGAGGTGCCCTGCGCCCGCGCCTGCACCAGCCGAGGCAGCACCCCTCCCCACGGGCACTCTCTGCCATTCACCCTCTGGAATTAGCGTGCAGAGACTGTTTTTAGGAAGCCCGTGGGTGGCTGGAAGCAGCTTGCTAACAGAGCTGGAGGCCATGAAGAGCTGCAGTGAGTGCCCAGAGGAAGGCAGGCAGAAAGCAAGGGAAGTCACTGCTTTCCCTGTTTTTCTTTTTGGGTTTGATTTTTCAAAAACAGCTCTACAGAAAGTCCTTGTTTTAGTCCAAACACTTCCTCTTTCATCCTTCGTACTTCCTCTGGACCTCTAGAGAGAGGCTCAGTCTAAGCCTGTGAGGCCAAGACCCTCAGACGCTTCCTCTGACTTGCTGTGCAACCCTGCATTATTCATTCACCCTCTTCGGAACCTCACTTTCCTCTTCTTTCAAACGGTACTGCTTCTCTTCCCATGCGGAGGGCCTTGGCTTCTAGGACCATCTTAGAAAGGCAGCTGGAACAGATGTCTCCGAGGCCTCTGCACAGCCTTGGGATTCTAAGGTTTGTGCTTTGAGGTCTTCGAGAGTCTAAAATACACTGGCAAGAGCTTCCAGGTTTAGTATACTGTGGCTTGAGAATGTGCTGACATTCAATTGCTAGGATTTGGAGCCAGTCCTAGCAAAGCAGCTGCTCCCTGTGCCTGTCTGTGCTGTCTGAGCTGGCCACGGCACATCCTGTAAATCCTAGCACTTTAGAGGTTGAGACAGGAGGACACAGAAATCTGAGGCCAGCCTACTGTACAGTATCAAGACCCTGTCTCAAAATAAACCAATAAACCTGGGTATAGTGGTTGGTGCCTGTGATGTCAGCACTCAGGAGGTAGAGGCAGGAAGACCAGAAGTTCAAGGTCATCCTCAGCTACTTCATGAGTTCCAGCCAGCAAAAATAAACAAATCCCCCAAATACTCAAAGACTGATTTCCAGTTGAGCCCTGCCCTCATCAGGGGTGTAGAGCTATCTTTCCTAGCATAGACATAGATACCCTAGCCGCAGGCTCCAGGCAGCCTCTCAAAGTATACGCAAAAATGACATGCCACCAGCTTACCATCCGAGGCCAAAATCTTGCCCCACCACCTGTGTATTATTTACAGAAACAAAGATCTGCTTGGGTTCCTCCTATGTTTATGCTTGCTTTCTAGATGAGGAGCAGAGGGTCTGGGAGTTGATACCCAACTTCCATGTGATAGAGCTAACCTAGGACCAGGCAAGATGTCTCTGGAGGCCTAGGTCCCACCAAGCCATGGACAGGGCTAGCCATGAGAAGAGAAAGAAGATGGCTTCAGGATAGGGACCTCCAGAATGAGGTGCCTTTAGGTGTGCAGGCCATACAGACATACATACATCTCCCAGTGTGTGGCTTGGATGTGGCTGCTGCCTGGGTCTGCCTGTGAATGCTAGGCAGTCTCTCCAGAGCAGGCTGAGTGCTATGGAGTCTGCAAGAAGAACAGGAACGCTGTGCTCCCATGTGACTCCTGCCAAAGAGCCTGGGTTGGCTCTTTGGGCCTTCAGGGCCCCAGGGCCCTTGCAGAGCTGCCTGCTCTGGGTGGGTTAACCTGCGGCCTCCAGCTCTCACAGCTGTCTTGTCCTGGCTCCCACCTCCACTCAGGGCTGGACCCTCCATTTGGGTAGGTTGTAGGAAGCTCTTAGGCTGGATTAGGTCTTGATCCATGGAGGACCGATGAAGCCCCCAAAGAAGGAAGCTTAGTTCTTAGGTCCCTGGTCCTAAGCCTACTGGGTTATCACACAACTGACCTTCAGCCTCGGGGCACCCCTTTCCTCTGCCTTGAACTAGCTCTGCTACTACTGTGGTTGAGAATGAATTGAGAAGAAAGTTCTAGAAAGGTTTGTGACCTAGAAACTGGAAACCAACCTCCCAGTCAAGAGAGGTTGTCTTCTAGTGAACGAATGAATGAACACCTGTAAGTCCACTAGGCTCTGGCTTTTACATGCACACCGCAGCTCATCCACTGCGAGAGGCAGCCCTGATGCCACTGTTTACCTCAGGGCTCCTAAGACTGTAGGTGAACTCTTATGGCTTCACCCCACATCTCAGCATTGCCCTCTGAAGTCCTCAGAGCTAAACCTTGACCATCCCAAGAGAGGTTAAGTACCAGGCATGGGAAGCTGAGGAAGGACCGTTCTGCTAGGGACCCAACTCCAAGCTGGGTAGGTCCTGGATGCTGGGGAGCCTGTAGCTGCCTCTTCTGGCTGGGACTGGCTCAAACTAGAGGGCTCTGGAGAGATCTGGAGGCTGGGGGGTGCACAGGCAGGCGGACAGGTCGTGGGGAGGGTGTGGGCTCCTCTACAGTACAAGGCTACTCCTGGAATGACGGATGGCCTGTGCTAAGAGTCTGGCACACACAGGAGCCAGACTGAAGCTGCCCTTAGGATATTATTCAGCCAACCGCTTGCCTAGTCTCCTCTGAGCTGGGTGCAGATCTGACGGCGTGGGTCAGAAATGAAGCAAGCACAGCTCCTCATCCCAGCCTCCCCTGGCCCCACTCTGAGCTGGCTTAGGGGGTGCGCTCATTGCCCTAGCTCAATGTGTCCCAGTGACATTTTGCCATTGCACCGAAGAGCTACAAGGGCCTCCTGCTCTAAAAGGAAGGGGAACATCTAGCTCTCAGAAGTGGAGCTTGGAGGTTGATGAGCACTGGGGGCAGAGCCAATGCTCCTGCTTCACAGAGAAACCCTAGGCCCCTTTAGGGACACTGCAAGGAGGCCCTCAATTGCCCAGGCTCAGCCTTCCAACATGCTTACAGGGTTGCAGCTGCTGGGTGAACAGAAGTTCCTAGCGTGGGGTAGTTCAGGATGAGACCAAGGACCTTGCACACAGGACAGCTCTATCTCCTAGGTTTGGCTCTAGCCTGGCTGCAGTGAGCATGTTCTGCTCAGGGAATGGCTTGGACTCTGGCCCTGGAGCCACTGTGCTGGGTGACTTTAGCTATAGCCTGTGCCAACTCTGGGCTCATCTCCCTACTTCTGAGATGAGGGAAAGAGAAACAGGTCGCCTGCCGGGGGCAGCTTCCTTTAGTTGGCCATGGCTGTCTGGGCACCTCATTGGACCAGAAGAGCTCTGTGAGCAACTGCCTGCATCAGAGAATCATGAGAGTCATGGGATCCTCCCCACACTGTACCATGTGAGCAGGAGGCTCACCCTACTTCTTGAACTATGTTCTTGAGAGCCCATCTCCCCCCAGGGGAGACAGGAAGCAGATGAGACTAAGTATCACCGACCCTCTGTACTGTGGCAGCACTGCCCCAGCAGCCACTGAAGGGAGCTGGGTTTGTCACCTTCGGCCTGTTTTTGGTCCCACAGAACTGTGATGGCCAGTTCCCCATTCCCTCCCGAGCCTCTTCTGACAGGTATGTAAGGGTTAGTGTGACCTAAGAAACAGGCTGAGCTGGGTGTGATGGTAGATGACTTTAATCTCAACACCCAGGAGGCAGAGGCAGGCAGATCTCTGTGAGTTCAAGGCCAGCCTGGGCTACATTGTGAGTTCCAGGACAGCCAGAGCTACATACTGAGACCCTGTCTCAAAAGAAAAGAAAAAGGCTGAGGATCTGAGCCCAGGAACCCCACCAAGGCCTCCCCTGTGTCCTGGCTCTTGGAAGTGAGCCTCTGGCCACTTGTATGCCATGGGAGGTTTCACTTCCTGCACACAGCTGGTTCTTGCTGTTTATCCTGAGAGTTGCTTCAACTCCTATTGCACAGAGGAATCCTGGAGGCTTGGGGATTCCTGCCACTATCATCGACAGGGCAAGGCTGGGCTCATGTCCTAACACCTGCTTCCTCTGGCAAGCCACGTGGCCATGAGCAGCAGCAGTGTGACAGGGTGAGCTTGCCCATGGCCTAACAAGGCATAGAAACAAGTGCCGCCCATCCTCCAGCGAGAGTCGCAGGGTCGGGCCACAGACACTGACTCCCTGCCTCTCTGCCTCCTTACCTTTGAAACTGGGAGAAATACGTTCTAGCACCAGCCTGAAGGCCCCGCCCTGCCGCTGTTTGTAGTGTTGGCAGGCCTCTAGAGCCTATACCATGAATGGGTGCCAGGGCAAGCCAGGGGTGGATCCACCCACAACCAGGGAGGCCTGTCCTCCTGCTGGACACTTCAGGGAGGACGGGCAGATGGTCGAGCTACAGCAAGAGAGTAGAGTTGGGCAGAAAGTTGCAACCCACTGGCTTACAAATGAGGTTTTGGTTGGCTTGCATTTTTTTTTTCCTTAAAGAAATCTCAATTTGTTGCCAACATTTAAAAATAGAGAAGTTTCACATAAAAACCCAGATTTCCAGCTTCTCTTGAAAAACTAAAAGCTCCCAGGA
Source organism: Psammomys obesus (assembly GCF_907164565.1). NCBI lineage: Eukaryota > Metazoa > Chordata > Mammalia > Rodentia > Muridae > Psammomys > Psammomys obesus. The sequence continues at coordinate 7,339,022 of NW_026586589.1, forward strand.
ATTGGCCTTGAACAGGTTGTCCTGGATGGAGTGGAGATCGGTGTTGTGCTCAGCCCTTGTCCTCACGGGACCCTCTACCCACCTGCCTCATCTGCCTAGCCCCCATTGGCACTGAAATCCATCTCCTTGGATGGAAGGGTTAAGACCTTGGCCAGTGAGGTCGGAGAGATGGAAGATCCTCACCCAAGCGTGTGACTTAAGACTGCATGAGATTGGAGACTCCCACAGTGTCCTGGGTCTGCTGCTGGCACTGAGGGAGCACTCCACAGGTGCCGGTCCTGGCCTGGCCTGCCACTGGCCTTCCCTTGTGTGCCCAGTGGATCGGGACCAGCAGAGCTGTCTCGTTGCAGCAGCCCAGCTTACAGGCACCTGTGTGGCGGCCTAAAACAACAGATCAATAGCTGGAAGCCTGCAGCGTACCCAGGGTGCTGATGGGAGAGCTGGAGCTCTGCCTCTGCCTGGGCAGGCCCCTGACAACTCTTTCTGACACCTTCGGACCCTGCAGAGGGGCAGGCAGGGAAGGTCAAACCTCCAAGGGCGGGCTGTCTCACCTGGCCTCCTGCTGTCGCTCCATGCAGTGCTCGGTGGATACTGTTGCTTCAGGCTGTCCAGCGCATTCCTATTCACCTCTTTTCTTTGGTCAGGCTCCTTGTTTGAGGAAGAACTTCATGCTGTCACCATGGATGGCAGCCCCCACATCTCACCCATCTTTCCACCATAGGGATAGCGGAGGGGTGTCAGTGTGCAGGGTGTGCTGCAGAGGGGCTTCAATTAAGAGGTGTCCTGTTAGCTCATGTGAAAGGAGGCCTGGGTTTATGGGCTGCAGACACGGCTCAATCCAGGTGTTCCAGTGCTGTTGGTGCTTTCTTGCTCTCTTAGCTCAGCTTCCTTCTGTGGGCCTGAAGCTCAACTCAGGTACAGGGCTTTCTGTGATGGGGATGAGGAGCCAATTGAGAGGCTTTCAGCGCCATTAATGCAAGGGATGCTGGGGTCTTTTTGAGCCTTCCAAAAGGAACATCCTATGGAAGGTGCCAGCTGGCCTCACCATCAATTGTGCTCACCATCAATCCCAGGTATTGTGATTGTGCTCACCATCAATCCCAGTTACGGTGGTGAAGCCTGCAGTACAGCAGTGACTGAACACTGGATACTCTGGCGGTCTTTGTGGAGACATGGGGATGAAGAGGAGAAAGGGAGGGAGTGAAGGGAGAGAGGGAGAGAGAGGCAGGAAGAGAGAGAGAGAATCATCCATTCAGTAAAGTGACTTCCCACCGAGAGTCCAGGAGGCAGAATGTGAACAACTGTCTGGGGGTGAAGCATCAGGAGGACTGCACACATACGTCCAGGCCGCAGTTCTAAGGGCTGGGTGTGTGCACTTAGAATTGAACACCATGAGGGGATGGCAGGGCTCGTGAGGAGCCCTTGGTGGCCGAGGAAAGGACAGGCTGGAGCCAGTGTGACTGGACTTCAAATGGAGGAAGGAAAAAAAATGAAGAACAGACCTGAGCATGAGAGGCAGCGGTGGGGCTGGGCAGAGCAGGGTTACAGAAAGAGATTTGTACTGTGGCAAGGGGGGGGGGGGCGGCACTGGGGAAAACTGGAACAAAATGTAGGTTAATGTGCATTTCATCTTGAGATGGGAATGGACTTTCAGGCATTAAGGTGATGGGAAAAGTTGGGTTGAAAGGGAAGTCTTGAGATGTGGCACAAAGTCAAGCATGTATTTCCAAATGTCACAGACCTGCAAAGTAGCTGGCACTGATACTTACAGCACTAAGGTATTTCATGCTGGGCTTGGTGATGTACATCTTTAATCCCAGCACTTGGGAGAAAGAGGCAGAGCCAGGTGGATCTCTGTAGGTTTGAAGCTAGTCTGGTCTACATAGCAGGCTCCAGATCAGCCAGGGCTGCATAGTGAGACCCTGTCTCAAAAATAAACAAATTAATAGTAAGAAAGAAACAGTATTCATAAGGTATTTCCAAAATCACCCGAAGACACTGGAGAAAAATGTACAAAACAGATAACTTTCCAAGAGGATGAAGGAAGACAGCTTTCTTCAGACACAGCATCCGTGACCTGTCACCCCTCAGCCTGGTCTCCAGCTCAGGCCGCTCCACTTGGAATGTTTGCCTCGTTCAGGAGCAGGGAGGGCCAGGCCTCAGAAGCCCTCTGTAGTGGTTTGGATGACATGTCCCTTTTGGTCGCCAACATTTGAATTCTCGGTCCCCAGTTGATGGCACTATTTGGGGAGGCTTAGGAGGTGTGACAGGAGGTGTGTCACTGGGGGTGAGCTTTGAAGTGTCATGAGCCACACACCATTCCAAGCCCACTCTTTGCTTCCTGATTATACAGTGGTGGCATTGGACCCATCCATCAAGAACTGTAAGTCCCTGGAAGCTGCCTTGACGGAGGTGTTTTATCCCAGCAACAGAGAAGTACTCGTCCCTCATTTGCAGTGTCTTTCTCTGCAAAACTCCCCAGCAACTCCGGTGGGACATGACCTAAGGGAGGAGAGGCTCTGTGTGGGACATTCTAGCTGAGGCCGCTCCTTGGTAGCTCAAGGTCCACAGCAGCAGAGCAGAGATGGCTTTCCCTGGGTCAGATGCTGTTCCTGCCTCTGGTGTCTGGTCCAGAGTTTCCACAGGCCAGATATGGACACAGAGAGCCTGGTGTGAAACATGAGCGAGAGGCAGGGGTCTGCCTACCACCTTGCCAAGTGACAACATAGGCTGTGAGGTGTGGCCTCAGAACCCCTGTCCTTATGTCACAGACTGTGTGCCTGTGGAATAGAGACTGAGGAATGCTGCTGAGTGGCAAGGGCAGGTGGCTGAGAGGAGGTCCCCTTGCTGCTTTGACCCTGGCTCCCTTCTCCGTACAGGAAAGGAAGACACTGTCCCTAAAGCACCGGCGCTCTAGACTGGGGACAGTAATCGAAGGGTGAGTGCAGTTACCAGTGAGTAGGGACCCCAACACACACTAGTCCCAGTCATTACAAGAAATGTCTGAGTGGCCCCTGACCAGGGAGCATTCACCCACTGTTAGTCCTGCAGAGACCTTCTGTGCCCCTCAGGGCACCCACACAGGTGTGACCACAGCCTATCTGGGCCTGACTTACCTGGTGCTTCTCAACACAGCAATCCGGAGTCTTCTACTGCCATCCTGTCTCCCAAACCTGGGACAGACTTCCCAGCACTTCCTCACTGCCCCACCTTCCCACAGGGGCCATGAATCTGTGAGAATCAGTAGGGCTGTCAAAGTCACGGAGAGACTGGAAGAACAGACAATAAACACCTTGGAGTAGTCTTTGACTTCAGAGCGTCAGCGATGACCCGGCCTTCTGGGGGGTGATCTGGCCTGGTGGTGCCCAGAGCAGGGCATTCCCCTGACTGGGCCACCTGGTCACCTCTCCCCTGGAGAGTCACATAGGTTGTCACACTGGCTCCACAAAGGGTTGCCTGTCTCCACCCTCCCCACTACAGTCCTATCCAACACAGCAGCTTACAGCAACTGCCAAACACAAGTCCACTCACATCTCTCCTACCTACACGCCTAACTACGACAGCCTGGTAAGCCATGGGCAGTTTGGTCCCCTTCCGCCCAATTCCTTCTATTCTCCACTCTCATTGTTCTGCTCTCCTCATCCTAATCTTTGCCCCCGGTCCCAGGGCCTGTGTGTTCTGTTCCTTCTGCCTAGAATCCTTTCTCCAGATACCTTGTTCCCTTCTGACCTTTGCTCAGAAATTACCTCATTCAAATGGAAGTATCTTTGCTCACCTTGCCAGGACCCTTAATTTCTCTTATTCTCTTCTCCCACCCACAGCAGGAGACCAGGGCTTTGGGGGAGAATGAGATCCTGGCCACTTCATAGCAAGAAAGGTCTAGATGGATTCAATGAGACTAAGCCTGCCCGGAGGAGACACAAGATCTGAGAGGTCTGTGGTCAGCAGGAAATGGAGACTGTTAAGAACCACATGGCTTCCAGGATTCCCCGGGCGGCGCACTGTCATCGTGTTTTGCCTTGAATCTGCAGGTGTGACTCAAGTGTTGGTTTTGACCATGGCTGTTCCCAGTCACTTCAGCAGTGACTGGAAAGCCAACATCTGATTAGCTGGAGAGACCAGCATGTCACAGTGCCCTGGGGATAGTAAATAATATTTACAAGGGATGACGTTGGGGACATAATTACTGACAGTAAGAGGCAATCAGCAGCAGGGAACTCTTCCACTGTTCAAGCACTGAGATGTGAGAAACAGGCTCACGGAAAGAAGAGCTTGTCATGGGGTTGGTTAAGTCACTGCTGCTGCTGCTTCTGTTAATAGGATAACCCAGCCTTGCAAATAAGAGCCAGGCCCCAGGAGGCCTGCATTTGAGATCTGAAAACCAGGCCAGGTCTTGCCAATAGCTACACTTCTGGATGTGTTGAAACTGGAAAAGAGCTCAGAGAACAGCCATGCTGAGGATTTGACTTTGACAGCTCTTTTCCATAAACACCGCAAGCACTGTGTGAGAATTAGCTTGTTTTCAGATTCCTTATTCCTCACACAGGATGGTGAAGTCTAATCCTTAGACCAACATGGTGGTAAGAGAAAGTCAATTCCTGAGAGTTATCCTGACCTCCATACACACACACATACATATGTAAAAAAGACCCTCAGACACGGGGGTAGGGGGAGAAACATGCAAAGCCCCAAAGTTCTATCATTTCTGCTGCAAACAAGAAAGCTATTGTTTCATGCCCCAGACACACTGCCTTGTATGGATGTAATGCCCCTTCTGAAATTTGTAGAACCCAGGGCCAACTTCTAAGACTTGGAAGAGCCTGGGAAAATTTTATCAGAACCTCTAAGTCGAAGCTAATTCTATATAAGGTGGCTGAGGCTCCCAAAAATTTTTGCCCAAGGTCACACAGCTACTAGTTAACAAAGCCAAGGCCTGGACCGGAGGGCAAAGGTAGAGGGAGGCGGAGGCTGCCCTATACGTGAAAGGGCAGTGAAGGTAAACCATAGCTGTGAACACAGTACAGAGTGGGCTACGGGTGCCAGTAAGCACAGGCCTTTTTCTTGTCCTCACTCCTTACTGCTGTGCAACCCTGGAAAAATATTCTCTGAGCTTATTTTCATACAAGTCCAACGGGGATAGCTGCTAGTTAGACTGGACACACACTGCTGTAAGGATTAAGTGAGGTAACAGAACAGAGCACTTTCAAACAGCAGCTCCTCTTGTTCAGCCTGTTTTAAGCTCATAGAGAGGGGCATTTGGGGAGACACAGCAACACTCGGGGAATGGTCCAACTCCAAGGTGCTGTCCTCACATGGACAGTGGGAGACACATATTCTCCCAGAGGTGCTCCTGGCACCAAGTATGATGTGTTACTGCTTAATGTGTCACTCAGAACTGAGTGTACCTCAGAACTCAAGCCCCTGAATCCTTTTGGAGTAAGACGGGAGCCTGTGCTTTCACAAGTGTCCCACCCCAAACCACTGCTTCAAAGTCCACCCTGTAGGAAGTCCTGTGACCCCATGGATCTGCTTAGGCTGGATAATGCACATACATGGAATGCTTGTTGCTTGGTCTCCCTTTCTCAGCACACGTCGTTTCCATGTTTGTGAATGTGTGGTCGTTCGGTACAATTGTGTGCAGGTGTGGGGGTCAGATGTTGACACCAGATGTCTTGCATCACTTTCCACTCTGTTTTTGAGACAGGGTCTCTCCCTGAACCTGCAGCTCACCAATTTCTGGCTGAGCAGAGAGCCCCTGGCCCTCCTGCCCCTGCAGCGCTGGGACCACAACCCTGGCTCTGCACCTGAGTTCTGGGGGTCTGCAGGTCCCTGTGCCTACACAGCAAGCTCTTTAGCCACTGACCGTCTCCCCAGGCACAAGGCTCATCCATGCTGTGGCATGCATCAGAGCTTCATTCTTGGGAAGCTCTTTTACCACACTCCCCAGGTAGTTTTGATGAGTGGGCTTTGCAGGACAAAGGAACAGCAATTCCTACAAGGCGAAACTTGAGGCTAATGTATGGCGCTACAGGGTGTGTTTCTCATGGGAAACGGAGGCAAAGCTGGGTGCCTGCCTTCTCCAGAGACTGCAGGGCCTGAGCAGGGTCTCCTAGGTGCGCTGTGCGGGTAGATGTGTTGTCTACGGACAGCAGCCTGGCTACTTTGGAAACTGGGCAGATTAGCTGTAAGAGACTCACACAGGGGGATTAGTCCCAACTCAAAGACTTTAATGTGCGTTATGCTCTTAGAAAAACATCTCCAAGGAAACAAGAGGAACCAAAAGCCTTAAACAGCAGGGCTCTCATTCAGAGACCTGCTGTGAGCTTGAGCCTCAGAAGAGGATAGCACTGGGATTCCAGAGCATAGCAAACAGCCTGAGGTCAGGGTGGAGGGCCTGGGAACCGTTTTTTTGAGACAGAACTCTGCCCACATAGCACAATGGGTGTGCCCTCAAGATTCCCTAACCCCAGAAACATGACAACACCGATGAGAACCCCACAGAGGGCCAGGGATAATTTTAAGCTACCCAGCTATCTCCATGGCTCTGAGGAAAAGGCCGAAGTTTAATAGGGCCTAAGAAGCAGGCTTGGAGCAAGAACTTTTCCTTTTGTTGTTGGTTTCTAAGTCTTCAGAAAAGTCATGGTAGCCTTAGTGAAAAATGGGAACATGTGGGAGGCTTCCATGTCCCACTTCAGAGTGTGAGGCCCCAGATTGAAATGTGATAGTACCAGCAGGGTCCCCAAGACCAGGGGCCAATTCTGGAGTATCAACCACTGAGGTTTCTAGGCAGAAGGGGACTTGGGAGGAAAAAACTGATGTCAACCAGCTGTCACACTCAACGCACCATCTTCCTTGTCATCCCTTCCAGGCTCCTGAGAGTTCAATGGCCCATTTTCTGACAGTTTTCCTTCTGCTCAACCAGGAGCAGCCGAAATCCTGTACAATCCAAATTCAACTGCAAACCTACATTACCTTAAAAATTCACTGACTAACTGCCACAGACCCTAGGATGGAGCAGGTTTCTTCTTTCCTCCTCTAACCAGCGACGGAATGGGCAGCTAGGTCTTCTGGAGTTACGGTTCATTTTCTCACCATCAGAAAGGATTTAGATTGCTGCTGGGGCAGGTTTCATCTGGACCACCTTTCTCTGAAATTCAGCACCAGGGCCAGGCTAAAGGAGCCACACAGAATGTATTCACTGGATTCCAGTTCCATCTTTATAGGACCTGACTGGATCTCTGTGCTGGAGATCCCAGGACAGATGAATATGTGAGGAACCGGGTTGTTAGCCACATGGGTCTCCCATGGCTTCAGGATTTGCAGTTAGGCAGTCTCGATGCCCTCAGGGAGCTCCACCACCACTGGGGCACAGTCCTCTGGCTCTGAAGCAAAGTCCCACCGGAACTTCTTAGTCAGGTGGGCTTGGAACTTTTCTGCTTTCTTCCTCAGGGTGGCGTCCACAGCAATACTGCAGGCAGAAGAAAAGAAAACCTACAGAGAACAGAGGGTAAGTTACTCCTGAGAACAGGGGACCAGGAAAGCTGTGGAAATTTCCTCCTGGTGTTCAGCTCTTTGGGGCAGCAGATCAGCTGCTGCTGGCACAGTCCCAGGACACCTGCTATGCAACCCCCACACCCCAAACCTAGAAGGAAGACACTGGAACAGGACTGGAATGGAAAATCACCATGCTGGGCAGATGCCCCATGGAAAGTAAGGCCGCCAGAGTTACCACTACAGTGCCCACCTGGGGTGGGGGTGGGGGATAGGATCTACAAGGCACCTGGGCAATAACACAGAAGAAACGACTTACACCAGGGGGTGTGAAGAAAAGTCTGGGGAGCAAAGCCCTTGGATGCCATAATGTCCTAGGCCCTCAGCCAACAAGGCTAAATTGCTGCTCTAATCTTCTAAGTGGGCCATAGACAACCAATTTGAGGCTTCTATTCCTCTTAAAAGCTGTCTTTAATGTTCATTTTAAAGAACATTACCATTGTTTAAATTGTGGTAAAGTAAGACATAGCTACCATTTAAACTAGTCTAAGTGATTAGCAGTGGCCACACATGCACTCCTATCATGCAATCATCACCAACACTCATCTTTAGAAACTTCTCATCTTCTCCAATTGACACTTTACCCACGAAACACCAATTCCCTCTCATTCCCTTCCCCTGGCTTCTGCTAACACTCTTCTGGTTTCTGACTAGGCTAGGAACCTCATGGAAGAGGAATCACATGCTATCGTCCTTCTGTGGCTGGCTTATTTCACTCAGCATGTCGTCAAGATTCAGCATATTGTAGCATACATCAGAATCTCTTTTCTCTTAAAAACTGAAGAGTAGAGCTAGACATGCTGGTGCACACCTGTAAGCCCAGTATGCAGAAGGCTGAGGCAGAAAAAAGTCACATCTAAGGCCAGCCTGGGTTACAGAGCAAGACCTTGTCCCTTACACTCCCCCACCCCCAATTCATACACACTTGCAGGGATGTGTGTGTATATATATATGTGTGTGTGTGTGTGTGTGTATAAATATGTATTATATCCACTTTACAAGGTATTTTTATTCATGTGTATGTTGTGCCTCTGACTACACCCATTCTCATGTAGGTGCCGGCAGAGGCCAGAAGGGAGTGTTGGATGTCCTGGAGCTAGAGTTTCAGGTGGTGTGAGCAGCCTAACATGGATGCTGAGAACTGAACTCAGAGCCTCTGCAATTAACCCCTGATCCACATCTTCAAGCTCTGGTGGTCCACATTCTGTCTGCCATTCACCTGTCCATGACGACTTGGGCTGTCTGTATTTTAGGTCTTGGGAATAAAGCTTCCATGAACATAGTTGTACAAATACTAATGCAGACCCAGACATGGAATTGTTAGACCTTATGGCAATTCTTCTTTACTGGACACTGTTTCCACAGCAGCTGTGCTACAGTATATCACGGCCATCAGAAGACAGGAGTCTAGTTTCTCGATAGCCTGCCCAATACTTCTTTGCTTTACTTACTTATCTTTGGACAACAAACATTCTGATAGGTTTGAGAGTTATCTCACTATAATTTTGATTTGCATTTCTTGGAGGCATGAAGTTACTGTGTAATTCAAATACTGATTTGTGCCCCCCCCCATCTGATTGCATTCTTTGTTCTGAGAATCTCCTGTCTCAATGTTGTGTAAACAATGCTCCCCAACTGTCCCCTGATGTGCCAATAAAGCAGCTTACAGCCAAGTGCTGAGCAGGAGAGAGAACAGGGCTAGAGTTCTTGCTAGCTAGGGGAAGAGGAGTTAGAGGCAGAAGTAGGGGATTCAGCCATGAGCAGAACTCCAAGAGCGATGAGAAGAGAAGAGCTGGCGTAGGAAGGCACAAAGTTCAAGTATCTCTGCGATATACGCTGGGAGGAAACCACATTAGCTTAGAGAGTTAAAACTAGAGTACTAACTGATCAGGTATTGTGCTATGAAGCTTGTTAAAATAATAGAACACAGTCTCAATTATTTTGGTGATAGCTGGGTTAAGAGAGAAACTGAGAAACAAACACAAGTTTATAAAAATAACTTTAACATCTAATGATTAGTAATGTTAAATATATTTCCATGAGGTTATTGGCCATTTGTATGTTTTCTTTGGCCAAATGTCTACAAGTCCTTTGCCATTTTTAACAAATGAACAGACCAACAGTAGGTATTCTTCATACATTCTAGATACTGAGCTATTATGCTGATGTCCCCACGAACTGTTTCAGCTAATACAAACATGGAGAGAGGAACAGAACAGATTTTTACACATTTGAAGGCTTCCAGTTCCTGAGAATAACCTCTTAAACAACCTTGATGTTCACAAAGAAGTTTCAGACAATCAACCTGTGTTTTCAGAATGTGGCTTTATCATTCATATTTTATTGAGACAAGGTCTTACTCTCAACCCTGGCTGGCCTGGCCTTGAGTTCAAATAGATCATCCTGCTCTTCTTCTAAGCACTAGAACAGAAGGTGTGTGCCACCACCTCCAGCTCAAAATCGTACTTAAGGCATGGGGTGGAAAGGTGTTCAATTACCCAGAAGGGAATACAAAGGTTTTTTTGTTTGTTTGTTTATTGTTGTAGTTTTTCAAGACAGAGTTTCTCTGTGCAGCCCTAGCTGTCCTGGAACTCACTCTGTAGACTAGGCTGTCCTAGAACAGTGATCTGCCTGCCTCTGCCTCCAGAGTTCTGAGATTAAAGGCATGAGGTCCCACTGCCTGGCAAATACAAAGTTTTCTGTCTGCCACCTGTTACCCTACAGGCCTATTGTAGACATGGCCACAGGGCACAAGCAACTGATTCAGTCACCTCCTGTTGTAGCTGGCCTAGCTACCACTATGGAGGACACTGCATTTAAGGAGCCTGCCTGTCAAAGACAACAGATATACTCTGTAGCTGACTCCAAGTGACCACACTTCTCCACAGTTTGTTAGCAGGAGAGATGATGCTCACTCTCAGTGGCCTTTGTTCATGGCCATTGTCTTCGAGCCATAAGAAGGGTAGCAGAGGCAGAGTACCTGGAGGTGGGTATGTGGCATGTATTCCAGATGTGGCTTAACCAAGGAACTGTTTAAATACAGGAGTGGGCAGCATGACTGTAGCAGCAACCCAGAGCAGTGGCTCACTGGAGGGACTGTATGATCTTGGGGGTGAAAGTTCCTCTGTGCTTCCCTGAGCCCTGGGTTACCTCAATGGTGGCCTCAACCTAACTGAAATAAAAGGCTTACTATTTACTGCTGATCTCATCCAAATTAGAAGCAATCCCAAACAGTGGCTCTCTCATACCTGCATTCTGCACTCCTGATATTTTAACATAAAAATTGTTTAATGCACAGAAGAACAAAGACAACCACAGGCTCAAAGAAAATTATTTTTGGCTTTTCTGCACAGTTCCTGGCACCAAATAATTGTTCCTTGTGTGATGGTGCTGGAGAAAAGGCTCATCCTAGAGATGAGCTTACATACCAGGTCCCAGAACACTGCTGGGTCATGTGCCTCATGCAAAGGCCTCGGCTGAAATGAACTGCTTGAACTCTGTTCTCTAGCAATAGGCCTGGCTTCCCTTGTGGCATCTCCCATACTGTCTTGTGTCACAGTGGTCCACTCCTTAAAGAGTAGGGAACAAATCCTAATTATCGGTGTGTCCAATACAGCATATCACCCAGAGCCTGGCACAGAGTTAGGGCCTCAGGATGCTCAGCAAAAAGTAAGGACCACACATGATCTGAGCTGTACTTGGCAGGAGCCGGAAGTGAGAGGCTGGAACAGGCTGCGCTCAGAGTCATCACCCACCTTCCCACTCACCTGAACACGCCTGCAAGGAAAATCAACCACAAATGGGTACAAGCAAAGCCATTTGATTTTGGTTTTGTTTTAAGCTTCTAATTTAAAAAGCATTTTGTCTTTTAACTTGTTGTTTAAACCTTTACTACAAGCCTGGAAGGCTGGAGAGCAGGAAATTACTACTCCTTTTGCACAGACAAGGGCGCTGGGTCACTCCACCAGGCTCAGTATGATTCAACCAAGACGGTCAATCTTATCCTTTCTCCACTACCACCTTCTTCTGTCTTGACAGACTAAACATATCTTTGACCCCGAACTTTTCGTCCTGCTCTGTGGGTACTTTTGCAGCTATTCCTTTTGCAGGTTTCCAGAACCTGGGACACAGACCACAGTGACTTTCATTTTTAAAAACCAACTTTACTGAAGTACGCTTGCTCCACTGCTTGGGTGAACAGCCATAACCATGCAGCCAGACAGGGTTTTCTTTTGAGATCTAACCTCTTTTTTTTTTTTTTTTTTTTTTTTTTAAAGATTTATTTATTTATTTTATGTAGATGAGTCCTATATCTGCAGGTACGCCTGCAGGCCAGAAGGAACATCAGATCACACTATAGATGGTTGTGAGCCACCATGTGGTTGCCGGGAATTGTACTCAGGACCTCTGGAAGAGCACATGGCGCTCTTAACTGCTGAGCCATCCCTCTACACCCTTGGAATCTACTTGTAACCAGGAAATCGCTTTGGCTTTGGTGAGGTATCATCACACTTAGGTCTCAGAACAGGTTGGTCACCCTTAGAAATGCTCTGCTGTTGTCATTGGACTGTCAAGCCCTCCTGTTCTTTCCCTTCCCCTCCCCTCTGCTCACTCTTGACCTCTACCACCTATGTTTTTAATAGTTTTACAAACTTAATATTACTTTGGTTTTTCTTAAGGTACTGTCTCAGCACATAGCTTGGAAAGAGCTTGAATTTACTATGTGGCTCAGTCTGGCCCCCAATTTTCAATTCTGCCTTAGCCTTGCTCCCAAGTACTAGGTAAGACTATAGATATGTGTTACTACACCCTGCTTGATAGCTTAAAAACAATTCAGAAAAGATGTTTAAGAGCATTTAGTTAGGACTAGGGATACAGCTCAGTAGTGCAGTGCTTGCCTACTGTTGGTGAGGCTTTGGGTTCAATTTTCAGTGACCCCCTCAACAAGGGCTGGTAGCAGGGGGGCCATTTATTCACATAATAAGTTATCCTGGTTCATTTATCTTCCAATTAATTCTATGCTTTCTTTAGAAAAGTTAATAATCATCTAGCTACTTTATTCCCTAAGGTAAAATCAAGTAAATACTTCTAATACCATGGAAAAATGAATCATCTCAATTTTGACTCATTAATCTTGGATATTGTTTTTAAAAGACTTTTAAAACAGGATGATCACATTTAGCAAATGAATGCATGTATCTAAAAGAAAAACAAAAAAACAAAAACAAAAAACATGGGCCAGGTGAGGTGGTGGCAGCTCTTTAATCCCAGCACTAGGGAGGCAGAGGCAGGTGGATCTGTAGATTCAAGGCCAGCCTGGGCTACCCAGTAAGACCATGTCTGAAAAAACAAACAAACAGAAAACTCCCAAATCCAAATAAAATTAAAATAAAGTATCAACACTTTAGTTTTAAGTCCATTATGAAGTTTAAAAAGAAAAAAGCTCCAGTCACAAACATGAGCTTTTAAAAAGCAAAGTTTGGTGACTGAACCACAGTCAAGACATGCTGAGAAAGTATCACAGAGGATAGCTGAGCCTGTCTTATCCTATTTTTTGGCTAAGCCAAAAAAGAAAAAAAACAAAACAAACAACAACAACAAAAAACCCTCAAGTGCCTGACTCACAAATGAAACTGGCCAGAACACTGTTATCACTCTAAGTGAAGTGGTTTTAAAGAAGGACTACATCACTGCAATGGTGAACAAGAAAAGGAAAAGCACCAGAAGTCACGCTTTCTTTTACGACAGGGTTTTTCTGTGTAGTCCTAGAGGTCCAGGACTTATGTAGATGAGGCTGGCCTTGAACTCCTAGAAATCTGCTACCTCTGCCTCCAGAGGTAGGCACCAGCACTCCTGGCCTCATGTCTTAATTTTTTCTAAAAATTACACTTATTTAATTTACATGTTCACACAGCATGCATGTGGCAGTCAGAAGGCAACTTGCAGGGGTCAGTTTTCTCTTTCTACAATGTGGGGTCCTGAGATCAAACTTCAGTCAACAGGCTTGGTGGCAAGCATCTTTACCTACTGAGCTTTCTTGCCAGCCTGGAATCATGTCTCCCAAGATAAGTTCAGAAAACTTATGCTGTTTCATCTAGAGCTATAATTCTACATAGGAACCCTCCTGCTTCAAGCCCTTCCAAGCTTCCAGGGCTTCAGAGCCAAACCTCAGCCCTGTCATCCCTTGTTCTACGAGTGTGAACAAAAACAGAAGGTCTATACCATCTACATAATGGCAGTGTAGACCCAACTTCTTGCATTGTTTTGAGGGCTGAATGAGACAATGCATACTGAGCATACAAAAGCCATAGTCGATGGCAAGGGGAGGTAGATACATTTATCTATTAGAAATGTTTATGAGGCCAGATGTGGTGGTGCACGCCTTTGATCAGAGGCAGAGGCAGGCTGTGAGTTAAGAGGCCAGCCAGGTCTATAGAGTTCAAGGACAATCAGGGCTCGGTTAAACAGAGAAAACAAACAACAACAACAAAACAAACAAACAAAAGAGGTACTGTTGTTAAAAGAAGAGGAGGAGGAGGATGGCTGAAGAGTTGTCTCAGAGGTTAAGAGCACTGTTCTTCTAGAGGTTCTGAGTTCAATTCCCAGCAACCACATGGATGCTCATAACCATCTATAATGAGATCTGGTGCCTTCTTCTGGCTTGTAGGCACACATGCAGACAAAACACTATAAATAAGTAATTAATAAGTAAGTAAGTAAATAAATAAATAAGAAAGGAAATGTTTATGATGTGAGCTGGAAAGAAGGCTCAGTGGTTAAGAGCACTGGCTGCTCTTCCAGAGGATCTAGGGGTGATTCCCAGCACCCACATGGCAGCCCACAACAGTCCATTACTCTAATTGCAGAGAATCTGACATCCTCTTCTAGTCTTGAGCACTAGGCATGCCAGTGGAGTGGAAACATGCAAACAGGCAAAACAACCATAATTTTTTTTAAGTTTATGATACAAAACTTATAGATATTCTGGTGACCAGGGATGTAGCTCAGTTCACACTTTCCTCACAAGGACAAAGTCCTGGGTTCCCTCCCCAGCACCACATTACCTGCACAGAGTGGCACTTGGAAGGAAGAGGCAGGAAGGCCAGACATTAAAGATCATGTACATCTACATGGGGAGTTTGAGGCTAACACAAGGTACAAAAGATCCCACCTGTCTCAAAAATATGACAAAAACACAATAACAACAAAAAAAAACTCAAAATAACTCCTAGCTATGCAACTTGCCTGGAATGTACCCACAGCTAGAACAAAACAACTTGCTCTCCAAACACCATGGGTCATGTGACTGCATGCCTAAATACTACACAATCAGCAGTTAGAATCTTAGAATTCTTATTTTATGCATAACTCTTTCCAACACACTATTAATTCCAGATTATCTTTTCATTGACTTTCAGGAAATAGTGGTGAGTTAAGTTACTTTAAATGAAAAGAACTTTTTGTAAAAAAGAAATCATTTTTATTCAGGCTAAATCCAAGGGATTTGTAAAAGCCCGTGGCATCTATTCAAGTGTCTCACATGGGGAAGTTGGAGGGGGGGAAAAAATCAATGGCTCAGGCCCTCCCAGGGCTGACTTTGTCCATGCTCACTTTAAGGTTTTTAAGTGCTTACACACACAAGTACCAGTCCCCCTCCACGGACAGGAGACATTTATGCTCCTGAACAAGGAAGCCAGCTCCACTTGACTAGCTGGGGAAGAGAGCAAGCCACAAATGAGTATGGGCAGCATCAAGCTTTTAAGGTCTGATTCATTCAGTCACAAACTCCTCAGCTGAGCGCTTCTGTGTGGGGGAATGCATTCTCACTGCCAAGACGGCATCATTAAAAAAAGTTCTGTAATATCCTAGTCCACACTGCGCCTTTTGAAATGTATCTCCCACATAAAACTATCCTGAAACCCCTTATTTTCCCCAGAATCCACCATTCTCTCTTTGATGTATCAAATGCCCTTTGTCACACTACTTTTTGTTTGTTTATTTTTCTGTGTAGTCCTGGCTGTCCTGGAACTCTCTCTGTAGACCAGCCTGGCCTCAAATTCAGAGATCCACCTGCCTCTGCCTCCCGAGTGCTGGGATTAAAGCCGTGTGCCACTATCGCCCTGCTCAGACTTTACTATTTATACATATATTTGCACTGCCAAAGGAATTATAGGTGCTTTACATGTAAAAGAACAAGTAGTAACACAGGTCAAACCTTAGGTGTTGAGGGTAACCAGTGAGGAAAACAGTGCAGGCTATGGCGCTGTGAGGAATGCTGTACTAACTTCTAGATGCACACCCCTTGTGGTAAGCTAGTGGCAAGCACGGAGCAGGCCTAGAGGACTAGGAGGCAGAGGTAAGGCATGGCCTCACAGAGAGGGAGTATGGGCAAGGACATGACAGGCTGAGGAGAATCAGGTTAAGTCTAGAAGGCATGAAACATGGATGTAAAGTTTTGGTTACATGAGGTTCCAGAGAACATTCTAAAAAACATGCTTACAGTTAATGCTACTTTGACATTTTCCAATATGCTGAGAGAAGATCAAACTCAAATGATATGGTTTTCACAACTACAACAAAGGAAGACTAGGGATGGTGTGCACGTGTAGCTCCAGTTGCTTGCACGGACAGAAACACTTGCGTCCAGAAGTTCAAAGCTAGTGTCAGAAACAAAGCCAGATCCTATCTCAAAAGAAAAGAAAAAGAAAAGCATGAAACAGCATGGCCTATGGGGAGCTTGCTGTGAGCAGACCACTGACTGAAGAGGAAACAGCAGCTAGAGACCAGGCTAACAGCCAAGAAACACGGAGCCTTGGGGCCAAGGCTGGCACACTTACATTTCCTAGGCAATAGGGGAGCCACGGAGAAATAGGATGAGAGCTGTACTTTGGAGTAACAGAGGCAGCAGTGTGAGAACCTTAACAAGGTAGGCATGGAGGCTGATAAATTCTGATGTAGTCTAGGAAAGACCAAAAAGCCTGGGCTACTACCATGGTACAGGGACAGTTCTGCTTTCTGTAACACCAGTATCTGGAATTCTTCAGTTAATTCATCTGTTTACTTCCTGCTGTCAAAACTCTGGCACTCTTGTTCAATTATATTCCCACTTCTAGAGCAAAATCTTATTTACAGCAGGTGCTCAGTCAGTACTCCGAAGTCAACGAACCCTTGAGGACAGGAACCCTAGCTAAGTCCTATTTGTACTCCTTAACAACAGCGTGGAAGGCTGTGTGCAAAATGCTCAATAACATTTATTGGTGTGCTATCTTAAAGGTATATGTCCTGAACATTTTCAAATAATGACATCAGCTGGCATAGCTCAGTCAGTAGAGTGTGAGACCCCCGGTTTCATTCCCAGTGTCCCATAAACTGGGTGTGTTTGGCACACACCTGTAATCCCAGGACTTGGGTGGACAATGGAGGATCTGAAATTCAAGGTCATCGTTTGCTACAAAGGGAGTTTGCGGGCAACTGGAGCTAGAGAGCTTGTCTAAGAAAAAAGCCCCAAACGACCCAAATGACATTAAGTTTCTTGTCTAGAGAATTTCCAAACCATCAGCACTGCACAACCCACATGCGCATCAGGCAACCAGCTGGGCCCTTGGTATTCTGCAAATTGCTGCTGCCACACAAGCTGGCAACACCATGGCCTTCCTGTTCCGTGACAGCATTCACTCTCTTCATGAGGGTGGTACCTTATTCCCTAGATGGCATCATTCCCCATGGCTGCAGATACCAATGGAGGCAGATGATGCCACACTGCCTGATAGCCCAGTGGTGTTGTGGAGGGTCCCCATGGAAGAGGAACGGAAATTTAACTTCTCTTTCTATAAAGAAGAGAAAAGGGCAGTTAAATTCTGCAGTAGAACATGCCAGGCTCAAGCCATCGTTTGACAGACATATCACGACAGTCTGCACAAGTCCTCCAAATGGCAGAGTTTCCAGGCAACTGCCTGCTGCCTAACTACAGGGAGCCTTCCAATAGCATGGCGGCTTAGAAGAGCGCTCTGCACCTCCGAGGAACAACGTCCACAGGATGGCTTTTAGGGGGAGTAGGGCGGGGAGTCCATGCTGTACTCATTATTTTTTTTTTTCAGTGCTGAAGACTGAACCTTGAAACCATCAGGTAACCAACCACTCTGCCAGGTTTAGCTTTTTACTTGAAAACTGAGAATGATCTGTTCTGTCCAATAGGGTTCCCAGGGAACCCACATGTGATGGCTAATCTCATCTCAGTTGCCAACATTATGGGATCCAGAGTCCCCTGGGAGAAGAGTTGCAGGCATGCCTGTAATTTTGGCTGACTAGGTTAACTGAGGCATAAAGATCTACCACTGGTCCCTAGGCTAGGATCCTGGAATGCAGAGAGAAGCCAGTGAGTTAAACACAGGCATTCACCACGCTCTGCTTCTGCACCTGTGGATGCAGTGTAAGCCGCTGCCTCAAACTCCTACTGTCGGACCACCCCACCATGATGCAATGTAACTTTGCCCTGTAAGTTCAACAACAACAACAAAAAGCTATTCTCTTTTAAGTTGCTTTTATCAGGTTATCTTATCACAGCAACAAAAAAAGTAACATTATATAACACAATAAATACGGTGTCTGCTACCCAACGGCATTAATACTAGTTTCTTCCATGGGTGGGAATGAGAGATAAGTGAGGCACCATCTTGCATGGAACAGGCTTTATGGGGCACCACACACAAGAAGGAATAAATATATCGCTGGCACAGAAGCCATGGAATCAGACAACTAGCTGTGTCTGCCTCTGCTCTACTTGAGAAAGTTATAAAATGTGAGTGACAGAGTCTGTCCCAAGAACATACAGGAAGCTAATCTGTGTGCCAAGGGAGGAAACAGTACAGGATGAAGATTCTAAGTTGTTTGAAGCTCTTTCCCTAATTACCACTCATAATGAAAATTTAATTGCCAAGTTAAAAGCAAATTTTACTGTTTCTGTCAGAGAATCTCTGTAGAAACTGGCACATTTTGTTTGAACAGGAAATCAAAGTTGCTTTAATGCTTAAATGAGATCTAAGGAGCTGCAGCTGTTTCTTTGGGAATAACGAGCTTCCAGACTCTGCCTCATTCGGCTGCAGCAACTCTCAGCTTCAGCAAGAACAGGGAGCTGGTGCTCTGGCTTAGCTGTGGCTCACCCCTCTGGGTTCATTCCTTGAAGCTCCACGTGTTTGGTGATGCTAACAAGTGGGGCCTGGTGAGAGGCTCTTCGCTCGCTGGGGTAGTGCTCTTGGGAAGGATTAATGTAGCCACAGTGGGGTTCTTCGGTTGCTTTTTCACAGACGTTGTCAACAGTAGGGCCCCCAAGTCTTGAGCTCTGAGCCTCCAAAACCAGGAGCTAAATAAACCTCTGCTGGGCCTGCAAGATGGCTCATCATTTAAAAGCGCACAGCATGATGACCCGAGTTCAATCCTCAGAACCCACAGGACTCCCACAAGTTGTGCTCTGACCTCCACAAGCATCCCAGGGCACCTGTGCCCACCCTCAAATACTAAAGTTAAGAAATAAAAATAAATTCATAAACCTCTTTATTTCAAAGTAGACTGCCTCAGGTATATCCTTAGAGTAATAAAAATCAGATACTACAACTAGATAGCCCAGAGTAGTGGAGAGTATACAAATTCTAAGTGCCCAGTGCTGGGCCCTCTGGGGTGATATGGGGAGAGATGGCACAGAGAGGGTCTCTGGCATAGAGGCATTTAGCACACAGCAAAAGATAAGAGAAGCAGGAAACATTCCAAGATTAGGAGCTGCACTCAAGAAATATTAGGGTCCTGGGAAAATAGCAAGAGAGAAAAGGTGGTTCTCCCGAGGGTGCTCTCCTGTGGGTGCCTTCCCCCTGCGCCACGCGTGCCAGCCCACACAATGCTCACCTGTAAGGTGCTGGTGAGGAAGTTGTCCTGGGAGACAATGTCCACAAAGAAGTCGGCAGGGATCTCACCAAGCTGGTGGTACAGGACGGAGATGAGGCTGATGTACAGGCTGTGGTGCTTCACCATGGTGGCTTCTGAGCGACACAGCAGGTTCAGGAGCCGCTTCCAGTGCTCAAACGCCTCATACACATTGCCCAGCAGGAAACAGACAAAGGCAAACTGGAGTTCGCCTGCGAGGTACAGAGGAGAGCGTGGAGTACCAGCTGACACTTCCCCACAAGGTTTACAATGCCAACATCTACACTAGGCCAGAGCAACAGGGAACCCTGTACCCTTGTCACTCCAACAGAACTTAGAATGGGATTCTGTGTCCAACAAGTACTCAGTAAATACTTACTGAGTTGCTGTAGATTCAAACCATGGGATGCCACACTGGCTAGGCAGTTACTTAAAAATGGGCCACAGGGAAGAAGTAGTAAAATGCCATGCCTAGCATTGTAAAAGCCGGGCCCTCAGCCTGCCTGTCACAAGCACTAGATCTCATTAAAAGCAAAGCTGCAAGCTGGATGTGATAGCTCATGCTTTTAATACCTGCATTTGGAAGGCAGAGGCAAGCAGGTCTCTGAGTTCAAGGCCAGCCTGGTCTACAAATCTAGTCCAAAATAGCCAGGGCTAAACAGAGAAACACAGTCTAGAAAAAAAAAAAAAAAAAAAAAAAGAAAGAAAAGGAAAGCTGCCCAGGGCTAGAGAGGTGGCTCTAGGGTTTAGAGTATTTGCTGCTCTTCCAGAGGACTCAAGTACAGTTGATAGCACCCACTACAGGCAGCTCACAGCCACCTAGAACCCCTCGAGGTGCAGGGGATCTGACATCCTCTTCTGGCTCGAGAGCGTGCGCATGCATGTGTGTGTGTGCGCGCACGCACACACACACACACACACACACACACACACAATTAAAAAAAAATCCTAAAATAAAAAATAAAGCCAGGCATGGTGGCACATGACTTTAGCCCCAGCACTCAAGGAGACAGAGGCAGGTAGACAGCTGTGAGTGTGAGGCCAGCCTGCACAGCCTTGGCAGGACAGCTCTGTATGGCTCTGTGTAGCCAAGACTACAGAGAGAAACCCTTTCTTAAAAAACAAAAAACCAACCAAATAAGCAAAAAGAAATTAAGTAAAGCCGCCCACTTGTCACCTCAGAGATCCTGGCTAAGCAAAGATGATGGAGAATAGTACTTTACAATCAACTCTTAACACTTCTGTGTCACTGACATGGCCACATCAGTGGCTAGTATTTCCAGCTGACAGGACTCATTCTAGGGCTGGTGCAAAGCTGTTACACTCCTCAGCCCAGTTCCCCTAGGTCTTCCTTAAGATGAGGTCAAGGGCCTGCCTAGGATTGTCCGACTAAGGTTTTGAATAATGGAAGCAAGCTCTAACAGACGTGATGCTGGGCAGGAACACTTGTACAGTCTCCCCCAGCAGGACAGTCCTAAGTTCTTGTTCCAGGGCTAGCTCACCAGTCAGCTCGGTTTATTTAATCACAGGGCTCTGATTTCATCTCTGAGCAGCCTAGTGGATAAGAGCATGGGCTCTGGAGTCAAACCGCCCAGATTTAAACCTTACTCTATCACTTAGCAGCAGTGTGACCTAAGGCAAGATACTTAATCTACTTATGCCTTGATTTCCCTATCTGAGAATTATAATGAAGAGTAAATTACTACAGTGCATGCTAAACATTTAGAACAATATGGGACACAAAGCAGCACTCAAAATGCCAGTTCCCACTCCCAAGCTCCACTTGATGATACCTGTCTCCAAAAAAGACCTCATAATCCAGAAGCCACTGTAGGTGGGCAAGCAACTGGGGGGCTCTGCCTGGCAGGTAGACCGCATCTGAGCTGGGTATAGTTGTGCACTCAGGAGGTGGGGGCAGGGGAGTCATCGCCACCACAAGGTGCAGCCATCCGGGTTACAAAGCAAGGTCCTGACTCTAAATGAATATGCTCACACGGACTCACCAGACACAGTTGCTCTGGCTTCAAAGGTGGCCGTAAACTTAAGCTATGTCTATGTGGGCCATAAAAGAATGAATCAGCAAATACCACCTCAAATGCATGGTGTTTGATCTGTCACCATTAAGGACAGGAAAAACTAGTTCCCTGATCCCTGACTGTGCAATCTTTTCAAAACACAGTGAAGTTTTCTTTGCACAATGACTTCCTACTTTGTTTGGTTTTACCTGGTTAAACTGTGTAATTAATATTAGCTCATTCTTTTGTATTCGTAGCACTACTTTACTGTTTTTGATTTAGAGGGGCATATAAAGTACATATTATTTTAAATTAAGAGTGCAAGTGGCAATAAAACTATAAAAATAAAAGTCCTGATCTATGCCAGTGAAGAGAAACACTTTAAGAACTCAAGAGCAAACTGAGGTATCAGATGGGGCTTCTAGGAACACAGATCTGGCCAGAAGACCAGGAGCCTTGGGCTCCGATCTCAGTAACCACTCTATGGGTCAAATCCTTCTCTCCACAGGGCTAGGCTACACCAACGATGATCAAACACAGAATTATCTAAGATGCTCAAATTATTAGATGGACAGCCAGCTAGCCAAACTGATGGAGCCCTTAGAGATCTCTTGACTAAACTCTCTAGGCTAAGGGTGAAGATACGCATGTATGTCTAATGACTACTAATGAGTCTACTACAGGCGTCCTTTAAGAACACTGGACTAGATAACCCAAGATGAACCCTCTACTCTAGTGTCCTCCCCCAAAGCCGAGCTCCTTCTCACCAAGTACATCCTGGGGGTTGCCAGGGAACTGCTTGCTGAGCACAGTCTCGAGGGCATAGCTCAAGTCCATGCTGTGCCTTGTGATCTCTGCTGGTGTGGCACCTGCTGGGAACATTTGAGTGGGCAACTCCGAGAAGCGGATCTCAGTCCCAGCCCTGGGCTTCATCTCTGGCAGCCGGGCTAGGCCTTCCTGGTAGCTTTTGCACTCAGTGCCACAGAGGGGTAGATTCTGCTCCACCCTGTCCTTGGTGTGCTTCATGGAAAGCACGGGCAACACGTCTGAGAAGGCGCAGATCTGCCGGCTCTCAGGCTGCAGCTTCTCCACAGTGACCTCACTGATGAAGCTGGTGAGGGAGATCCATTTCTTGAGTGTAGCATATGGGTAAGGTCCCAGAAACTGGTCTAGCTCTGGGAGATTAGCTCTCATAGCATCTACTTCAGCCTCTGGAGCAGGAGACAAGTCTAGCTCTTCCTGAACCGCATTCCAGCGCAGGACAGTCAGCCCCCGCTGCTTCAGGCTAAGGAAGAAGCCCATCCGAGGGCCCACCTCCCTGGGATTGGCCTTGTCCACAGAGCTGTAGTGGAGGAAGTGGATGCCAGGGGGGATCATCTTCACACCCCGGAACTTGGGACCCACTTCCCAGGAGTTGTAGTCAATGCCAAACTCTGTCCCCCTGGGCATGTTCAGAATGACAACAGTGGCTCCTTCAAAGAAGAGTTGCTTAGCTAGCTCAGGATCCATCTGCATGGAAGCCATGGGGCCAGTGGGGGGTAACCTAAAGCAGGACTCTTTGTCTCCTAGAACAGCAGAGAAAAAAAGTGAACGAGTTGATCAGAATATGGTAAAAAGTCGCCTTCATTTCTTGTACATTCACTTTATGTCACGCACTGACACAGATCCCAACAGAATTAACTCCCTTAATCCATGACATGTCTAACAGATGAGGAAAACAAGGATCAAAGAGATTTGAGGGTTTTAAGGAGCAAGAGTCTTCATTCCACCACAACAGAGGCACCATTTAAGGAGAGGTGATAACGCTCAAGGTACACAGTGCCAAAACGAAATCCTGCCTGCTGGTACTGCAGGCTTGTGGCCACTGTACGCTCAGATATCGCCCTCTTATCAGAAGGTGAGGATGGAAAAAGCACACATGGCTCATTTTCAACCAGAACTATGCAAAAACCATCTTAAGCTACAATTCTACCAAAAACCTGCTACTGGAGAGTACATAAGATCTGGCAAAGATGTCAGGCATGGTGGCGCACACCTGTAATCCAGCACTTGGGGAGCCAGAGAACAGGTGGATCTCTGTGTGAGTTCGAGGCCACCCTAGTCTACAAAGCAAGTCCAGGACAGCCAAGGCTACACAAAGAAACCCTATCTCAAAAAACAAAACAAAACAACCAACCAAACAACAACAAAAAAATCTATCAAAGATGAGCAAATCAAATCAGTTACCTAATTTCCCATGAGCATCTAAAATTAACAAAAGTTTGAGGAGTGCTTCCTCAAAAACCTAGTTGAGAATGAGGGAAAATAAAGGACTAATCTCCTTGTTTAAAAACAACCTAGCAGGGTACAGTGGTATATACCTGTGTTCCTAATCCTTAGGGGATGGAGGCAGAAAAATCAGGAGTTCAAGATCATCCTTGAGACTGTCTCAGAAATCAAGAAATAAAACAAACATCTGATGGGAATATGGTTCCTTGGGTATGGTGCTTGTCTAATACACACAAAGAATCCTTAAAAAAAAAAATCTGTGGGAGGTATACGGAGGAGGTTTAGAAGTTAAAGTCTTTCTCAGATACATAGTGAATTTGAGGCCAGCCTGAAACACACACACATAAGACACTCTCTTAAAAACAAGCAAACAAAACAACCAAAACACCTAAAGTCCAGGGAACAACTCACCTACAGAGCCACAATTCATCCAGAGATTGACACGGAAGGCTTACAGTAAGTATTTGAGGAGGAGCTTAGAGTAAATTTTTTTTTTGTCCACATTTAAATTCCCTAAAGGGGGCTGGGTGCTGGCAAAGGCGCAGTTAGTAAAGGCACTTGCGCATAAGCCTGACTTGGATGGCCAGAACCCAGATAAAGGTAGAAGGAGAAGAGAACCTACAAGGTTGTCTAGCTTTCACTGGACTCAGCATGTGACACAGCACTCGCACACACAGTATTAAAAACAGCAGCTCCGCAGCAGATGCTGGCTCTGTGGTATGCTTCCATGAAGATGTGTGCTTGTATGTGCATGCAGTAACGGCCTAAAAGTCTTATGCCTGTAGTTCAGAGTCAAAAAAGTCTGAAACTTACAAATGGGTTGTGTTCTTCACAGTCCTGCGATGAAGTCACCTCCTCACCCTGGTCACCACCTCCCTAGCGCAGTGAGTTGTTGTCCCTCAATGCGTTCTCTATCTGGCTTCTCGTGTGGCTTTCGGGGGCATAAAGTCTCACTATGCATCAAAAACACTGTCCCCGAACCCAAGGTCTGTTCCAGCCACACTGGCTTCTTTCTGACCCTCAAACCAGAGGAAACTCTACCCACAGCACACTGTCATACAGTTTTGTTGTTGTTGTTCTTTCTTTGTTTTTAATCTTAGTCAAGTCCCTCGACTCGAGGCCAAGTCAAATGTTCCTGTTGCCGTTCCATTCTAGTGACAGAGGGGTAACTTTGTGTACTTGACTGAGGACTGTCATGCCACAAGCCTTGAGTCCTAGATCCCTAGAACAGACGCGATGCTTTAAAATTTAACTAACTACAATACGTTTTTAAATAAAGCCAGGAAGCTGGCGAGTGACTTACCGGAAGCCACTCAGAGAGGTGGGCAGAACCAGAGCGAGTGTGTTATAAGTTCTTTGGTCCCCAAGATCTATAGTTAAGGAAAAAAGTTACTTCGTGGGCCCCAGAAAGCCTGACCACAGTGTCAGGGTGTCTCAATGGGAAAGACCTCCTGAGACAGCAGCTCAGACTCGGCTGGTAAGATTGTGAGCCAAGAAGCGAAGTGGCCCGACCAAATCCAACGAAACAAGAGGACGAAAGAGGCACCAAGAGCCGACACTCACCTTATCGCCTCCAAACTCCGGCTCCGCGAACACCGGACGGAAGTTAGCGGCTTTTGCGCCGGATAGGTGCTACAGAAAAAGTGGTCCGGTGGAGCCCGCGGTCGCAGAAGAAATGGCCCGTGCTTACAGGTTCCTCTCCATAAAGCACTGCATTTTCTTGTCAGTGTTTCATTTTACCGCGTGCATTGTATCTAGCAACTTTAATTAAACTATGCACTTTATGTCCGCTTCCAGAAACATACTCACCAGTTGTGGTCCTTTGGTCCCCAGCAGACACGGGCACCAAAGCATGGTCCAGGTGTTGGCACGAAGTAGCCACAGTTAGACCGGCTCAGTCATGGTTGGCCCTCTTTAGCCACATTACTCTGCCCGTCAAAGTGTCTGACCCTAGGCAGAGTTTCAGAAACCAAGGCTGAAGAGAGAACTAGTCCCTCCAACAGCCACCACAGCAGTTTCTCGTACAGTGTTCACCTCTTGCAGACCTAACAGAATGCCACAGTCAAGTTATAAATGCTCACTGAGTGAGGAAACCTGCCTGTCGTTTTCTCCACTATTTCCTTAGACTCTAGCACATAGCCATCATAGATATACTGTGTATTTAATAACCACTAATAATATGATATAGTAAATGACTGTTTGTGGGCCTAGCCTTGTGCTAGGTGGTTCTGTAAGTCAGAATTCCACTAAGAACCAGAGCCGCTAAAATAGCATATGTCATGCATTGCAAAGAATTGCCTTATGTGGCAGTGACGGTTAGCTAAACAGCACCAAAATCTACAGGGAAGGCACTTGGACACTGCTTCTAATCTTTACACTGACTATAGCCAGTGTTTGACCCTGCCCTAATCCTGTACTGCCCACTTTACCTACCTGATTTTCAACCCTCTTGTTTATCTTTGAAGACAGGATTCTTAAAGGCCTTCAATCTCTGAGTTGACCGAGACAGGTTGGATCGAAGATGGCTGACAGAGCTGAAGACAAACAACCTCTAACTTCCCCGTCCTCCCTCTGCCTTTTTGGGGGCATAGCTCCAGCACAGCTGTCAGCGGAAAGGAGCCGTAAAAGCAGTGCCCAAATTCCTGGAAAACTCCGGCATTCCTGGAAAAATCAGGGTCTCTCCACCCCCTTTACTAGCCTCACTTCTTTTGTACTATACCTGCATCTCTCTAACCCCTGCAGGTCAAGGGGTTGATCTGAGTTTATCTCCCATTTCTGTTAACCAAGACTAAGTCTCCCGTGCTGCTAGATGTGTCCTTAGTCTTCTTACTGGTGCTACAATTCTTAGAGAAAAATGACCCAACATGGGAATAAAAATTTGGTAATTAGTATTCTTAATCTACAAAAAGATAAAACTGGGGTTTACAGAGGGGCTACAAACCCAGAGAGCACAGAAATTGGATGCAAAACATGATCTCCCCGGGGCTCTGATCCCTGTGCTGGTGTTCCTTGTCTGTCCTCTTCCCCAGTGACAGCTGAACACACCAATCTGTGCCACCCACAGTTTCACAATTCATCTCTTAGGGGGTTGCAGACTAGCTAGGTGATATGATCACGGTGAGTCACACTGGGCTGCCATAGTGTTAGCCAGAGGTGACATTCTCTGGTAGGCACATCAACCTCAAAGTGCCCTGTTACTTCTGCTTCTCTCCCCACCCCTCTCAACTCCCATCTTAGGAGCTGAGCTTTGTGATCTCCGAGCTTCCTGTTCTGGGTGGCTTCTCCATCTTTTTAGAGACTCGGGGCATTTAGCATTGGACATGATAGTTTTAAGATGTAAAGATGGTGGCCTAGAAATCCAACTTTGTGAACCCTATTGGTCCAAATCACAATTGCCCAACTTTGGCATCATTTCGTATTTGGAGTCAGGTAATTCTTGGTTGCAGACGTCTGTGCACTGGAAGAAGCTTAGCTGCAAATACAGGCTCCAATCTCTAGAACACTGGTCACAAAATGTGTCTAGAAACTGCTCCATCGCCCTTTCCAACTCGAGCTGAGAAACACATTGCTCTACAGGAACTATCCCAGCTTCTCCCCAGAAGCAGAAAGGCTAGGCCTACAGGTCCAGGAGGTGTGCAGTCCCAGTGTTTGTAAACTGAGTCCTTTTCCAGAACCCTAAAAGGGATCAGTCTTTAAAAGAAACATGCGAGGGAAATTCTGGGAAACAGTCACAAAGTTCCTTGCCGCAATTGTGTTTCCCAACAAACAGGACTCTGGGGAAGACAAGATTATTTTCACTGTGTAGCCTCTCCATCATTTAGTGAACTGGCTTCGCAGAGAAAAGTGGTTAATACTTAGTAGCTGAAACGGTGGGGAAAATGTTCACGATGTAAGTTTTAAAAATTTGGGGGATGGTATGCACAAGATGACTTCGACTCTGAAAAACAAATGTGTGTGTGGAGGGGGAGACTCGTTTTCTGAGATTTGGAGTGGTAAAGAAAGGTGATCTGGGGTGATAGTCTTGACAGGATATAATAGAAAATGTAGAATGTGCTCCTCAGATGACCTAAGGAAGAAATGTAGAATTTATATAGATTATGATTTTAATTTCAACCTCTACTCATTGCTTTATTTCAGTGCTTGAGTGTGTGTGTGTGTGTGTGTGTGTGTGTGTGTGTGTGTGTGTGAAAGGCAGCTTGTGTGCCATGATGTGCATGGAAAGATCAGAGGCCAACTCGCAGGACTCAGATCTCTCCTTCCACCATGTGGGTCCTGGGGATTGAACTTAGGTTGTCAGGCTTGGTGGCAAGTGCTTTTGCGTGACCTGCTGAGCCATTTCACCAGTTCCCCGATTTCCTTTCTTAATTATTTTCAAAGTGGTTTACTTTAGGGAAAAGAAAGTCGCTAATGGGATGGGTGGTAGGAGCATGTGCCGGGATTGCTGTGCACAACAATCACTTGGCTCCCATGGTGGGGGGTGCTCTTCTTTCAGAAAGATGAACTATACTGCACCTCCCTCCTTCAGATACTTGAGACCCAGATACTTACTGTCCCCTCTGCCTAGAAAGTTCTCATTGAAGTTTTTCATCTTTCTTGATCTCTTTATTCAGATCAAAAAAATCACCTCTTTAGGGAGAGAGCTATGGCTCAGAGGTTAAAAACACTGCTTGCTCTTCCAGAGTGCCTGTGTTCAATTCCCAGCAACCACATGATGGCTCATAACCATCCATAATAAGATCTGGTGCCCTCTGCTGGTCTGCAGGCACACATGCAGGCAGAATACTATATATACAATAAATAAATCTTAAAAAAAAAAAAGTTACCTCTCTAGGGAGTCTCTCACTGTCCAACCAGTTTTTCCCTTTGTGGTATTGGGGTTCACACATGCTAGGCAGGAACTCTACCACTGAGTGACACCCTCAACTTCAGCCACCTTGTTAAAGTGATCTCCTTCAGTGAACCCCCTTCCTCAGTGTGTCTCCTTCCAATTGCTGATTGTCTCTAACCAGTTTTTCCTGTCTCACTCTTTTCTCCACTGGACTGACAGCCTTTGACTAGGGAGCCTAAGGCAAGGCCTGGGCCACCGTGGGAACTCCAGACATTTGTTGATTTAAATTGTTCTACATTAGAGCTTGGCTTGGTGCATGCCTTTAATCTCAGCACTAAGGAGGCAGAGGCTGGTGGGTCTCTTTTGAGTTCCTGGCTGGGGCTATATGGTGAGATCCTATCTGAAAAACAAAAACAACAACAACAACAACAAAGTGTTCTACGTTGGGTGTCTCCACTCCAGTTCTATATGAGCTTGTACCAGCAGCTAAGGTCAGAGAGGAGAGACAGTGGGAGATAAGGGAGGCTGAGGGAGTCCGTGGTTCAGCATCAAACACATTTATTTCACTTTTATTGAGTATACAAGAACAGAGAGCACACGCATACAGCACGGAGCACTGAGGTGGGGGAGCGTGGGGACAGGAGAGGAGAGAGGGGAGTGAGTAAAAAGGAATAGGACAGCATTGCAGTTGGTTGTTAAGGTGCTTTTGAAAAAAATATAGATATATTTAGAGTGATGTCGCTCATGCAATTTCAGGCCAGTCTTGGTATGTGCTTGCAGGATTCAGAAACTGAAACAGGTCCTGGCACTTCCTATACCCTCACGTGGAAAGATTCACAGAAAGCAAAAGTAGAGGGAAAAGGGGGGAGGGGTGCATGAGACGCAGAGTGGGGATAAAGCCTCATTGTGTAACGAGTTTGCCCTGCTCGCTTAGTTAAAAGGGATGGGGTCACCCAGTGTCACGTGGTGAGTTAGGAGCTGCAAGGAGATGGCCACCCAGAACCTTGACTGCTCGCTGAGGCTTTTCTCACACTGTTACCTGGCCCCTGGATGGAGAGGTACCACAGAGAAGATGACACACACACACAAAAGCAAAAAGAAAAAGTAGGCTGAAGTCAGACAAGACAACGTCCTTATTCTCTATGGAGAGGAGAATGGGGAGCAAAGAGTGCCCTAGATTTTAGTCCCCTCCTCCCTGGGCAGGGTGCTGACTGCCTCTCTGGGAAGAAAAAAAAAAAAACGGTCAGAACATCTATGGAGCAGGTGTCTCCCTAAACCCTAATGTCCCACAAGCTAAGCTGGGTCATGTCACCCTTGCCCTGTAGCCCATGTGCAGGGCAGGCACAACTCTCCAAACAAAGATCCTCCCTCTGAGGTATGTATGCCCAGTGTGTGCAGGCCGAAGAGTTCCTGCAAAGACAGGTGAGGCCTGAGACTGATTCCGAGGGGATAGAGCTATTCCTGCTCTAGGCTCAGAAGCAGCAGAAACTTGCGTGCTATAAAGGGCAGGAAGGAGGTTTTGTGGCTTCTCCATCAAGAATGGCCAAAGATCCTGGAGCAGAGACAATGCACTGCCACTGGAGTGGTGTGGGCCCACGAGCCTGCACCGGGGGTGTATGGCTGACTCTGCTATCTAACAGCTTGGCTGTCTTCTCAGCTGCCACAGAGACAAAAGCTACTCTAGCTTCTTGACCTGTGTCAGACCAGCACCTGTAAGTAGGTAGGGTGTATATCGTAACTAATAAGCAAACCAAGAGGGCACATCTAGTCTGGGCCCTCCGACAAGACATTTCTCCTTAGTGTCTAATAAGGTGGAGGAAATGGAGAAGTTCTGAAATGAGCCAGCTCTGGTTAGGGATAGGCTTGTCCACTAGTTTCCCACGTCCCCCTTCTCCTGGCATGTTTCCCTTCCATGCTGAAACAGAGCCTGGCACAAACAGGCAATCATAAACATCTGTTGAATGAATGTATGAACTGCCTTGGCAGGACTAGGACATGGAATGAGATTGCTGTGGTATATTTTCACTCAGAAAGGGAGGGACATAGCAAGCAAGCCAGAAGCCTGCATGTGCCAGATTGCAACAGCAAGCTTGTGGCAGGGTCTTCTCCAAGGGCTCCTGTCATCTCAAGGCCATTTCTGAGCCTGGATACTACCAACCGAGGTCTTGCAAGCCAGGGTCTAACGCAGATAGAGCCAGTAGGGGGGCACTTCCTTATACCTGCTATCATTCTAGGGCAGGTGAGGCCTTTAGAAGTGCGGTGTGGGCCTACTACAGCCCTCCCTCTGTCCATTGCCTCTTTGTCATGGCCACTTTAGCTCGGGAAAAGGAGAATGAGTCACAGGATGAAAGCGGCACGGGGGAAGACTGGCTGGGCATTTCAGAAAACCAAGTGAGAGTCGCTGCTTTCTACCCTACCAGGGCACCACCTCCCTCAAGAGAAAGAACTGATTGTGACGAGGCGGTGAAGAGCAGGGCAGGACGTGGTGGAACACAAACAAAAACAAGGACCCTGGTAGTAGCAAAACAGAAAGAGAGGACTGAAAACCAAGGCAAGCCCCCTGGAGGTAGGAGGACTGACCTATGGGACCTCAGCAGCAGGAGTCCTGAGCACAGACCAGGCCCTGACAGCTACTGCTGGGGGAGAAGGCATCTTGGCCTGGCATATTCGGGACTACATCTGTGTCACTTCCTTCTGGCCTGGCCGAACCCTCACCTCTCTATGGAGGGTCCCCCACTCTCCCCACCGATCACCCAGTTACAAACACCACACACAGTTTCACTACACTGAATCTGTCAGCTCTACTGGGAGCCGGCCCCACCCAGAGTCTAGTGTCCTCGGCTGGGCCAGTTTGGCAAGATCTAGGAACCTTGGGATACACCAAATCACAGTCAGGTAATTGTAACTTGGAAATGTCAGCTGCATACTTACCAGCACAGTTTATTTTAATATTTGTTTCCTGTTACATGTAATATACATAACTTAAAAGCACAGTCATACAATCTCCTACGAGCTGCACCTCCGTCATGAGAAACCGGAAACATACAATGTCTACTTCCCTTCCCATGGCTTCCTTTTGCTCTTGTAGTCTTTTTTGTTTCCGATGAGGGTCATCTGCAGTGGCCCTCAGCAGGACCAGGACACAGAAGAGGAGGGTCGGGAGAGAGGCAAGAGGGAGCTGAGACAGAAAATGGAGACAAAATGAGCAGACGTCGAGGGTGTGGCTGGGAGGCAGAAGAACAAAGAGTGGATTTCTAAGCCCAGTATCAAGACCCAGCAAACAACATGGAGTGTCCCTCCTTCTCCTTCCCATGGGGGAGGCTTCCATTCTCTCTTGGAAACCAGTTGCCTGTGCATGTCTTGCTGCTGTGACTTCTCTTGCTTGGCTACATGATCTTTTATGTTTTTTCTCTTTCCTTTGCATTAGAGGGAGCAAGAGAGGCTGGAGAACAAAGAGGGCGCTCGTCCATCCTGGAGTGTGAGCAGCTGGGCTTCAAGAGGGTGTCTACAATCATCGCGGTCTGCTTTTGTAGTTTGCAGGAGATGGAGGTGAGGGAGCGAGAGATTATGATTGTTATTTATTTTCCCGGGGGAAAAAAAATTCCCACCAATTCAATTTGTCTGCAAAGGAAATGAAGGTTGTTGCCGATGTTGGTTGTCGCCATCAGCTGACTGCTCCGCCAGCCCCAGCAGCAGTGCGAGGACGCGGTGGTTCCTGTATATATATCTATATCTATATATATCTATATATATATATGCTTTCCCTTCCCAGTCTCTCATCAGTGACAGTACGTCGCAGCTGGGATGTTGGTGCTGTCGGAGAATCCAGAATGAAGGCCCCTTCTTAATGGTTCTCTGGCTTGGGTTGGACCAGACACGCCAGCATCTCTTCACGGAGGTCAGGATTCCTGGGTGCCAGAGGCAGGGGAATGGGGTGGCAGGTACAAAGGAAGGAAGAGAAGGGAAATTAGTGACTTTAGACACATGGCAAACTGTTCTAGCTACCCTTTGCCCTGCATTGCAGCCCAGAGAAAAACTCATCCAAGGCCACACAGCTCACTTGTGGCATCTAAGGAATGACCCACGTGTACCTGACTCTAGAGTCCGTGTGTTTGCTTGTTTGCTCCTGAGGAGGCAGCACCTTTTACTGAAAATCTTTTAAGTGGTCCTCTAACGTGAAGGCGCTATGGTCCCCATCATTTTCCTCTTCCTCCCTCGCTCCTCTCAGTTCTGCAGCTGTTTCACCCAGGTTGCAGGTCGTCTGGCTTTCCTTTGCTTTTCCCATTTATTCCCCATGGGCCTGCTGTGGCCTGGAGATTAAACTACAGACAGCAGTGCTTAAAGAAAAACAAAACAAAAACCCACCAGAGCCTGCAGTCCAACTAAACTATAGGTTTACCTATAGAAGTGTGGACTCCCTGCTT
Organism: Psammomys obesus; assembly: GCF_907164565.1. NCBI lineage: Eukaryota > Metazoa > Chordata > Mammalia > Rodentia > Muridae > Psammomys > Psammomys obesus. Next base: position 7,372,021 of record NW_026586589.1, read on the forward strand.
CCTGGCCTGGCTGCTCTGTAGCTGTGGGCAAGTGTCTCAGCCTCTCTAAGCCTCCATCAATCTCTGTAAACCGGGACCTGCCTTACGCAGGTAGAAACATGCCACAGAGTGGGCCTCACGTCTGGAGGGCCGAAGACGCACCTTGTTGCTATACTTGCTTCACTGACGCCCTTGCCCTGATTTCCCCAATAGCAAGAGCTATCAGTTACTGTCTTTGTTATCTCAGTGGCAACTGCTCAAAAACACTTCGTACACGGAACAGCATTCCTGACTCTCGTCACTCATATTGTATCAAGAATGTTCTAAGAATCATAAAAGAATCCTTCTTGGCTCATTTGACTGAGAGGAAAACTGAAGCCCAGGGGCTCAATGGCTTGGCGAGTTGGTGGCAGGATGATGGTGAGAACCCAAGGTTCCTATTTGGAAACAGGTCGATTCCTTCCCGGCCCTCCCCGACAGGTAAGGTGAGGAAGCTCCAGGCAGCCAGGTGAGTGCCTTCCTCTTGTTGGCAGTGTTTGGAGACAGATCCTCTCTGAGGGGGATAGGCCAGGAAGGGCCCAAACAATACTGTGCACAATTCATTCTTCTTAGATTAAGACAGCAGTTGATCGCTTACCGTGACCCACAGCAGTGACTGGCCTACCTGATTTGGAAGGCTCACTGTGTGCCAGCCACTCGGGTAATTACCAGATCTGTATAATCTCCATGAGACAAAGCCTATGGGAAGTGAGCATGGAAGGAACATATGTGGCTCTGGAGTCGACCACATTAGGCTGCCTCTAATCAGTTTATCCTGTTCTCAGCACTGCAGCTATGAGCAAGCCTGTTAAGGTCTCTAAGCATCTGTCAAATGAATGAGCAGATAGTAAGAAGCCTGTCACTCAGCACGGTGTAGGTACCCCATGAATAACAGCAATGGGGGAGCCGATACTGGTAAGAAAACACAGGATGCAGGAATCGCTTGGTAAGGTCTCAGAGCTGAGGGAAGGGAGAACCTGAAGCCAGGTGTGATGGTCCCTGCCTGGAATCCCGGCACTTAGGAAGGCCAGCAGGGAATATACTGAGATCAAGGGCAGCCTGGGCTATATAGCAAGACTTGCCACCAAAAAAGATAGGAAGGGATAAAGGAAGGCCTGAGATTTGAAATCGGGTCTGTAGGACTATGGAGTTCTTGGGGGGAGGGGTGGGGTACCAAGATACAGCTCTCCAGTGTTTTTCAAGCACCTTAAGAAGCAAAGGCTTTGTTTGTTTGTTTGTTTGTTTGTTTGTTTTTTAATTCAGAAAAGTCTTCTCCCCAGAATCAGTGGGAGTGGCCCTGCTAAGAGGCTAGGATGGCTCCTACTTGGCATTAACTTATAGCAAAGCATGTGGAAAGAGAAGGCAAGAGAGACTTGTGGCTCCCCAGAACATAAAGCGGATCGCTACAGAATGAGCTGGAAGAGAGAACAGGGGTATATCAGTGTGCCTGGGGAGAACGGCATTCAGTGAAGAACTGAAGAGGAGGAAATGAAGCAGCAGGGCTGATGTCAAAGACCGCAAGCACGCGGCAGGGCAGGGCAGATGTGGAGGCCGGGAGAAGAGGAAAGGGAAAGTCAGAGAGCCTGGGGCTCCAGCGGCAAACAGCCTCCAGGGGAAACACAGTTAAGAGTGAGAGGATGGAGGTGACGGAGGGAACAAACACAGACACCCAGAAAAGCACACAGTCAAAGGAATACACTGGAAAGGTGCTTGCTCCAGCTCTTCACTCTGCAAATACTGGAACTGAGCCCCCCTCCCCGCCCCACCCCAGAGAAGAAACTGACCCACTGGTCAGTGGCAGGGCCATAGGGCCAGGCCTTTGGAATCCCACCAGCACAGAGATCTTAGCGTCATGGCCCCTACATCTGGCTACTGGGGCCTTCACAAGGACTGATGTATAACTAAATAGTAATCCTCATGAAGTAGGGGTTCCAGGTTCACCCAGCTATTCCAGAGCAGACCATCCAAGGCAGCTTCCTCAGGGGACGTCACCAACTTTGTGCTAGCATGACCAGTGACTCACCCCCCACCACGCTGAGATTCAGAGAGGAGGAAAAACCAGGTGACGACAGTTTGCATGGAAGTCTGAGTTAAGGTTTTACTGTGGCCAGCTTACTCTCCTTCAGCATATACAATGGAAACAGACTGTGAGCACTGCGTGAAATTTACTTTCCTAGAAAGTACTTGCTCTCAATATCACTACTAAAAGTCTCAGATAGTTCTGTTTTTCTCAACTTTTCTAGACAAATAGAAAGTTTTAGTTTTTCAACTTTAAATCCTCTGTGTAGGAGGTACCTAGGAATGCATGCACACTCGTGAGCTGGAGGTCAGCTTTGAGTGCAGTGGTTTATCTGTGTGCGTTAGTTTTCGTTTGTTTGTGTGAGGCAGGGTCTCTCACCAGCCTGGAGCTCACCAAGCAGACCAAGCTGGCTGACTGGCAGGTCCCTGGCTCCATCTCCCGGCACTGGCATTGCAAGTGTGCACCACAGCACCCAGCTTTCTACAAGGGAGTTCTGGGGCTCAAACTCAGGTCCTCACAACTTCGTGGTAAACGCTTTATAAACTCAGCTACTTCCCCAACACTTAAATCCCAAATTTTAACTTAATAAAGAGCAAATGTGTGTGTGTGGTGGTTTGAATACGAATGGCCCCCACAGGCTCATATCTTTGAATGTTTAATCACGAGGGAGTGAAATTGTTTGAAAGGGCTATTCGAGGATTAGGAGATGTGGTCTTGTTAGAGGAAGTTGGGTGGGCAGGCTTTGAGGTTTCAAAAGCCCACACCGGGCCCAGACTCTATCTGTCTCTCTGTGTTGCTGTCTCTGACTATCTCTGTGTCTCTGTCTCTCTCTCTCAGCCTGCTGCCTGGGCATCAGGATGTAGCTCTCAACTCTTCCTCCAGCACCATGCCCACCATGCCTAGTGCCATGCTCCTCACCATGATGATAATGGACTAAAGCTCTGAGACTGTAAACAAGCCCCCAATTAAATGTTTTCTTTTATAACAGTTGCCTTGGTCATGGTATCTCTTCACAGCAGTAGAAGTGACCAAGACACACATGAAGTTCATGTTAATGACATATGTGGGGGCCTGGGCGTGTGGCAGAACACTTGCTGCTGTGTGACAAGTCCTCAGATTGATCCCCATTGCCTTAAATAACAAAGGGGCCTAGGAATGCAGCAGTTAGCAGAATGCTTGCCTAGTGCAGCAAGCTCCGAGCTTGATTTCCAGCACAACATAATATTGGGAGAGGTGGTGCCTGAAGTCTCATTGCTAGAGAGGTATAAGCAGGAGGATTAGGAGTTCAAGGTCATCCTTGGCTACCAAGTAAGATCAAGGGAAAGAAACCTAAGCTATATGAGAACCTGCCTCCAACGAAAACAAAACAGAAGCCAGGCATGGTCCTTAATCTCACCGCTTGGGAGGCAGAGGCAGGCTGATCTCTGAGTTTGAGGCCAGCCTGGTCTACAAAGTAAATCCCAGGACAGTCAGGGCTATACAGAGAAACCCTTTCTCAATGAAATGATACAAACAAACAAACAAACAAATAACCCCCCATTTATTAATCACTTTACTTACGTCAGTATATCCCTTTTCATTTGATAAATATTAAAATTCCCGAGATAGCTGACATTTTCACACTACATCTTTGAAATCCTACATGTATTTACCCTAAAGCACATCTCATCTTGACTGAGCCATTTCAAGTACCTGACGGCCATATTTGCCATTGACTGCCATATTGGACCGCACAGAACAAACACTGCCACCATTACACAAGTTCTTCTGGATGAGACCGATCCAGACCATGGGTCAGCATTCTTTCACATGTCAGGAAAACATGTCAGTACTTTCCCTCTGAGAAGGTGGCACTCAAAGAAAGAGAAGCATTCTTGTACCCCTCTAAAAAACAATTCAAGAAAAGGCAAAGAGGCAACCAGCTACTATTTGTAGGGCCTTTGAGGTGGTTTGTTCCTGCTGTAGTGTAATGTATGAGCTGTATACAGTGCACAGATGTAAGGGCAGCAAGAGCTTGCCTTTTGGGAGTGGTGCTGAGGAAATAGCCTGGTCTCACTCATGTTAAGCATCTGCGTATGATTAGGCTAAATCCCCAGCACTGAAAAAAAGTTGATCTATGTGTATCTTCATGTAGCCCACCCAGTTGGAAACATTCCCTCGAAAGTTTCCTTGTCTCTCTTCACTGTCACATCCTAGGGGTAATGCTATTCTGCTTTTCTTCCCAATGGGATAAAAATTTTGCCTGCTATTCACTTCCAGTGAATGGAATCACAAAGCTGAGATTTTTGTCTTCTATGTCTGATAAAATTCAGGGAGCTTCCAGAGAGGCAGAAGAACCCCTTCCACAGTGTAGGCTGCAAGAGGCCTGACATGTCCCCACACTGCACTATTGGAGACCTTGAAGGCCTTCAATGACATAGAAAGATGGTAGCGTTTCTGGGAATCTGGCCCTGGAGGGCCTGAGAAGTCCCAGGTTTGTAAGCAAGCAAAGCAGATGGTCAAAGACTATGGACATCACATTCCCTTAGCAATATTGCATCAGCGTGATGGAGAGAGTGACTCGGGATGGAAATGTGGTACCCAGACTGGTCTGTGCCTCCATTTATATCAGCTCCCCTCCCCGCCAATCCTCGGCAGCCTTTCCTTGCCCCTTGTGGACTTGCTTTTCTGGACTTGGGGTCTTAAATGCTAAAGAAACTGAGACACCATCTTCTCTTCCTCCTTCCCTTGGTCTGGAGTGGGGCCTCTGTCTCTCTCCTTGGAGACACAAGCCAAGTAGGTGAGGGTCACAGCTGTGCTACCGATCATGCTACCCAGGCTGTCAGTGGAAATGATGCTCCAAGGATAGTTACTGCTTCCTCCTCCTCCCCCACACTGCTGAGCCCCGGGGCCTTACCTGTGGCTTTTTGTCCCTCTCCTCTGGGGATGGGTCTGTTTCTCTGTAGACAACAGCTTTGGTTACCAGCATGTCTGGGTGCTGTAGTTTGGCTTCCTTGATGGCCAAAGCCAGGGCCTGGTGGGCAGAAGAGCGTAGTGAGGCACCATGAATAGTGACTATGAGAGAACCTGTCCCGATTGCACAGCTGGGGAAACTGAGACCCAGAAGGGGCCGGGTTAAAGAGTTAGAGAAAGCGGCTCGAGTGTGAATCTTACAATCCCCTTACCTGAATGGGGTCAGCAAGGAATGGACGCCTTCTCTAACCAGAAGGGTAGTCGTCCACAGGTCACCCATTATAGGAGGGACTGGATACCAGGCTGTGCCCTGGAAATACTGTTTCCTAGCCCCATACCTGGTCTTGATCGACATCTTCATCCCCAGTAATGATGATTCGCTTCTCAATCCTTGTCTCAGAAAACCCTCCCTTCACAGTCTGCAGAGAGACAGAAGCAGAGGGCAGGGGAAAGAAAGGTGAGGTCGCTCTTAGGTCTGCTGAGACAGGAGGCCTACACACCTCAGCCTCAGTCAACTGAGGAGGCTGGGAGACAGCAGATCATGCCTTTCCTGGCCTCCTCAGCATTGCCCTTTTCTGGTTTGGGGACTTCGGACTGTAGCTCCTTCGGGGATTGTTACCTCCCCCCCCAGCTACCAAACTGTCCCATTTATGTATTCCACACCCAGCTCAGACGCTGCTCCTTGGCTGGCAGAGTTGCAAGGCCTCCTTTCTGGCCCTCCCCGAACACTGACTCTGTGTCTCTCATGGTCTTGGGCCTTTGCATGGTGCTGAGCTGCGTGCGCAGGGTCCTGCTCACCTCTCCAGGCTTCGAGCTCTGGAGAACGAGGCTTGTATTTTGACCACCTTGGTATCCCCTCCTCACCCAGTATCTTTCCCAGTCTGACCTGGATGTAGCTCTGTAGTTGGATGAACACATGAATGAAATGTGAATGGTGACAAGGCTCTACCTCATATGACTCGGAACAATCCAACAAAGAGACTTTATTACCTCTACCATTCTCTCAGGGAATGAGGCTTGGAAGTAGAGGATGGGGCAGGGCCTAACTGTTTGGCATATTCAAGAAGGATGTGACCGAAGGAAATCATAGCTGGAGGTGAGCAAGGGTGAACAGAAAGCCTCAAGCGGTAAAGAGCAGAGAAGCTTTTTCTGAGCTATATTCAATGTGGGGTGAGCCATGTAAGGCGTTCCCATAAAGCCAGCAGGAAACTCAGTGCTGCTCTCTCATGTCTTTTGAGAGGTTGCTTCTTGGGAAATGTGTCAAGGTGCCAAAGGTACAAGGTTGCAGGCAGGGCCCTGCAGAGTGTGGACAAAGGGACAGTGCTACCGATGGCACTCTCCCTTAGGTGGCTCAGCTGGACCCTCAGATCGACACCTGTGCTTTGCTTGGCTCCTCAGCCTTCCAGCCGTGGCTGGGCCCCTCCTGATTTCCCTGGCCACTCAGCTGGGAACTTGTTGCAGCCTCCCAGATTGCAGCCTTTTTTAATTCCTTGGCTATCACAGCTGATTAACCCCCTCCTCCAGGAATGCCTCCCTCCTGTGGCCTGTGCTCTTCTGTCTCTAGCTCCCACCTGGCCCAAGCCCTCAGCCCAGGCCTCAGTTCTTATCAAGCACTCTAGAACTCTCCTCCCTCTACTCCCCTGCACCTTCTTTCTTTCTTTCTTTCTTTGCATTGCTGGGAATCGAAACAACACCTTGTATACAACAGACAGACTCAGCCACTGAGCTCCAGTCCCAGCTCCAGTGAGCCTGTTTCCACTGATTCACTACCTATGTCAGAAATTTCCTCCAGAGCTCCAGTTTCCCTTAGACTAAGATCCTCCACAGTCAAATCATCCCCAGTGGCTGGTGCCTACCTCATCTGCCTCCATATTCTCTATTGCCTTGCCCCAAGTGCAACCTAATTTCCCAGCCCCCAAACTTCACACTACTTTCTGGTTTCCTACAAACACGCCTCACTTACATCACCTCCAGCCATCGGGGGGTGGGGGGTGGGGAGTCCAGTAAGGTTCAGGCTCACTAGCATTTGCTTAGCAAAGTAAACACACAGTGTCTGCCCCCGCCCCTTTGCTAGCATCCCTCCTGACTCCTTCACCCTCAGGTGTTCTGCAGGGAGAATACTGCTTTCCTCTCTCTCTTGCTTTGGGTGGGTGGGCAGGGAGGACAGTGTTTAGGGACTGATAGGGATTAAGCCTAGGGGCCTTGCCAGACCAGGACTATATACTACTGAGAGATATCTCCAGCCCTCTTTACTTTTAATGTTGAAACAGGGTCCCACTAAGTTGCCTGAGCTGGCCTGAACTTTCAGTCCCACAAGAGCTTCCTAAGCAGCTGGGATTCAAGGCCTTCGTTACCACGCTAAGCCAATAACAATTTTTTTTTCTTCCCAAATGATGCTCCCTAAGTTTGGGGCGCTTGCTGCTTGCCACTCTTCTGGATTCGCCTGGCTCTCAAGGCCAGTAAAATGCAAACATCAGTGTTCATCATTACTTTGGAGGACCATCTGCCAATGCTGTGTGCAAGGCCTACTCCTAAGACAGCAGGAGCACGGGACAATGCATTCAAGAACTGGCCAAGGTCCCCTCTGTGCCTTAGAAAACGGGGAGCCAAGGCTCAGCCCTGGAGATAACCTTCCCACCTGCAGCCCGCTGGGGCCCGGGAACCTGCTTCTACTCACTTTGGTGACATGGGTGGTGGTGGAGGTGGAGAGGGTTTCCGCGGTGGCGCCGTACGTGCTGGTGAGGACATCTTTCCCGATGATCTGCAGAATACAACCACCCCCACCCCAGGGTCAGGTCAGGGCGCTGGGCTCTGAAGGGGCAGGCAGGGCTAGGGAAAATTTCCCAGAAATAAGCAGGGCCCCCATGAAGGTGAAGCATGGAAGCCAAGATGCTCAGAATCATTCATTCTTAGACAAGAATATCAAAACCTTTCCAAGTCCAGGGATCTATAACTCTTAGATCTTGAAATCCCTAAGGCCCACAGTCCTAACACCACCCTAGACTCTAAGCCTCCCAGAAGAATGGACAGATTTGTCCAGGGAGGAGACAGAGCCCCACGCCCACCCCACCCACTGGGCTCTCATCTTGTCACAGGCAGGAACATGCTCTCGCTGGACTAGACAGAGAACCACAAACAGAATCAAAGCACCGGAAAAGATCTCTCAGTGACAGACTTGGGGTTACTGCTGGGACAGCCACCAACACAACCCAGCCTGGAATCCAAGCCTGTGGACTCCTCGCTCCCTGTTCTTCCTCCTCTATACAGTGATGTAGCTACGTGTGTACGTGTCTGCGTGCACATGTGTGTATGTGTCCCGTTTACCCCCGGCCCTGATGCCGATGCTTTGGTTACATGGGGAGGCACTGATGGGCACCTTGGGCACCTGCAATGGTCCTGAGCCCCTCGCTGCACTTCCTGTGGGCTGTGTGCCCGCGTCCTCAGCTCTAAGTCCCCTAGCCTGAGCTGGCCCTGCCTACTTACCGGTGAAAGAGAACGGATTTCCGTGGCCACCGTCTGTGGGCCTGGGATCATGGCAGCTGCCCCCTTCCCGGACTTGAGACTGTTCTCCTGGGGAGACAATAGTGCTCAGATGGCCAGGTCTCAGGTCAAGAGGCCTCCAGGCTAGGCAGGGCGTGTGGCCGTGTGGTTATCGTCACCATAGGGTTGAGAAGTAACACAGAGGCAGGAAGCTGAGGCATTCACCCCCCACTTACTCAGTCCCACACGCTTGCACACTCGCTCACACACTCACTCAACAGAGATTACTGAATCCCTGCTATTTGGGAAGTCATGGCGAACAAGATACAGCCTTGCTCTCTGGAAGCACTGAAGGGAGTTAGGATGCCCAGGCTCTTGTTCTGGACCTTCTGTGCACCCTGAGGCAGGGCCACTTCCTCCCTACTTGTCTGCGAAAGAAAGGATCTTTGCCTATTCCGTGGCACTCTTATGAGAACAAAGGTAAAGGGGTTTTGTAAACCAAAAGCTGCCGGTAAGTGAAAGAGCGTGAGTGGATGGATCACGTGAGTACTGCCTGGTACCCCTAGGTACTCCATTAGGTATGTGCATCCTCGAGATTTCATTCACCCTTCCAAACCACTGAGAGCCAAGCCTTGGTAGCAGTCCTGTTCTACAGAGGACACACGGGAGGGGAGCCTAGAGTATGTGGCTTGCTCAAGTCTCGAGGCAAGACTGTTAACTCCTGACCTGGGCAGCTGCAGCACTGCTAGGTGCTCATGGCCTGTGCCAGCACTCTGCCCTTGGAGCTGTCCCGCTTGAGCCAGCTCCCCCGGTCTTCTCCTGGATTCTAACTGCTAGATCTCCCTGGAATTGTCCTTGGTGTAAGGTATCTGGCCAAGGGATACTAAGTTTCTATTGTTTCATTCCTGCAGTCTGCAGCTTGCCTTTGTTATTCGGGTCTCCGACAAATGGACCCAGGTCTTGCTGTGCATGGCAAGGACCCGGACCACTGACTTCCTGCTGAAGCAGACCTTCTGCTCCGCCCTTGCCTCTGCCGCACCTGTCGCTGGCCAGGTCACTCAGCACACCATCAAGAGGCATATTCCTTGCAGCATCTTGGATTCCAGACTGCAAAGGCCATTTGTAGCCATGTTTTCTCTCTCTGGCTTAGGGAATGGCCACCGTCTCTGAGTCCTTCTGTCACTCAGACTGTGCTCACATAAAGTCTCTTATTCTCTGTCTTCCCTCTTGTCACTGAGGCCAGTGTCCAAAGCTTACCTCCATCTTTGCAGTGAAGACAGGAGCCACTAAATGGGGTACAGGTTGTTCAAACTCTAGCCTCTTCCCTCTCCCTGCATCCGTAGCCATGTCCACCCTTCAACTCAAGGAAGCAGTTCCTCTCCCTGAGCAAGGCAAGCCCACGATCGTTCCTCAGGGCTCCCCTCTGTCCACCCTCAGGTACCCAGGGCAGCCTCCTGCCTCACTGATGCCACAGCCTCCTGCCTCTACCTGTGTTGTCCCAGATCTTTCTTGAACCCCAAATCTTCAAAACCAATTGTCTTCTGAGCCTTTCCCCGGAAACGCCCCATACGTCCACCTCATTCCGGTCAGTTCAGCAGTGGGGCTGGCTGCTGGATCCCAACATACAAGCTTAACACTCCGCTCACGCTACACTGCCGGCATCACCTGGAGGGTGATGGAAGGCTTGTGAACACAGATTGCCAGGATCCCCGGGGATTCTGAACTAGGCTTTTTGAGCAGGGTGAGGAATGTGCCTTTTCTCACAGGTTCCTGAGTGACACCGTAAGAGCCCCTGGCTAGCAAACACCGCCCTTGGCCCCTCCGCTCTGTCTCCTGAACATGCTCCCAGTGACCAAATACTGTACTTTCCTGCTCCTAGACTTCCTAGTCTCCCCGCCCCTACCCCCCGTTCTCTGCCTCACCTGCCTTCTTGAACCCTGGCAGTTCTTCAGCTAGACCCCAGCCCTTTAGACAGGTTCCCACCTTCCCTTTCTGTCCTCACGTGGGCCCCAGAGTAGAGAGAGACACTGTTTCCTCCAGTGCCCAATTCACAGTGCCTGGCACAGCACTTCACACATCGTGGGTGTTCAATAAACATTTACTAAAGGAAGAAAAGAGGCAGGAAGGAGCGAGGGAGAGAGCAAGGGAAGGCCAAACTCCACGCATGCTGGTAATTTAACAGACACACACAGCCAATGACTCGCTTCTGCTCTAAAAACACCATTCCCCTGTTGTCTCCGGAACGAAGTTTAAACCACCTGACATGGCACGGGAAACACGTCTTTGCAGCCTCTCCCCCTCCTGTGCACATCTGCCAGCCACATGTGTTTCTTCACATCCCTGTCCTCACACCTGCTCTCACCGCCTGCAAGCCTTTCCCGAAGGCCACGCCTCACTCCATCCGTCCCTTACAGGCCCACTGTCCCTGCCCAGGTGACGCCTTCCCGCCATCCTCCTAGCAGAGGTGTCACTCACTCATGGCTTCCTTCCAGTGGTCCCTAGGGTGACTTTGCTGCACTGCTTCATGAGGGCAGGAAAGAGACAGCAGCAGCTGACTTCTGGAGACGCTAGGGCCAGGCATTGTTTGGGGGGGCTCTGCACAGGGTTCTTACTCCTTCCCATAGGAACCCCTCGAGGCTCCCACTCCACTTTACAGATGTGGAAATGAGGGCTTAGAGAGGTTCCGGTGACTTGCCCGAGGTCATCCAGCCAGGAAGGGAGAAGGTGGGCCTTGCTCATCACTGTGTGCCCAAGAGCTACATACATGACAGGCACTGGTGATGCCAAGTGAACAAATGGACCCTAGTGGGCAGGGTAGCTTCTGCATCGCTGTATCCCTGTGCTAGGCAGAGGCTCATCAATGTTTTCGGAACAAATGAATGGATGGATGGATGGATGAGGAAATGAATGAAATTACACTCTACTCACCATAAAGACAAATTTAAATTTAGCCTCACACGGATCTCAATGCCTCAGAGTAATAATTTGGAGCGAGAGAAAGAACTGAGTGATCAGGCGCGTGCCCGGTGCCATCGGGAACCAGGCTGGGTTACTACCCAGGGGTCTGTTTACTTAAAACCCACCTGCTGAGGCATCTGACTTAGGTCAGGGGTTTGGACACGGGAAGTCATTCAAAAACAACTCTCAATACCTCAAGAACGATCCGGCTCAGGCATTGCTACACTCTGTAGCCCCAGATCCACAGAGCTGATGTTCACACAGGTCAGGACAGGGGAGGAGCAGAGAGACTGAGAATGAAAGTGGAACTCCTGGTGTCAGAACACCTGAGACTAACCATGTGTATTGGTCATGTGACCTTGGGTTTGTCCCTTTACCCTCCTGAACCTAGGTTGTCTTGTTTGTGAAGGATGTAGAAGAAAGAAGAGTGGATAACCATAGCTAACCTGAAGGCCGAGTTTCTCAGGACACTGCCTGACATGATAACCTATGTGCTGAATGCTGTTTGCTCTCTTTCGCTGTTAAAGCTCCAGAGCAGCGGCTCTCAGCCTGCAGGTTCCAGCCCCACAGAGCTAGCACAGCAAACCCTGCATAGCCGTTACTTTACGATTCATAACAGTAGAAAACTATAGTGATAAAGTAACCATGAAATAATTTTATGGGGGGGTCACACAACATGAGGAGCTGTATTAAAGGGTCACAGTATTAGGAAGATTGAGAACCACTGCTCTAGAGTCTTGCAAGAAGCTGTGAGCCAGCCAGGCATGGCGGCACACGCCTTTAATATCAGCGCTCAGGAGGCAGAGGCAGGCAGATCCCTGTGAGCTAGAGTCCAGCCTGGTCTACAAAGGGAGTCCAGGTCAGCCAAAGCTATACAGAAAAACCCTATTTCAAAAAAACCAAACCAAAAAAAAAAAAAAAATTAAAAAATTAAAAAAAGCTGTGACCCACACAGAATGACGCTGACTCCTATTTTATAGACAAGGACACTCGAGGCCAAGGACTTTTCTTTACTGGTCAGACAGCAAATAAATAGCAAAATCCACAAGGTCCCTTAGAGGGTGTCTAAAAAACAAAGACAAAAAACAATAAATAAAGCCCCGAGTGTCCAACTCAGGTTCATTGCTGCCATCTACTGGCCGTGGAGAGAAAGCTGTCTGCAACACTGCAGGTTTAGATTTGCTGACTGCAGGATAGGGGTGGGATGGAGGCATTAGGGCAGGTAAGGGTCACTTGGAATTGCAAGATTCCCGAATGCCAAGAATCAGACGGTTCTACCCTCCCTCTCTTCCTGCACTCCTGGGATGGCGCAGATAACCGAGACTCCACTCAGGGGCCCCAGGAACTCCACTCCCTACATTACTCAATTTGGAGAACCAAAGCCTGACAACATTTAAGAGAGCAGCCAAGGTACCAGACACCAGGAATCTGGTCACCTGTCTCCCCACCATGAGGGCGGCTGAGGACTTCTGAAGCAGCTGCCAAGTTCTGGCTGTTGGGGGTTGAGGGAGAGTGAGGGGCAGGTCAGAGAGGGAGGCTTCCTGGCTTCCACTTACCATGGTGGTCGAGATGGTCTCTGTGGTGATGCAGGGGGGAGCAGTCATGAAGTCCTTCCCCATGGGGGCACCCCCATCAACCTGTGAGGCAGAGGAGGGAGCATCAGAGGTGAACGGACTCCGCAGACCTGCAGCATCTGTCATTCCCATTACAGAGTGACAGGCTGCGTGATCGGGTGAGCGGGCACACGCTGAGGGTGCTCTCGGAGCACCGCAGAGGGGCCTGAGGCTCCTACAGACTTCGTTTCAACCACTCTATTGGACAAAGAAAGAGCAACCATGCAAGCTGACGAATTCTCCCTAAGCTCTGACTTCGCAGTCCACAGAAAGTTGGTCTCTGATGTCATGTTTGTTGGGTTTTTGTTTATTTGTTTATTTGGTTGGTTTTTTTTTTTTTTTTTTCCAGACAGGGTTTCTCTGTGTAGCCCTGGCTGCCCTGGAACTCGCTCTGTAGAGCAGGCTGGCCTCGAACTCAGAGAGATCAGCCTGCCTCTGCTTTCCGAGTGCTGGGATTAAAGGTGTGCACCACCACTGTCCAGCTCTGTGTTGGCTAGTTTTATGTCAGTTTGACACAAGCTGAAATTTGGGAAGAGGGACTCTAAATTGGAAAACAAAGCAAAGCAAAAACAAAACAAAACAAAAAATGCCTCCACAAGATTGGCCTGTAGGCAAGTCTGTCAGGCATTCTCTTGATTAATGACTGCTGTGGGAGGCCCAGTCACTGGAGATGGGGCCATCCCTGGGCAGCTGGTCCTGGATGGCATAAGAAAGTAGGCTAAAGCTGGGTGGCACTGAGTAGGCACAAGCAGGCAGATCTCTGTGAGTTCAAAACCACAGAGTTAGTCCTAGAGGTAGTTCCACGACAGCAATGGATACACAGAGAAACCCTGTGTTTGAAAAAAAAAAAGAACGAAAGAAAAAAGGAAAGAAGAGAAGAGAAGAGAAGAGAAGAGAAGAGAAGAGAAGAGAAAAGAAAAGAAAAGAAAAGAAAAGAAAAGAAAAGAAAAGAAAAGAAAAGAAAA
>NW_026586589.1:7386036-7405338 GCF_907164565.1 Psammomys obesus
AAGAAAAGAAAAGAAAAGAAAAGAAAAGAAAAGAAAAGAAAAGAAAAAGAAAATAGGCTGAATAAGCCATGAAGAGCAACCGGCAAGCAAGGTTCCTCCATGACCTCTGCTTCAGTTCCTGTCTCCAGGTTCCCAGCTGGAGCTCTGGACCTGACTTCCCTCAGTGATGGATGAGAGTTGTGAGCTGACATAAACCCTTTCCTCCTGAAGTTGCTTTTGATCATGTTCTTTTATCACAGCAATGGGAACCATAACTACAACGAAATTGGTACTTTAAAAAAGTTCACCAAGAAATATGAACAAGGAAACTTTCCCACGGCACTGACTAGTGGGAAAGACAGAAAACATCACAGGTCCAGTGATGGGAGATGGAAACACAAATGCAGACAGGCTTCCTATGTGGACTAAGAACTGTGGCCACAGAGCTGGCTATGTTGCACGGGAGAGTGCTTGCTTAGCACGCATGAAGCTTAGGTCCCCACCCCATTAAACAACGACTAGGTTTGGTGGTGCAACCTGCTATCCCAGCACATGGGAGGCAGAAGCAGGAGGAAGTTCAAGGTCATCCTCAGCTTTTCGTTAAATTTGAGGCCAGGCTGGAATACCTGACAAGAGCCCTATCCCATGAAGGGAGGAGAGAGAGAGGGGTGGGGAGAGGGTGAAACAGAGACAGACAGAGACACAGAGACTGAGAGAGAAGGGACAAGACAGAGACACAGTGCAAATCAATAAGTTCTAAACTGCTTGAGAGCAAAAGGGTACACTGTAAAAGTCAATAGTCATTTATCTAATAACTTTAAGTATAAACAGATGTGAACATCTGTGTTGGCATTATTTGTTTTTCCAGGAGATAGTATAAGAATAGTGCCATAAGTCTTTTGAATTTCATAACTGGACATTTTGAAGACAAGAGTTGCCAGGTTATGGGATTCAGGATCATTTTGGTTTCTTTATACTTTGCATTAAAAACAAAAGTTACTAAAGTAAAGCAAGCCAGAGAAAGCAGTGGCTTGTCTGAGGTGACCCAGCTCAGGACTCTGTAGTGGCACTAGCCGCTGTGTAGCCGATACCCAGCTGTAACAGCAGAAAAAAAAATTTCTGAAAATTACATTTGTCTGTGTTATTTTATGTCATATTCTGGTTGTTCGTGCTGGGGGTGGAATCTAGGGTAAAGGCTCTACCGCTTACCAAATCAATCTGCTCAAGTCCCTTTGTAGCTGAGGAGAAGCTACAAAGTCCCTTTGCTCATGAGGAGAAGCGACTGAGTGCTCTTGCCCTCTGGGCAGGAAGAACCCATAAATGCAGACTTACAGATTTTCAAGGTTGACGCCCCACAGAGGGCACCTGTGGAGTATGTCAGCTAAGCTGTGTGTCCAGGCAGACCAGCTTCCTCCAGAGTGCAAGCGAGCTTCACCTCGCTAACAGACACTCGTTAGTCATTAGAGCTTGCTTTGCTCATCTTGCCAATCTAATGTGGCATCTCCATGCATAAAAAATGACCCAGGCGAGCTCTTCTGACCAAACAGTGCTTGAGACTTCTCCTTCTCTCTCCTAAGCTGCCCTGGAAGAACCTCTCCACACCTGTCAAGCAGCCTGAAAGCCATGGCCCTGATCTGCTAGCCCATGAGCACTGAACACTCCCAGGAGGATGGAGGAGGCGGGGTCACCCCCACTGACAGGGGGGAAACTCAGGCTGTAAGAAGCATGCTCTTTCCCCATCCCCCCTCAGACCTCAGGGAGGGTCAGAGAAGGAAAGGTTAACCAAAGGGCTTGGTCATTCCAGTGAGGGCCCCCCCCTTACGGGCGCCCCCCCCCCCCCCGTGCCAGGCCACAGTGAAGGTACAGGTTACCTGGGTGCTGTCTGCAGCGGAGACTCTGCTCTGCAGCATGGCCTCTGGCTCGATCTTCTTTCTGATTGCCAGGCTGCTGACGGTCATGGTTTCTGCTTTCACAGACTACAGGGACATGAAAGGAACATATGAGAACTCAAGCCCAGACACGGCTCCTGTTCACAGGCAACTGGGCTGCAGGAGGAGTAAGCTTTCCTCCACCCCCACGGTCGGCTAACTTCCCGGAGAAGTGTGAAGACATAACTCATGTCGCTGAGAAACGGGAGAGCCAAGGCCTCCACCAGCACAAGTGGGGTCTGACCCCAGACCCCAGGGGCTGCGTGTCTTTTGAGGCTGTACTAAAGGGATGGTTAAACTCAACGCTCAGTGTTTTCCTTACACACATTATTACCTATATGTTTTGGCCACTTCACGTAAACTGCTGCTCAGAGCATGGAAATACCCAGGGGCTGGGCATCAGATGTGAACAGGTGAGGGGCCTAGCTGGCCAAGAGAAATAAAAAGCATGTGGGATTCCACTCAGATTTGCCTTTTATCATGGCTTGGCTGCTTAGTTGTTTTTATTGGGTTTTTTGTTTGTTTGTTTTGTTTTTTAATGATATAGGAAAATATATTGTTGTGATTTTTAAATTAAAGCCAGAGAAAACACTTCCGTTGGCTGGATATGGCCCAGGGTCATCAGCTTCCAAACTGTATTCTAGGAGTCCCAAGCTAAATCATCGGTCTCATTTGAGTCCTCTCTCAGGCCTAGTTCTAGGCTATACACACTGCAGGTTTGATGAATGGATTCTAGCTTGTCAGGAGTTGGAAGGAAGAGTGAGAAAGGAGGGATTCTCCCAGAATCCTGCGATCTAGCCGCTCATTCAATTACTCATCCCTTGGTGCCGGGTGTGCCTCAGCCTTAGAAGAGCCACCACCTGGCGGGAGGAGGGCAAAGCTACCAGCCACTGTCCTGACTGTGCTGGGGAATGTTAAAGCCAAAAGCACGGCAGGGCAGGGCAGGATGTGGAGGGCACAGTACTGTCACCCAGGTGACCAGAAAAGCATGTAGAAAGGATGTATGAGCTCTGTCTGGGATCACGGGAAGGCACGGAAAGGGAGGGCCAGCCTTCCACCCAGAGGGTACAGCATGGAGTAAGATCCCAGGAAGAATAAGCTGGTATTCACTGCCTGGGGGAGGGGAGGGGTCAGCTAGAGGTGAAGGACAAGAATGAGTTGCTGAGAATCCTCTCTGCAGCTCTACCAAGCGAGCCACAAGGCAGAGAAGCCCAGGGCTGGTGCTGCATCCTCCCCAAAGGCTGTGTCTTCCCTTCTCCTGGAGTGTCCACTGACACGCCAAGGCCTGACAGGTTTAAATAAATGCCTCTTCTACAGGCAAAATCATCTCAGGCCTTCATCAGGAGAAACCACTGAGGTTTCAGGCCAGCTGTGGAAGACTCCAGAGTCCAGAGACGCATGCTCTCTACAGGTGCCATGCAACACAGGTAGGGAGCCGAGGAGTCAGTAGGACTGGCATCGCTTGACCTCAGCAAGCGATGGGGTCACAGGGTTAGGACACCATGGAGCACACGTTAGGGGTGAACCGACACAGCAAACATGCGGTTGCAGAACCATGCTGATCTAGGAAGGGCAGTCATGCAACACCAGACAGAGCTTCAGGCTGCAGCTGATGGCCACTCTTCTTACACGTGGCCCCGGGCCCTCTGAACATGCAGTGCCAGTCAGACTGGATCTCCATGAAGCTCCACTGTACCTCAAACTGGGGCATTTCTGGGGTGGAGCAGGCCCCTCGATCCGGGCTGTCCTCGATGCCCCCAGACTCATCCTCTTG
Source organism: Psammomys obesus (assembly GCF_907164565.1). Classification (NCBI taxonomy): domain Eukaryota; kingdom Metazoa; phylum Chordata; class Mammalia; order Rodentia; family Muridae; genus Psammomys; species Psammomys obesus. Next base: position 7,389,718 of record NW_026586589.1, read on the forward strand.
GCTGGAGGGCCCCTTGAGATCCCGGGAGAACACCAGGCCCTCTGTCTCAGAGTCACTCTTGTCACGGTCGAGCTCAGGGAGGCTTCGGGAGAAGTCTTCAAAGGCGCCCCCGTGGTAGTCACCAATAACCGTGAAGTCCACCTCAGCCTCCAGGCTGGATGTGGAGCTGACTGTTATGCTGGAGCATTTGCGTTCAATGGCCAGGTGGTTGTCCTTCAAGAACACTGCATCCCTCTCCTGGTCCTGGTCCTCATCTCCCGTGTCACTCTCTGGGGCACGCGGACGTGGTGGTTTGACTTTTTCCTCTGAGCCCTCCCTCACCCCTGCTCTCTATGGCCAGACAAAAGCAGGGGAATGGGGATTGGGGTAGGGGGAGAGAGAGAGGTCATGATGGTAAATGTCAGAAGAAATCGCAAGGTTTTGAGGATGTTCTTAAATGGAAGAACACATCAGGAAATGAAAGAAAAAAAAAAAAAAAACACGCCACAGAAAGGTTTCCCTGGAATCTGACATAAACCAAAATGAAAACAAGAACTTCTCAGAGCGGGGACGCTCCTTTGGAGGGTCTCAAATGGACAGCAAGGCAACTACATAGCTAGCATCCTTCCAGCGAGTTCTGGAAAGGAGGCCCCCTCTCCAAGGCTATGATCCAAAAGCCTATCAGAAGCGGCATTGTGCGAAAGGCAGGGATGGAGGCCTGGACCACAGGCCCATCCTTGCAGGCGGCATTGAGAGGCAAACTAAGGAAGGACGCCAGGGAGTCATGGGAACTCGGGAGAGGAGGCAAAGAGCCCGTGGAGCTTGAGGAACACAGGAAGCCAGCAGTCTGTCAATTGCACTGAGCCCCCAGGGGGAGGGCAGCATCAACCAGGGAGAAGAGAAATACTGACCCAGGCCCTCTGGACCCCAGCTTCCTGGGGAGCAACACCAGTGCCACCTTGAACTCTATGGCAACCATGGAGAGGAAGCCCCATCAGTGTAATTGACAACAGCAGGCCAAGGGAATGCCCACAGAGCACCAGCAAACTCTGTCCTAAATACATACCTCTCAACTGGCCTGTCAGGGCGCTTAGTTTGTGATTTTTGTTTGTTTGGTTGTTGTTGTTTAAAAGACCAATCTAACACCCACACAGCACTTTGAAAGAACTCATTTCAGTATGCTTCAGAGATTCTCTTGTTAACCAGCCTCCACACGGCCAGGTTCTGGAAGGTTGAGAGGTGTGAGGATCACATTCCAGACAAGCCAGAGTGTGAGCAGCCATGGGGTAGGGGTTTCTGCTAGAGCAGGTGGGAATCTAGGGAAGGATGCATCCCAATTGGATGAAGATGACCAAGTCATCGGGGCACAGGGGGGCTGCAGAGACCTGAGGGCCCAGAGGGCTGGCGAATCTCAGACGCCCCACCTTCCCAGGGGTGTTTGGTGCTAAGTGGCTGAAGAAGCTCTTCTCTTCCCTGGCCGCATCTCCGGATTTGTTCTGGATTAGAGAAGATAGTTAGTCTTATGGAGGCAGAAAGAAACTGGAGAGGGAAGCGGAAAGTAGGAAACCTCTGGGCTGTCGGCTTCCAGCAGGTAGGGTACCAGGGACCGGGAAAGGATGAAGATCTCTGGATAAGCCAAGCAAGATGGGGAGGAGTCTAGCAGGTGGGAGGAGCAAGGCAAAGCAAGAATGTGATTTGCTGCTAGTGGTAGCCCCTTCTGTGTGGCCACCGCTGGGCCCTCCAGACATAAGGTCGACATAAGGTCGCAGCAAAAGCTGGGGGAGTTAACAGGCTAATAAGGGCTAAGCAGATGGCCCCATCTCTCAGCCTGGGTTATCTCAGGGCTGTGTAGGAGAAGACCTTCCAGGGATGAACAAGCAGCATCGTTGCAGGAATGACGAGGGGCCGCCGGAGCATGCTTCTAAGAAGCTACGTAGCATGCGGTCAGCCTCCACACATGGGAACTTGGTGGGGGCGGGGGCTCACGTGGCCAGTTACCCCAGTAGCTTCTTCCAGCGTGGTTTCACAGCCTGAATCTGGGGACAGGAGCTCTGGTTCTGCGCATCCTTCCTGGTGGGAGGGAGCAGAGGTGCCCTCCCCGTACTGCTGGGTAGCCAGAGGCGTGAGAGAAGAATGGGCAACTTTGGGGCTTGCCAGGTCCCCCGGAGGCTGGAGTTGGACAAAGCCCAGGTCTAGACGCTTGTTTTGCTGTTGTTCTACCTGTCCCGGGGACGCCTCTGAAGGCAGCTCCTGTGGAAGGGCCCTCATTTCACCCTGACTGGCTCGGCAAGTCTCAGCTCCATGGGTCTCAAATATCCGAATTTTGTTAGCCACAGAGGTCTTGCTAATATCTTCCTGGGGACTCCCTTGATCCCTTTCCTGGAGAGAAGTCTCCTTTTGCTTTCCTGAAGGGAACACCGACCCCAGGAGCACAGGGCCCTCGGTTCCTTCAGGGACAACTCTGGGCTTCCTGCTGGCAACGGGAGGCGCTCTGCGTTCACCCCGTGTGTCCTTCGGCATCGGGCTCTCCTCAGGAAGATGGATGTATCTGAGAACCACAGGGAATTGATCACCAAAAGGATCCCTGACCTCCGAAGGCTCCCCTGACCCAGGAGGGGCTGAACTTAGAGAAGTATCCTCCCTGGAGGCCAGACTCCTGGTGTGACCAGAGGAGGCTGGCAGGGGAGTGACAGCCTTCCTGTCCTCTCTGTCAGGTTCTTCAGCAGAAACTGTTCCTTTCTCTCTGGGTGGGAAGCTGCTTTGGTCTGGCCTGGCTGGCCTCCTAATGTGAGGAGGGATGGTCCTCAGCAGGGCGCAGGCCTGGGCATCTAGGTGCACCCCTCCTCCTCCAGAGGACGGCTGCTTCTTCCAACTCGCTGGGGGACTTTTCTCAGTCTTTCCCAGCCAATCTACACCCGTGGGGGCCTCCTCATCTCCAGCCACCCTGGCCATCGGGGAGGTCAGCTCTCCTTCCGGCCTTGGCTGGGCTTCTTCCCAGCCCTCTGCCAAAGCCCGCCCCATAGCAGCTCCCTGCAGCTCATCAGGTCTTCCATGGTCCCTGGAGGACCAGGCTTCTTCCTCTGAGGAAGCCACATGGCTTTCATTTTTATTCTGGCTAGAGTCTGGGCCAGAACCCCTCGGGTGTGAGAACTTCAGCTCCCAGGGCTCTGCGTGGCCCCCTGCCGGCTCCAGCCAGCTTCCTTCTCTAGGAGGGGCACCCAGGTGCTCTCCACTGTCCTCCGAGGGTGAGGGGAGGACTTGGTCTTCCGAGTCTCTCTCTTCATAATTTAGATAGAAGCTCCTCTCTGCGAAGGAGGTGTCAGTCTCATCACTTGAGTCAGCTCTGGCTTCTGACTGGGCTGGGTCCAACAGGAAGGACTGGAATCCTCCCTTGTCTGACGCAGGAGAGAGGACCTCTCCCAGCACTGGCCCAACCCCTGCAGCCATAGGTCTTCCCCGAGCCTGGAGCCCCTCCAGCCCCTTGCTCAGCTCTGCTTGGCTCTCTAGCTGACCATCTGAGAGGTGGTGGTTCCTGATGGTGAGCTTGGCGCCCTCCAGGAGCTTGTCTGTTGGTGTGTAGGCTGCAGCTTGAGTAGCCTCTTTGGGACCTCCTTCGATGCACGGGCCTTTCTCTCTCGTTTTCTCAAAGGCTTCTGGACTTGCCATCATTTCCCCTTTCTGTTGAGTGCTTGTTCTTCTGGCTCCCACTGTTTCTTCTGTGGCCACTTCAACTTTGAACTTGTCCACCAGAATGTCTACCTTGGAGAGTCTGCCATCAGCAAGGATCTCTGCGAGGTTCGCCTCCCTTTCTTCCTGTTGTGTGGTGGCCACTGGCAGGAGGCCAAGTTCTCCTGGCCTAGTGTACACTCTTTCTACAAATACCCAATGCTCTGAGCCCTGTGTTTCAATTGGAGCAAGAAGATTTAACATGAAATAGCAGGCACTTGAAGAGATGGCCTCTTGCCTCTGTAAGAAGGGACCCATTGCCCATCTACCACCAAAGGGTTTGACACTGGGACTATGTGTCCCGGGACTGGCCAGGGTCAGAAAGGGGTGACAAAGCCCATCATCATTATCGTTAAGCACTGATTCCAACCTGACAGAGTGAGATGGGGTCTCCAGCCCTCCCCAGGAGCAACGGGAAATGGGAGATCCATACACGGGCTAGGCCTTTTCCTCCTGTAACTGCATGCTTCCCACTGTCAATGGGGAAGGCACTTATAGCTCAAGGAATCTCTGGATATACTGAGGCAAAAGAACTCCAAAGACATCAGAATCATCTCCCTCCAGGGAAAAACTGAGGTCGAGAAAAGGCACCAGTTGGAGCAATGGCGTAAACAGCTCAAACAGTCCAGGGTTTCAGCCCAAAAGAAATGATTTTAAGACCAATCCCTGGAGAAGTCCAACAAAAAACTATGGGAAGTAGAAGAGAACTGACCAGACAGATCATTCCACAGAAGGAAAGGAGCCCAGACTGAAGCACTGGGGAGCCAAAGGAACAGAGCATGACACTGTCAGACTTTGCAGGATCAGCCTCCAGCCATTCCCCCCAGCTTAGAGGTCACGATCATTACCAAAGCCTCAAGCATTGTGATTTTACTCTTGGGCCCAAGAGTATACTTTCTCCCCACAAAATCTCACTGGAAGTCCATCTAATAAACACATACTGCAAACTCTGAGCAGCCCTGGGGAAGTTGCAGTCTGAATGGCCCTACAACCTGAAGATTCCTCCCTTCTTCGAAGTCTCCATCTTCACTCAGTGTCTTTAAGATGCACATGTGTAAATCAACTTCCAAGTCTAGGCCTAGGGGAGGAAAACAACTGGACCACCTAGTCATGGAGCCTAGAACCCAAGACCTGACTCTGAGTTCTTTGAAGTTTAAAAACCTTCCCACCCTCCCAAGACTGCCTCTATGATGATATGTGTGAGATGTGCCCGAAACGCCTTCCAGAAACATGGCTCCTTTTCAGGCTGTGACATGATGAGTCCACCCAGCCCATAAGCTCTGAAGGAGCTGGAAGGATCAAGAGAGCACTGCAAACCCTTTCCCCCAGGTCAGGGCATCTGACCTCATTAAGAGAGCCTTGCCTGAAGGAAAGAGATTAAGGAAGGGGAGGTCTGGGTGGAGTGTGGCACGGCTTTCCGAGATGCTGTTTCAGGTGCCTATACCTGAGACTTCAGAGGAACGTGTTCTGCCAGCCCTGATCATCTCCTTGGGAGGCAAGTTCTATCAGCTGCTTCCATTCCAGCGTCTAACAGTACCACCCTAGTGATGATGGTCAAGGCTGGCCAAAGAGGCCCCTTCTGGAATATTCCCACTCCAGTCACAAATAGCAAACAGGATAGATGAGCAATAGTGTGTGGGGTGGAAGCTGGCACAGACCGGAAAGATTCTAGAGGCAGAGAAGGGAAACACATGGTCATGTTTAGTTATTAGATGCCAGGCGGTGCCAGCCCCTCGTCTACATAATTAAATTTACTCCACTTGGCAACCTTGTTTCAGAGGGGGAAACCAAGGCTCCTAATAATAGGATCTTCAGAAGATCACATAGCAGCGGTGACGGAAGAAACAAGGGTTCTGCTGCTAAGAAGTCACAGGTAAGGATAGTGGGGGAGGGGCGTGATTTACCAAAAGAAGGAAAAGAACAATCTGGCTGGCACCGGTGCACTGGTAAGGCACATCTGGCCCGAGTCACAGGATGAGGCAACATTAGGGTGTCAACAGATAAGTCAGCGCTCATGCCATTCCCTCCCGAGTCAGTCCCTGGTTCTCCAGGGCCCTGCTTAGAGTGCCTCCTGCCATCTGGTGGAGCTGCCTCTGCTCCAGGCACAGAAGTGGAAGAAGGAATACAGCTCTGCTTCATGTCAGACAAGAAGAAACTCCAGTGGGCGGCTCCACTGGCTCCTGGCTGCACAGGCCCCACCTGAAACCCTTGATTGCTTTTGGGGTCAGAGAGGGTCCAGGAAGGGGGCTCTCTAAAACCCACATCCTGGGAGAAGCTCTTGAAAGGTGCAGAGAGGAGCTAGCTGTTCAACCTCCTGAAGGGTGGCCTCAGGGAGGCTGCAGAGCAGGCCATGGCCATCAGGTGGCAAGATTAGGACAGACTTCTGCCAATTTGAAAACTTCATGCCCAGCCCCTGGGCAGCCAAGGCAGGAGGAACACAGATTTGAGTCCAGTCAGGGCAACATAGAAAGACCTTGTGGAAGGAGAGTTAAGAGGAAGGGAGTGGAAAGGGAAGAGGCTAGGAAGAAGGAATGAATAACCCTGTTGATTGCAGACAGAGCAGTAAGGCTGGTGTGCCAGGCCGCTGGTGAGGGTGCACACGTGGCTCGCTCCCCACACGGGTGCCATCCTGGTTTCTAAGGGCATCTCCAGACGCCAGGACATCTCCATGCCCCTAACGCTGGGATGCTGCTGACTCCTGTCTCACTGCCCTCAGGAGAGAACACTGATAGGAGGGCCACAGAGGGTAGATGGAGGATGATCCCTGCCAGTTGACTTCCAACTCCAACAGACTGTGAAATCTCAGCGGAGAAGGGGAACGTGGTGATCCATCCTCAGCAGCCACACATGGCCGTGGGAAACCCCAAGAACCCTGGACCTGATGCTTTTTTGGACCCAGAAACAATGCCCCCTCACTTAGAAGGCTTGCCTCGCCACTTGAGGATGCTTTTGGAAGGAAGGCATCTACTTTTTGCCTTCCTGGAGACTGAGACCAATGTTGCAGATAAGTTTAGATGGCTGGAAGAAGGGCGAGAGGTAATGCCGTGTCCTAATCCATAGACTATGGTCAGGCTTCTAAACAGAGACAAGATCTCAGGGCAGGGACCAAGAGACCTAACCCCAAGGTTAAGGTCAGAGCCTGCCTCCAGAAAGGGTTGTGTCTTTGCCTCCATTAGAGCTAGAGGCAATGAGTTCTGTCTTCTGGGCACAGCTGCCATCTTGTCCTAACAGATGAGGAAGGGGCGGACCCTTCATGGATCCCTGGGATGGGGACACTTGCCATTTATAACATCGGGACAACATGGGCCACCTCTGTTCTCCACTCTATGGCAGTCTGGCCTGTTCCCCTCACCATAGGGAAAGGGATGTCTTAAGCTCTTACAGGGTGGTCAGGGAGGGCTGGAGGCCCAGGAGGAGGGGTGTGGGGGAGTAAAGACAGTAACCTCAGGAGATGCTGCGAGGCTTTTCTGAGTGAACACTTCCAAGCCTGCTGCTGTTCCAGGTACCAAGTCCTGCTGAGAAGTGTCCTGGGTCCTCTGGGCCTGCAGGGGAGGCCCAGGGCCAGAGGAAAGGGAGAGAGGGAGAAAGGAGAGAGAAACACAAAAGGAGAGAGAAAGAGCAGGAGAGACACATCGTCTGTAAACAGTCCAGATTTGTAAGCCCCACATTATCATGTTAGCGCCTAATTCAGTCAGGGAGGGGCCACTCTGAGGGGAGACAGAGAGGGACAGCTGTGGTCAGCTACCAGGCAGTCCTGTGGCTTCTGGCCTGTCCCTCGAGCCCACTAACATTCTGAGGGAGTTTGGCATCCCACCATTTAGACTCTGACTTCCGGCCTTCCCAAGGTGTCGTGGGCTTAGACTGTGGTTTGAACCCGTAGCTGGGGTCACAGTCATTATCTTTTAAAAGCTGTCCTCAAAAGGCTGAGGAGGTGCCATAATTAATAAGATTCTTGTCAGGCATGAGGGTTTGGGTTCAGCGCCTGTGGGAAAAAAGCCAGGCGCTGCAGCATACATACGCGATCCACCTCTGGGGAGGTAGAGCTCACTGGCCGGCCTGACCAGCTGTGAGCTCCAAGTTCAGTGAGAGGCTTGTTTCAAAAAGTACAGTAGAGGGGCTGGTGAGATGGCTCAGTGGGTGAAACGGCCTGCTCGCCAAGCCTGAAAACCCGAGTTCAATCCCCAGGGCTCACATGGAAGGAGAGGCTCTTAAAAGCTGTACACACACACACACACACCATATACACATACAAATAAGTAAAAATATAATAAAAAGATAGAGGCTGAGTGAGGAAGACACCCAGCATCAACGTCTGACTTATGTACATTTCCCCTCCCCCGCCCCCACGCACAATTGTCTTTCAAACTAAAACCTGGCTTTGCCCAGTGGGGATGGTTCAAGTTCCTGCTGCTTTGCCCTTGGCCTGGGTGGGACCCGACAAGCTTTGAGGTGGTTCCGGGAGCTCTGGGTGGTGTGCCCTGGCAGGCTCCTCCTCAGAGCCGCATCGGCCCAGGGATTCCGGTCACCTTCTGCAGTGGCCCCAGAACTGTCAACACTTCCTGAGGACAAGTTTCCATCGTCACAGCTCTAGCTGGCGTTTACAATGACCTCCCAATGGGATGGCATTCTGCCCCCTTTAAGAGGACTTTGCAGTGAGGTTCACAGAGGTAATTTCACTCACCTGAGAACAGAGTCAACTTCCTGTCTATGGTTCCTCCCTGTTTTGCAAATCTTCAAGAACCCATAAATGCCAAGGGGCCTAAGAATCAGTTCTAAATGGCCCATAACTCTGTGGTGGGCTCCTGTTGTTCCCAGGAGCGGTGACTGCAGGTTTCAGGGCTAAGGAGGTGGCAGCTGGAAGGCTGGAACAGCCTCCATCTTTAACAAGGTCCCTCTGCTGGAAGTTCCAGTTGCCACCAGCAGGTGGGGCACACCCCCAATTCTGGTCCTAGCTCCCAGCATTCATCTATCCATCCTTTCTGACATCTAGCTCTCTGGGCAGCTTTTTCATCACACTTCAATTGCACCCAGGCCAAGGCCTGCACATGACTGGGTCTTGCCTCAAGTCGGCTGTGAATTAATGGCAAGCACAATGCTGTGGGACACACAAACGCAGCTATCATGCTGAGTCATTCTTTGTCTTTCTGGGTCTCAGTAAAAGACGGCCTTTGAACAGAGAGGGTTCCCAGGGCCCTTCCTAGCTCTGATTTGAAGTTCTACAAGGCAGAGTCCTGGGACTCCATAAGGAACACCAAGTTTTCCTATCAGGCAGCATGGTGGCCCTGTGGTCCCTCTCCAGGCATTATCTCATCTGGCCTTTATAAAATCCCTGTCAACATCTCCACGTAACAGGGCCTCAGAGAGATGGAGTAACAAGCTCCAAGCGTCCTCCAGCTGGCTGGGGATGAAACCAGGAGCCTAAGTCTAGACCACAGTCTGGTGACCGGTGAGCAGCAGCTCAAAAGAGAAAATGCTTAAATGGAAACTGGGGTAAATCTTGCCAAGATTCAGCAAGCGCTAAATATAATAGCTTGGGAGTGTAAATATGGGATTTCCCCAAATCCTATCTTCATCTTTTTCAGTTGAGAAAATACCCCCACCATTTCCACCCTGGAAGGCAGGACATGTGGGGTCCTATTGGGAAAGCCTCAGGAGTAGTCAGCTTCACACAGTGGACTTCCCACTTCGGTGAACTCTGAGACTCCTTCCAGGAGGGACCATGTTCTCCCTGTACTTTCATGTAGGCCCCAAAGGGTCTGGCTCCTGGGTAGGGCTTCTAGGATTCTTAAAGTTGAGTATGCAAGACATTTGCCTAGGGCGCTTGTTTGAAAGGCTGGTTCCAGGGCTCTCCTGGCCAACAGCTGATTCAGTGGGTTTCACGTGGGGCCACGGAACCCGAGTCTCTAACAAGCACCCTTTCCCCATTTTTTGTTTGTTTGTTTGTTTGTTTTTTTTGCCTGACTGAAGGGGGTTACAGTAAGCTACCAGGAGTTTTTTTTTTTTTAAGTTTTTCATGTTTTAAGATGGCCCCTTAGACAGAGCAGTTAGTGTATTTGACTCTCTCAGCCCAACCTGCCTCTCTATCCCACCCACCTACAGGCAACAAGGGACACATTTTTATGTGGAGGATAAATATATATGTAACCCCACGTCCCTCCCTGTGCTCTTTACCCAAGGTTCCTGTCAGGGGCTTCAGCATGATACCTACCTCACTGGCTTTCTCGGGGGTGCCCTTAGGGGAGGAGGAGGCGGGTGATGAGGGCAGCCTGCGCTCCCGCTCCCAGTCACGATCCCGGTGGATCAGTTTGCTATTGGGCTCCTTCAGGGTCCTCTTGAGCTCGTTGATGCTGGCCTGGTGCTTCAACAGGACGTCCTCTGGCTTGTCCAAGAACTAGGCATGGGAGGAGAGGGCAGAGTGTGAGGGAAACTGCTCCACGCAGGCGGAGAAGACACTGGAAGGATGGCAGCACCATCCTCCACCACCCATCGCAACGCTGTCTCCCTCAAACAGCCCAAGGAGCCAAGGAAGCCAGGACGATGAACTCCAAGAGGTGAGCTGACCAGGGCATGGGGCACCTGGGTGACAAAGAATACATTCTAATGATATCACCTCCTCTTCTCTCTTGCCTCCCTCACCCCAGAACATACAACTCCACTCTAACCCTCAGATCTGGGTGGGTCCCTGTTGGGTTCAGCCCAGATGGAGTCAGGCACACAGATGACTTTCCTGTTCAGGATCTAGACCCAGCATGCCAGGTGGACCAGGGTGAGAGGTCTGTTCACTGAGCCACACTGGTGCACTGGCTGGCTTCCCAGAACCCCCTTGAATCCTGGATCCTACTCTGGTCAAGACTCAGACCATTGTACTTAACAGCGTGTTCAGACTAGGCTCTTCTGAGCCCCCGTCCAACTCAGGCTCCATGGAGGCCTGGGATAAAGATATGCCTAAACTGGATCATTCAGAAAAATGGGCCCTGTTCCCATACTCAGGAGCAGGGAAAGACCATGCAGCCTTCTCTGCCATGGGCCACTGCCTTCTCCATCACCCAGAACCTTCCAGATGCCTTCTGAGTACTGATTCTCTAAGCGTACAGAGAGTCAGACAGCGTCAGAGAAACCAGGATGCTGGGGTGGAAGTGAAGTTCATATGGGCAAGAAATTTGAGACTGGAGTAAGAGAGGTGAGCTTCAAGACCTGGCACAAGAATAAGCCAGGTAGAGCTGGAGTCCCAGGCATGTCCCTCATTAATTTATGACATGTGAGCCCATGCCAGTGTTACAGATGGAGCCTTCTGCTTGGGCCACAGAGGGTGAGCCACAGAGAGCTGGCTGTGCTAGTCATTTACCTGCTTCTAGGGCAGAAAGAGTAGGCTGGTGGCCCGGAAACTATCTGCCAGGCTCTTTGAGGGAGCCACCTGAAAGATCAGCTTGCCCTTGGATGAGGCTAGACTCCTCCCCTGGACTCACCTATGCCATCTAAGAATTGCTTTCAAACCTTCCCACAGAGGCTTCTGCTTTCTCCCCAGGCACCTACTTGTACCTCAGGCCTCCCTCCCAGGCTAAGCTGATCTCAGACATTATCTATCTGAGAGGACAGGCTCAGTGGACTTCTCACAGATGCTGAGAACAGGTCTCAATGGTGAGTGAGTCTGAACCCAAGATGATCCCCAGTGGGCCTGCTGGTCCTGTGGGTGAGTTGTGCTCCCAAAAACTGAGAGTAGTTGGATGCTGGGATCCCTGGAGCTTAAAGACCTTGGAGAAACCAAGTGTGAGTATCAAGGCCTAAATAAGAACACGGCAGGGATAGTTGGGGTCACAGGTACTCTGCATGCCCTGTCATGTAGAGGGAGATCAGGGCTGCAGGAACTTTCTAAGACCCCAGGTCAGTGGCCAAGCTGGGCTGAAGCGCACATCACAGGATGCCACGACTGGGGCCTGACTACGGCCTGCTTTCAGCAGCCCAAGAACAAACCGCCTGTCTTGTCCTGAAGAGTCCAGAGAGAGCTGGACGCTGTGAGAGGGAAGAAGCGAGGGTGGGAGGCAGAAGCTGATGGAAGCAGAGAAGAGGAAATGAGAGGAGAGGTGAGGAGGTTTCCAGGGAGGTATCAGCCAACTCGGGAGAGAGGTGAGACTGGAGACTGAGCGGATGAGGATGTGCTGAGGGCCCCTCCTTCCCACCCAGGCCCACCCTCACAGCTGGTTGCCAGGAGAGATGGAGGTGCAGCCCAACAGTGTGAGGGGGAGGAGATGAATGAAGGGGAGGTGGGGAGAGGACAGAGGAGCTAAATGGAAGCTCGGAACTAGAAGCGCAGGTGGTTTCAAGTAGGGGAGGGGGAGGGGAGGCAAACACAGATTGCCAGGCCCAGCGAAAAGTGGCATTGGGTAGTGAGTAGGGCACATGGATGGTTCTAGAATCGGACCTGGGAGCTGAAGACATGAGCTTAATGGGAAGGGCAGTGACCAGAAAGGAAGATAATGGAAGATGAGCAGAAATGAAGCTGAAGGTGATGTGGTGCCAGGGACATGAGCCCGGGATAGAATGAGATGGTGACAGATGAACTGGGAATCCGAATGGCTGTCTCGGGAGGGATGGGTCCATGCAGTACCTCCTGTTTGTGTCTCGGCGTGGTTTCCTGCTCCGGCTGGCGGGATATGGCAGGAGGGAAAGGAACCAGCAGGGTCAGTAGGACAAACAGATTAGAGGCACCACAACCAGCCTGATCTAGCAAGGTAGCCCCGTGCACTCTCGCCCACCCTGCCATGTGGTACAAGCCAGGAAAGCTACTAGGCTGCCCATAAGGTAAAGAGGTAGTTGGAGGAAGGAGGGGGCAGGAAGCTGTTAGCTATCCCAGGAAGGCAAAGGACAGGCCGGGGGACTAGAAGCCAGTGGGCAGAGCTATACTCACAGGTGGGGGGTGTCTGGGGTTTCCTGCTGCTTGTAGCAGTGAGAGTTGGCTTAGGGGGCCCATGTTCCCATGACAGAACCACATGGCAGGAAAGGCCTGCTTGTGTGTGGCAGGCCCGCGCATGTGAACATGCTATCATCATGTCTGTGCATGAGTCTAAGGCTGAGGTGTGGCGGTCTGAAAGTGTACAGAGCGAGGCTGGGGCTTCGGGAAAGGACACATCTATCCTCCACACTGAGGCCTTTGTTGACCTGGTCACGCTCAGGGGAGGAGAGGAGAGCCAGACACGAGTTACAGGGGAGACAGGGAGCTAAGTAAGAGGGTGTCTGAGTCTCATAGGAGGTAAGCACCCAGGACCCAGGGAACCTGGGCAAAAGGGGCAACATGCCTACCTTCACCCCCAACCCTATTCTGCATGCCCAGGTGTGAAGTACAGCCCAAGGCCAAGGTCCTGTCCATGGCGTGCCCATAGCAAGGGTGCCTGAATACAATTAGGACATGTGGCGTTCAGGGCTAAGCCTCAGGCCACCTTCCTGGGCCCCCGGGGAAGAGTCCATGGCAACGTAGGTGGCCCCTACCTTTAGCTCCTTGATCTTGGTGGGCGTCCTGACCTCTCCCTCTTCGGCCTCCGATCGACGTCCCCCTGACTCAGTATCGTCTTCCCGCTTGTCCCCGTCAGGCCCTGCATCGTGGTTCTCACTGACTGAGGCAGGGCGGGAGAACTCCGCTAAGGTGGGCAGAGGTAGCAAAGTGACTGTGTGAGGCAAGAACCCAGCACAGTCGGGAAGCCAGCCCAGCCACTGCCTAGCCAGCAACAGCGACCCACTGCTCACCCCGGCCCTCAGCTGCAGAGCCCCAGAGCTGCTTCCCAGCCCCGGGCTAGAGTCCATAGGGGCTGCCTTCCCAGCCTAACCCTTCCCGGCTGTGTGACAGTGGAGAAGTTATGCCATCCCTCTGGGCCTCAGTTTCCTCATCTGTAAGTAGTATCTATGCCAGAAAAATGAGACGAGGACCAAATAAACTAACATAGAAGTACTTAGGACAGTGTCTGGCCTGGATTGAGCCTTCCATCAGTGTCGGCTAAACAAACATTACTACTTGGGTTGTGGTCCTTTTCCCGATAAATCATTATCTAGCAATATTGAGAGATGAGCTTTCACTCATGACAGCAGAAGCTTACAAATGGAAAGCTCTATAAATTAACGAGAACTCAAACGTCCATCTTTCTTGCCACAACTCTGAAATACTTTTTCTGAATAGAAGAAGGGCTTAGAGACTACACCAAGCCCTGGGTACAACCCAAACTGTTGCAGACCCAATCTTAACAGGAAAAAGGCTGGGAAAACAAGTTCATGAAGACAACCAGAGCACATGTGTTATGCTTAGGGTTGGCCCCCATTAAAAAGAGATGCTAATTTCTCCGTCATGATGAAGTGGCAGGGCTAGTTCCCTCCGAAAAGTGACGACTCCTGCATGGCTTGGTTTGCCTGTCTCTGTGTTGGAGGCCAGCCTCGGAATTCCTGCCTCCATTTGACAGAGGCTTCCAGAGGAGAAGGTCCCACAGGTGTCCTTCCGGGACGTCAAAACAAGAAGCGTAGCCTTCAGGACTAGAGTCCAGGCTTCTGTTCCCTGACAAGGTCCCCAGCTCTGGGCCACCCTCTGTCACCACCTCCCCTTTAATCTGGGTCCCATTTAGCTCTGTCTTAGGAGTGGGGGCTGTAGGAAAGGGACAGGGCCAGATCCTCCTGCCTTCCTGTAAACCACGGGATCTCACTCTCCTGGCAGAATGCCAACCTGTGCACTGCAGAGCTTCTTGGGCAGAGGCCCAGAAAAGCAGATCGGGAGGACCTGGGACCCCACCAGGTCATAAGCCAGGGAAGTCCTGGGAGTATGTGTCACATCGCCGGGAGGATCACCATGTCTGGTGCAAACGGGCTTGGGAGTGTCCACCAGAACTACCACGGTGTGTTCTGTAGACCCTGCCCCGTTCACACCCTTGTTCCCCCTAAGGGCTACTCCCTATCCTGGCTCCAGTGTGACCCATACCTCCATCAAGGCTTCGGGACATGGTGTAGCGCTTGCTGGAGGAACGTTCAAAGAAGGGCGCGGGCCGGTCGATGAGGGCGCTGGCTTGGCGGGTCTGTGCCTGGGTCCTCCCGCTGTACCGGAACTTAGAGCCCATCACCAGAAAGCCCTTGGGTGGGGGCTCTGGGGACACCAGCCTACAACAGAGTAACGGAGATGAGGAGGGATCGAACCTGCATGGCCAGGCCCAAGGTCAGACCCAAGGAGGCTGTCCATCCCACCACCTACAATCCTTCACAGAGAGGAGACTGGAGGGAAAGGTGGGGCTTCCTCCGTGCGGACTCCTCTTCCTGCCCCCCGAACCTCCCGCCTCTTGCCCCCTCGTTCCTCACCGGAAGAATGTGTGGTGCTCGATGCACACCTTCCACAGCCGCTTGGCTGAGCGGTGGTTCGGGAGCTTGAAGCCGATGGTGCTCTCAAACTGCTCGTACTGGGAAGCCAGGAAGGGTGGGTTAGAGGTGGGGCCTGTGCCACACTGGCCAGCAGCCCACCTGCCTGCCCTCTCCTCAGGCAGGCGTGATTCCTGCCTGTCCCTGCATGTAAGCAGGGTGGACTGGGCCCTTTCCTAGGACAGGTCCAGTGCTGGACACCGGAGACACCAGAGGGACCGACGCAGAAGGCTCAAGGGAGCAGGAGGTCTCAAAACGATTAAACTGGGCCGGGGAGAAGGCTCTGTGGAGAAATGCTTGCCCCGCAGCCTGAGGGCCTGAATTCAAGTCCCCAGACCCTACATAAAAGGCAGGTGGGTGTGGTAGGCCCCGGAAGGGAAGGATGGAGTGTCCCAAAGCAGCCTGGCCAGCCAGCGGGGCTGAGCCCCGGCTTCAGTGCAGAGGCCCTGCCTCACTGGACAAGGTGGGAGAACAACCGAGGATGAAGCAAGATTCCCAGCACCAACCTCGAACCTCATGTACAACCACACACACAGT
>NW_026586589.1:7405348-7418406 GCF_907164565.1 Psammomys obesus
ACACACACACACACACACACACACACACACACACACACACACACACTAAGCTCAGTGAGGACATGGCTGAGAGCCATGAGACGAGTGAGGACCTGCTGCTCTCCAGACACATGGGCTTTGTACTAAGGCGGAAAGGCTGGGGTCACATTACAGCAGGACCTTCCACAGCCCCACAGGTGAAGGTGCTTAGTCCCTGGTGAGGTGCACCTGGAAGGCGGGAGAAGCCGTTAAGTGGGCCGACTGGGAGTTTTTAGGACCCTGCGGTGTGCCATCACATGCTGGTCTCTTTGTACGCTTTGCGCCTTGACCATGGCAGCTCTACCCTTTTGTGCCCTCCAGACACGTGTGCTGCTTCTCCGTGAGCCGAAGGCCACGGGCTAGTCAGACGCAACTACCCTTCCCAAGCCGTGAGCAAACCTTCCTTCTCTCTACACAGACGGCATCAGGTATCTTGTTACAGTGCCGACAGGCTGGTGTGGGTGCCAGAGATGGCGGTGGTTGGCAGGATCTGACTCAGGGGCAGAGACAGGGGGATGGACAAAAGAGGCCACGCAGAGATGTGGGTGGCAGACAGCCACCACTGGCGGGCACAGTGGTGAGGAGCGCCAGGTGGGTCACGGACAGTCTAGCAGTAGGATCAAAAGGGCTTTCGAGGGGACCGTGCAGTTAGAGGGTAAGAGGTGTGGGTGCATGCCTCTGGGGACACATGTCATCACGTCTGAGCGTATCTCGGTGTGCAGACACAGTGGACTACTGCACACAGGCAAATCTGTGCACGCAAACTGACAGGCGTTGACTCTTCTGAGTCCATGTCGCTGTCATTCTGTTTGCTTGTGAAGTATATGTGTTGAGTATCCACGCTCACATGTTTCGTGAAGGCATATGTCCAGGGCTGGCAAGATGGCTCAGCAGAAAAGGCACTTGCCAGTCTTTCCTGATTACCTGAGGTCGATCCCCAAGACCAACATGGTGGGATGAGAAAAGTGACTACAGTAAAATGTCTACAGAACCTGACCTCTGACCTCCACATGTGAACCAGCATGTGTGTCCATACACACACACACACACACACACACACACACACACACACACACAATACAAAGGTACAAGTCCAGGGTTCAAAGTCTACAAAGAGAGGCAGGGAGGGGGAGACCCAGCTTCTATGAGCCCCAGAACCTTGTTCATGTTTCCTGGGTAGGGAACCCCCAGGCC
Organism: Psammomys obesus; assembly: GCF_907164565.1. Taxonomy (NCBI): domain Eukaryota; kingdom Metazoa; phylum Chordata; class Mammalia; order Rodentia; family Muridae; genus Psammomys; species Psammomys obesus. Next base: position 7,406,561 of record NW_026586589.1, read on the forward strand.
AGCTGCTGGGGTCCACTCTGTTCAGCCAGTCAACCCTGGAGTGTGGGCTGAGTGAAGACGGGCTGCAGGCCAGGCTCACCTCCCCGGGCCGGATCTTGATGTAGAAGTTACTCCTCTTGTAGGAGATCTTGAGGATCTTGGGCCAGGCAAAACGGTTGATCCTCAGGCGGTCGCGGTAGATGAGCAGGCCGTTGGCACAGACGCCCAGCATGATGTCGATGGCCTCAGAGTCCTGCACAAGGAGACAGCACGGAGTGGGGGTTCTGGAGACCCCGCCACCACTCTGCTCCACGTGGAAGGAGTCCGGGGGGGGGGGAGGCGGAGGGGATATGGATCCCCAGGAACTACCTAAGGTGAAGGGCTTTCTTGTACCTTAGCATGGTGCAGATCAACTCCATACATAGACAGCTTCTTGGCATTCTCCAGGAAGTGGATCTCTGCCTCGCCTGGGGTCATGCCCCTGAGGATAGAAAATGACAGTTGAGGGCGTGGCAAAGGCCTAGGCTGCATCCAACTGGCTGCAGGTGTCACCATCAGAACCGGGCCTTCCAGAAGGACAGTGTCTGAGCCTGGCCTGAGGCCCTCCCCTCTGCCCTCATGACAGGACTGGGCATCCCTTTATGTCAGTCCTCCAGCCCCGTCCTCTGCAACACTCAGGTCCAGTCTGTTTCATCCAGAAAGCAGACAAGGGCTAGACCGGGAGTCAGGATGTTTGTCTCCGTTTCCGCCAAATTAGGCATGAAGTTTATGCACCCTGCCTCTCCTGACTGGGAGAGTGACCACGGAAGAAGACAGCATTCACTAGACTCACCCAATGGCTCCTCATCACCACCCTCAGAAGATGATCTAGTGTCAGACGCCACTTAACGTCCCTTGAGAAAGATGTACTCGGACACTTTTCTTAGACTCAAGTGTCATCTTCGCTGCGGCTGCCAGGGAGCTCAGGCTGCAAAGCTCATCATGGTGCTACATACTGTGGGGCACTTGGCCTCTATACAGCTGCTCCGTAAGGCAGGTGCTGGGCTCCGAAAGGCAGCCAGGGCTAGTGGAGGTTCACCAGCTTGCTGAAGGGCACCCCGTTATTAACCAACACCAGTGTCTGGATTCAACGCTAGGCAATGTATCTCCAGAGCTGGGTTTCAAAAGCAAATCTGTCTCTTACATCCTCTGGCCTCCATTTCCTCTGCCCACCTAGGAGCATCTGCGTGGGACTGACGGATGCCGGATGTCAAAGTGCTTTAAGTTCAAAGAGTTAGGGTGATTGCCGCTGGCGCCGATCAGGCTCATATTGATCTGTCCTTCTATGAATTACTACAACTCTCACAAATCCCCAGGGCACCTTGCCATCTAGGACAGGCATGAAAAGCAGATGTCAGGCAGGGCACCCTCCCCCTATGTCCAGGTGGCCATGACGACCTGTGTCCTTCTCTGCGCGATTCCATGCAGTCAGTACAAACCCAGCGATGCTGGTGTGCAAATCTCTGACAACATTTATTTGCCGTCTTTGACCCAGCATCCATCACACTAGCAGGCTCATCCCCATAGACGAACTCATCGCATCTGGTCATGATTGCCCTCTCAAGACACAGCCCACGGCCCACGCGCGCGTGCGTGCACACACACACACGCACACGCACACGCACACACACACATGCATAGGGATGAGATATCACCAGTCTTTCCTGTAGCTGTGGCACTGTGCCCTTTAGAATGTCCCCTTAACAACTTGAGTTTGGAGCCCAAAGCACTTGAGCTGAAAAGAAGCCTAGGGATTGTTTTGATCCAGGGCGGGTAGTATTCTCTGCAGAGCAGGCACTGAGAAATGGCCGCTGCGGTTGGTGCAGTAGCTTGGGGGTGTTACAGGCACTCAACGTCTGCAACCCAAGGAAGCCTGAGCTCCTGCACGAGAAATTCTGCGGTCCTAAATACCAACGGCTGCTCGCCGCTCATCATCTCAAGCTGTGTATTTATAGGTGAAAGCGGGGCTTGCCGAGGTTCAGCCATGAGCCGGCAAATCACACATCTGGCCAATTTTCTTCTAACTCCAGAACAAAGTGCGCAATCAACAACTCGACAAATATGCAATCAACAACTGAACAAAGCATGCGATGAATAGCACAAATGCCCCAAGTGACGGACAGCGACACTCAGCCCACACGCAGCGGGTCTTTGGTATCTGCTGTGCCGCCTCCTTAAGGGTGTCACGGGGCGTGATGACCAGTGCCATGCTGAAGAGATGAACACCAAAGCGCAGGGAAGCGAGCTGCTCGACCAGCATCCCCTGGATGAGAGGGCCACGGCCCCGTAGACATCTGCATTTAAGCTTTTGAATTTTCACCAAGAGCTCTGCATCGGACCCTTAGCCAGAGCTGTGCCACCATGATTATCTCTGGGATCCCCAGAGGCTCAGGACGGGGAATGCTACCCACCCAGGAACTCAAGAGGTTGAGATCCAAGCGGTCCCCTTACACAGACGGCCCCGGTTGTCCTGTCCCGGGGCACGCGCAGCATCCAGGGCCTAGCCCTTCAACCTGTGAGGGCCAGGCCATCGGGGCCAGGCTCGCTCACCTGTACGTCTTGTGCAGCTCCATGATCCTCTCCTCCAGCTCCCGGGTCTGGTTTGGGGCGAAGCGGAGCTCACTGACATAGTTGCCCGCGTGCTCCTCTGCATCATAGTCACCCAGCTCGGCCTGCACAGCGTAGGAGCCCAGCAGCGCATGCGTGACGAAGGAGCAGGGCAGGCGGCCTGTGATGATGTCTGCCCTCAGCTGCAGGCACAGGTAGTACCTGGAGACGGGGAAAGACGTGGTCATGGGTCTACACCTCCAGACCTTGACAGCTGGGCTACTGGAACCAAACAAAAGCAGTAGAGAAGGGCACCCTAGGCCCTGGCATTTCATGGCTGGTGAGTGGGTGTGTCCTCTGAGCAGGTTTTGAGACACGGCATATGACTTCCAGCAGTTTTGTTCGTTTCTGAGTTTTAAGAGTTTTGTTTGTTTTTGTTTTTGTTTTTTAAGAGAATTTATGAGATTTACAATGCATTTCCAAGTTCAATAGGCCTACTACTGGTTTAGCCGTTGGGAGAAAAATGAGTTGTGTTTTGTTGATTGGTTTGTTTTCTGTATGTATGCATGTTCATGTGTTTAAGATGCATGTGCAAGCGAACACATACCACCGTGTGCATGTGGAAGTACTTTTTATTTTTTTAATATTTTGGTTTTTCAAAACAGGGTTTCTCTGTGTCATAGCCCTGGCTGTCCTGGAACTCACTCTGTAGACCAGGCTGGACTCGAACTCACAGCCTGCCTCTGCCTCCTGGGTGTTGGGATTAAAGCCACACTACCCAGCTCAGAGGACAATTTCTAGATGTCGTTTACTTTATTGTTTGTGGATGAGTGTTTGCCTGAATGTAGGTATGTGTACAGCGTGTGTGCTTGGTGCCTATGGAAGTCTGAAGAGGGCGTCAGGGCCCTTGACTCTGGAGCTATGAATGGTCATGAGCCACCATGTGGGCGCTGGCAATTGAACCCGGGTCCTCTGCAAGAGCCACAAGGGCTCTTAACCACTGAGCCATCTCTCCAGCCCCAGTCGTTCCTGCCTATCACCCTGCTGAAGGCACGCTCTCGTTTTGTTGTCCACTGCTGTGCACAGCAAGAGAGCTGGCCCTGGACCTTCTGAGGCCCCTCCTGTGTCCACCTGCCATCTTACCATAGGAGCCCTGGGATTACAGACATGTACTACCAATCTGTCCTTTTACATGTGCTCTGGGGATCCGAACTCAATTCCACATACTTTCTTACAAGAACTTTACCCACTGAATCATCTCCCTAGCTCAGTTAGTTGGTTTTGAGACAAGGTCTCACTACGTAACTTAGGCTGGTCTGGAACTCATTATATAACCCAGGCTATTTTTGAAGATGAATCTTCCTGCCTCAGCCTTATGAATGTTGCAATTATAGGCATATACCACTATGTCTGGCTCTTATGAAGTTTTCACTATGAAATCTAATATTCTGTGTTTTCTTTTTTTTTTTAAAGATGTATTTATTTATTATGTATTCAATGTTCTGTCTGCATGGACACCTGCAGGCCAGAAGAGGGCACCAGATCGCATATAGATGGTTGTGAGCCACCATGTGGTTGATGGGAATTGAACTCAGGACCTCTGGAAGAGCGCCAGTGCTCTCAACCTCTGAGCCATCTCTCCAGCCCCGTTTTCTTTTTTACAGGGTATCACTGTATAACACCCTGGCCTCAGACTCAGGCACCCAGGGGACGGGATGGTAAGCCCGTATCACCACACCCGGCTTCACAGTGCTGGGCTAGAACCCCGGGCTCCCTCTATGCCAAGCAAGCACTCTACCGAATGTGCTGCACCCCCTGCCCTGCAAGTTAACATAGGCTCTGTTGCAGGATATTTGCTCACACGGTGAACCTCGAGATTGTCTTATTTACCGGAAAAACCTGTTTCTAGTTGTGGTTTGGCCTAGCCCTAGCACATATCTTTAGTACAAGAGCTTTTTATTTGAATATTGTAAACAACATTAAATCAAATCAATCCTAGGTCATGAAGTGGAGCAACCAACCAGCTGACAGCGAGTGAATGTGGGGAAAAAACATAGAAAGTAAGAGGAAGGCGGGGGATGGATAGAGAGACACATAGGAAGTAGAAGGGAGGGACATTACTTTGAGGGGTTTTTTGAGATGGTGTAGAAAGAGAGAGCTTCCTCCTTTTTTTGGGGGATGTCAACTGAGAAGGAAGGCCAGCTGGGTGCTTTCTCTGCCTCTCTGAGCTAGCAGGATTTCACTGCAGCATCTGGCTCCCGAGTCTTTATTGGTAAAATCGAACGATTGAGATTTTGTTTAAAAAAAAAATAAAAATAAAAATAAAACACTCTCAGATGGAAAAGAAAAAACTTTAGCAGTGTTTCTGAGTTTCTATTTGACAGCCATTCCCAGGTCCCTCTCTGGGGCCGCCAGTTAATCACATGATGTTCTGGACATTTCTCCCCCATAAACAGAAATGCACATGGCTTTAACTGATGGCTGTTTTAATATGCAAATGCTACGTCTGATTCCAGTGACATAACTTAAGAGAAGTCTCCATGTCGACACTCACAAATCTCCACATGGACTTTAACGTCTGTACCATACCCCACAGCCCAGAAAGAGAGAGTAAGGAGGAAAGGGGACACGTGCGTGTCACAGTGTGCAGAGGTCAGAGGACAGTTTTGCAGGTAGATTCTCGCCTTCCAACACCTGGGTCCTGGGGATTGGGCTCAGGTTGTCAGGCTTAGTGGCAAGTACCTTTACCAAATGAGCCATCTTGCTGGCCCTTTCCCCAAATTTTCTTTTGCCTCCAGCCCTAAGTAAACTGTTTAAAAACCAAACTGGTCTAAAGAAGCGTTCCCAGCCCCCAGGCAGTGACTTGCTGCTTACAGCCACAGCTGGATGTTGCCATTTGAGCTGTTTTGCTGCCACTTACGCAGGGACTGGTCACTGAGGTGAGGCATGGGCAGCTTCATCTTCCGCCAGGGCTGACTCCTTGCCCTTTTCTGCTGTGTTTTGCCAACTTTCTCCTTGACTTCCCAAGTTTCTTCCTTAAAACTGACTTTGACTTAGTAGAATTTTTAGTGTTCTGTGACATCATTTTAAAGTCATAACCAGAGCCATGTTAACGGTCACGTGCAACCTCAGTGTGCACGCAGGGTCAGAATCTGCAGCCTTTCACACATCACTGGGGTCTAGCATGGGCCTGTGACATTTTGTTCAAGAGTCTAAAGATTCAAAAATCATTGCCAACACTCTGGCCCATCCTTCATTTCAATCAATTTGTCATTTTGACCAGTTTATTTTGGGCCTCGCTATTTTTGACTAAATCAGCTGTTCCTACAGCCCTACCTTCTGGAACCATCTGTGCTGGACAGGGCTAACCTTCCTCCTGGAGTCCCTGGAAGCCTGATGCCCAGGGTCTGGCACAGAAGAGGATACATTGTGGTGGATGTGCTGGCCTAAAGCTCTGGATTAGGATATGGCTGCTGTCACCTTGGCCCCAAGCTGATCTCAGGGCTCAGAGTGGGGCTAATGAAGCCAAGGCCAGAGGCAGCATCTTGAACTTGATATATTGTCTACAATGGGTATCAGGCATTAAAAATGGACCTGATACCCAGGATGTGTGGTACAGGCCTGTAGCTTCAGACTAAGGAGATAGAGGCAGGAGGATCAGAAGTTCAAGGCTAGCCCAGGAAGCTTAGTGAGACTGTCTCAGATTTTCTTAAAAAATGGCTCTGGGACGATGCCTTGGAGGTTAAGAATACACACTGCTCTTCCGGAGGACCATGCTCTGTTCCCACAGCCCAGGCAGGGTGGTTCACAACTGCCTGAAACACTAGATCCAGGAGATCTGACGCCCCCTGCTGGCCTCTACAGGTACCCGTACACACGGCATACCCTCACGCAGACATAAATATTAATCAAATGATATTAAATAAACAATTTGTTATTTTATTAAATAAAAAATAAGTATTAACTATTTGAATAAACAAGCTGGAGGTGTAGAGAGTTTGTCTAGCATACACAAGGCCCTAGGTCCAATCCTTAGTACCCCAATGAAGGAAGAAAGAAAGAAAAGGACCCAGTGGGGGGGGGACCCCCACACCTCTGAGGTTAAGGTCACCTCCCCCTGACCTCTGTATCGGGGTCCTGTTTTCCTCAGATTCTCTACTTTCTTAAGATGGTCTGGCTGGGAAAGGCATCTGCATTTGCTACTCCCGAAATACACAGCCTCTGCCTCCCAGGACCAGCACGCCCTTCCCCATTGACAGTTACACGGACGGAACTAGCACCTCTCTCCCTGGCTTCACAGTCCTCACCTTGTGATGTCTTCTGTCAGCTGGGCTGGGTCAGGAGGGTAGAACTTGACTGTGAAGGCAAAATTCCAGGGGCTGCCTAAGAGGAAAAGGCAGGAGAGGTCAGAGAGGCCTTGTCAACCCCGGGACTGCCCCAGATGCGCGAGCCAGCGAGCATGAGCAATTTCCCATAGCTTTCCCTCTCCTGGAACATCATTCCCATTTTACAGATAAGGCAACTGAGGCCCAAGCTAACAGTCTTATGAGCAACACAGCGAGGTGGCTCAACGGGGAAAAGTGCCTGCCGTACAAGCTTGCTGACCTGAGTTCAATCCCTGGAACCCACGGTGAAAGAACAAACTCCAACAGGAAAGAAGATAAAAAGGAAGTAACCCTGTGTGCCACACGCATGCACCAAATTGCTTCACTAAAACACGATTAGCAGATGAGAATTTGGAGGCCAGGCAACAGGGGTGACCAGCTCTTCCCACAAGCATAGGAATTTAAGTTTCATAATCACCCTGAGAGTGAGGTTTTTGTTGATTGGTTGGTTGGTTAATTTTGTTGCTGTGTTTTGTTAGAGTTTTTATTTGTTTGGTGTTTTTGTTTCTGTTTTTGCAGCACTCAGGATCAAACCCAGGGCCTTGAGCATGCTGGTCAAGTACTGCGCCAGCGAGTTACCTTCCCTACCTGAGTTTCCTTCCCACAGACAAAGATTTTAAGGAGCGTTCAGCTAAATGCTAACAGAGAGCAGGTTCCTAAACTCCGGTCCCTCGACCCAGAGCCCAGGTTCTGAATCACAAAGACTCCTTAGAAAAGGCCTCCAGGGACAGGCCCTGTCTCAGGAAGGACAGCAGTGACAGCAAACATTGCTCAAAGCCGGAGCAGGCGCTGCTTCGTCATATATATATATACATATACATACATATACATATACACACACCTCATTATATCTTCACAGAACCCCAAAGCTGTGTTATCACGACCCCACTTTACAGTGAGGAAACTGAGGCATGGAGCAGTTATGAGACACAAGAAGGGGGAATTGAGCTAGCAGTCGTATTCAAGCACTGTGTCTAGAAAACAGCCACCGTGTCTGGCGATGCCTAAACATGTCCCTTTCCTGTTACTCCTACCTCACGAGGCACGGGTGGCTGGTGCCCTTGTAAGAAGTAGAGACTCAGGGGCTCTGCCCAAGGTGTCTCAGGTGGCTGGCAGCATGGCTTGAAGGAAGAGGAAACTGTCACAGAAGCCCGGGATATGAGGGCTCATGAAGCCACCACGAAGGGTGAGCAGATGTGACCAACAGAAAGGAGGCAAAACTGTTCCCTTGGGGTCCCAAAGGACAGGGCTGGGATGAACGGGTGGGCATTTCAGAGACTGGGACAGAGGCAAAGCTCTGTCCCAGAGGACAGAGGTGTACGAGAGTGTGTGTGCAGGCCAGGGGTTGATGTGGGTGTCTTCCTCTCATGCTTTATTATTATTATTATTATTATTATTATTATTATTATTATTATTATTAAAGCTTTATCTATTTAACTGGGTGCAGTGCCACACACCTATAATCCCAGCACTCTGGGAGGCAGAGGCAGGTGGATCTCTGCATTTGAGGCCAGCCTGCTCTACAAAGCGAGACCAGGACATCCAGGGCAAAACAGAGAAACCCTGTCTTAGAAAAAAGAAGATTTCTTCGTTAACCTTATTTTTATTTTACACATGTTAGAGTTTTGCCTGTGTATTTAGCGCACCATGTGCATTCGGGTGACTAAAGAGGCCAGAAGAGGGAATCAGATTGCTCCTGGAAGTGGAGTCGCAGCTGATGGGCGCTGGAAACCAACCCAGGTCCTCTGCAAGAGCAGCAAGTGCTTTTAACTGCTGAGCCACCTCTGCAGCCCTTCCTGTTCTGACAGTTTCAGACATGTGTACAATGCACTGTGCTCATATCCATCCCCACTCCCCTTGGCACCCCAACATGCCTTCTTCTCTCCCACATCACGTGAGTGCTGGCTCACCCACCTTCACCTAATTCTCTGAGACTTGTTTCCCATTAAACATGGAGCACGCCAGGGAGGCCAGACTGGCTGGACAGCAGGCCCCTAGAATTCACCTCTTGCAAGGGTGTGCTGCCCTACTAGGGCTTTACCTCTGTGCTGGGAATCTGAACTTGGAGCCTCATGCTTAAGCGCAAGCACTGTACCTCTTGAGCCAACTCCCCAGTCCTCTAGAGAAGGCACTTCCTAAGGATCAAGGCTACAAGGTCTGAAGGCCATGGCTTGAGCTTGTCACAGTCCATGTGTCAAGAAGGGAGCAGGGTGTCCAGGCTTGCTCTGGAAGTGACCCTAGGGCCTGGCCATTGGGCCTGGCTGCCTCTCTTTTCCAGGCTACTGATCTTTATTCATCACTACACACTTGGCTGCCTGTATCTGTTCCAACTCTTTCAAAGCGTGGAAGGCCGGCCTCCCGGCAGGGCTGGCACTACAAGAAGACAACCTAAAATTCAGACCTAAAACCCTGCTGACCCACAGAAGGGTGCCCGTGTGCCTGCCGCTTTGTCTCCAACCGTCAGGAACCTACAGGCAAATCTCCTCGAGCCCCCTCCTGCAGAGCCAGCTGGCTTCCCTGGGCCAGCTGCCTGCTGTCATGGCAACATACTTAACTACAGCTTCCCAGCGAGGGGACCAGCAGAGATGCCTCCGGGACCCAGGTCTCCACCGACTGCTGGCCCCTTTGCTGAGGCTACCCACCTCCTCCTTCCACTATCTGATGATAGTGGATGAGCTTCCTCATCCCTCCCAGCATGCTTCTTCTCTCTGGGCCAGAAAAGACAGGTGGCCGACCTGCTCATCTGCCTCCTCCCCAGGCATTGAAAAGAGAACAAGACGAAAGCCAGGGCTCAAGACCGGCTCAGCCAGCACTTGGCTCTGTGACCTTGTGTTAAGTAGCTGCCGCTCTCTGGACCTGAGCTAAGGGTTGTTGGTACTATATCATCCCTGATCAGGAGGCTAGCTGTTTCCAGGTCATCTGTTGGTCTCCTTGTCCCAGGTAAGTCTGCAGAGCTGATTTCCTGAATGCATTTGCAGTTACTTCACTAACTTGCTGTGTGGCTCTGAGCTGTCATTTCTACTCCCTGGGCCTCAGGCTTGTGACCTCTAAAATAATGTCAACATCATTCTTACGCTGCCTTCTCTTAGACCTGCCATGGCAAAGGAGCACCGGGAGTAGTCCAAAGTAGGTGGGGGTGCTGGAGCCAGGCCCTGCCCACCCATCCACAAACACAGACCACAAGCAAACACTCACTCCGGATCTGCTTCTTGATTTCCTTGGAGGGGTCCAGCCAATTCTGGAAGAGAATTGAAGATTTGTCCCTTAGGAAAAGGAGTGGAAAGGGTGGGCTGGGGGACACAGCTCTCTGGAAGAGACCAGCACAGCCTCTCAGAGGGGACATTCTTGCCTGGATCCACTTACTTGGCCCTAGGGAATGAGGCCTGGATTCCCAGCAGGGTTTGGACATGGTATCAGGGCTGGCATTGCCCTGAGATGGCACAGTTTAGCTAGGAAAGTCAGGCAGCCCTCCAACCAGGGTGGAAGGAGGCATTGGTTCCAGGGGACCCCACACGGCTAGGCCACGGCTCTCTAGCTATCCACTGGGAGTATCTTAGAAAAGACTAGAGGCAGGGAGCCAGGCCAGAGACCTGGGAGGGGTTAGGGCTGCTGATGGAGGAGCAGAGGGTGCCCACTGAAGGTCTGGGGAAAGCCAGATGTGGTGAGGCCTATAGAAACCCCCTGCCCACCCGCCATGACAGGCCCCCAGCGCGGTACCTTCTGGCTGTCAGCATCACAGAAAGTCAGGCCGAAGTAGTCCTTCTCCAGGAGGTTGAGGTGCTCACAGACCAGGTCAAACAGCACCTGGCCCCGGCCGTGCTTCTGAGGGAGAGAGAAGAAGTACTGTGAGGCTGGGGACCCGCTGGTGGGGCTGGGAGCTGATCCAGGTTCCAATGGACAAACAAAGAGCCCCCACAAGCCTCCTCGTGGCTGGGCAGGACCTCAGCCGCTGGCTCCGTTCTCCAAGTCTATATGTCCACTTCAACCTAAATCTCTCTCACAAGTGCTGCCAGGGTCTTCCTAGACTATGGACCTGCTTGGGACAAGGCTGGAGATTTCTGCTTAACAGGAACCAAGAGAAGAAGCTGAAAACGAAAGTCCTAAGGCTTGGGAAGTGAAAAAGAGACGATCCCCCTCAAAAGATGCAAGACCAAGCCAGGGGTGGGGGCGTCGCAGGATAGCGTGGAATTTGGAACCACAGTGGGACTATCCTTTTGCTGTCAGACCTGTGTATCAGGTGACATTCTTACCAAGGTACAGCCCCCTGACACCTCCCGGTGCCAGTCAGCTGAATCTTAATTTGGTTTGCCAAAGTAATGACCCTTTCTGGACCCCGATGTCACCAACTGGACAAGGGAGTACCAGGCCAAGCCATCCCTCCCGACATCACAGTTGGTCCTGCCCTGGTTTGGCTTGGACTCGGGACCCACGGGAGCTAGCCTGGCACTGAGGCCAGCCAGCTCAGGGCAGGGCGTATGGCGTGCTCCCTACCTCCACCTCACACTCGTACTCAGAGGCATCAAGTAGAGTGACTCGGCAGATGGCGCTCTTGAACTTCTTGGCGATCTTCTGGGGTGACTTCTGAGCCTTACTGGGGGTGGTCCTCTCCGACAGGCCATCGGCCTCACTGTAGTCCTTATCCTCCATATCTAGGCTCTGTGGGGCCAACCAGGGAAAGACATGATCAAACTTGAAACAGCAAAGAGCAGCCGGGCAGGGTGGTACACGCCTTTAATCCCAGCACTCAGGATGCAGAGGCAGGTGGATCACTGTGAGTTCGAGGCCACCCTGGTCTACAAAGTGAGTCCAGGATAGCCAAGGCTACACAGAGAAACCCTGTCTTGAAAAGAGAGAAGAGAAGAGAAGAGAAGAGAAGAGAAGAGAAGAGAAGAGAAG
>NW_026586589.1:7418416-7422645 GCF_907164565.1 Psammomys obesus
AGAGAAGAGAAGAGAAGAGAAGAGAAGAGAAGAGAAGAGAAGAGAAGAGAAGAGAAGAGAAGGGAAGAAAAAGAAGCAACTGGTCGGCCACCTTCTAAGACCATCATGGTGTGGGGGTAGAGATTTGATGTCTTCATGTGAGCTGAGGGGTCTGTCTTCCTGCAGGCTCCTGCTGCCATGGACAGCCTCTGTGGCCAGGAGCAGCCCAGAGAACTGAACTCACCACCGTGCTGCCTGCCCCTCTCCCTAGAATAGTGCGTGAGTCATCGGACATCTGTCTGCTCTCTCCCGTCTTACCCGTCACTGGGCCTAGCACAAGGTGATCGTCATGGAGGGAAGGGCTGGCTCCCTCCATGAGTACAGCCACGTCCTTGCAGTGCTGTGCCTGTTATGAGTTAGGGAGGGCTCAGTGAGTCCTTCGGTCAGGGCATGAGTTTTGTCAGGGTTTGGCACTGGGTTTGCCAAGCCTGAGTGAGAACACAGGAGACTGCCGTTGGAAGGACCGTATCTGGAATCAGTTCTGGGCCTCACTTCCACCTCTGGCTTTGTTTGTGACTCTGGGAAACGGGGTTCACAGCACTGAGATGCAGATCCTCTCAGCATGAAACAGGGGAGCTGTCACCGTTCCTCTCAGGATGGGGGGAATTAGATATAAAATGGCCAGCACGCCCCGGCCCTGAGTTCAGCGTTTGACATGTCATGAACGCACCTGAACCCTTCTTCCTTTCCAGCTGAGGAAATTCTAGGGCCCTAACTAAGAACAGGACCCAGAGGGCTAGTGGGGTGGGAAGAGGGATGTCCCAGGCCCTAGTACACACCTGTTCGGCAGGCCTTGTGTCCTGCTGGGGCAGATGCTTCTCATTGGAATTGGTCTCTGGGTGGCTGTGGCCTGCAGGGGTCACTGGGGTGGTCACTGCTGCGGCAGCCTCAGGCTGCTGTGGAGTCTCCTCCTGAGCCTTCTTCACCTCAGAATCAGGGCCTGTCTCTGTTGTCATGGTGACCAGCACGCCTGCATTGGAATGGAGGCGAGCATGTGACAGAGGAAGAAAGATGATAATGTGACAGGAGGGCAGGAACCGCACGCACGCGGTGAGGAACAGATGGAGACAAATGGACAAAGAACCAGAGAGAAGGAAGGGGTTAGGGTCAGAGGGAAAGTGAGAATGTGAGGAAATCTCAGGCCTCTTGCCCTCTGTGTCCAGTGGCATAGAAATCCAGGCCAGGGAGCTGGACCCTTTCTGTGGAGGAGGAGGGTCTCTCTGGGGCACTTAGCTCTGCACAGCAAGGCCTGGGCCAGGCTGACTCTCCACTACACCTGGGACACCTCAGTTAATGCAGGACACACTGAACGCAAGCTAAGAAAGCCCTGGATTTCAGACCTGTGAGCAAGAGTTTAGGCAACTCCCTTCACTTCCCAGGCTGCAGTAACACACAGACACACAGACACAGACACACACACACACACACACACACACACACCAGCCCCAGGTTCACAAGATGTTGTCAAGATGGGGTCCCACGGATCAAAACAGGTAGACACTAGGAGAAAACACTCCCTGATGCCCATGAAATAAACACTCAGGGTAGCAGGGCTCAGGCTGTCTGCCACGAGTGAATCACCTCCCCTCTCTGGGACTCACCCACAAACTGGGGGACTTAGGGGGACATCTCTAGGACAGGACGTTTTTAACAGTTTCCCCTTTGAACATTAAATGAAATGCCAGAGAAAACCGCAGACCTGCTGTTCAACTATTCTGCTGGAATTAGCCAGATCCTAAAGACAGTGACCTTCACAGTGAGGCTTCATGTCTTATTCATTTTGTAGGGGATCATAGAGGACATTTGCCACTGTTCACAGAAGTTAGGAAAATGAAAAGACAGGGATAGGAGGGTTGAGAAGGAAAGCTCCATTTATAATCTAGACACCTTGAAATTACTTGGATCTTTTTGCTTTGAGATAAGATCTCACCACATAGCCCGGGCTGTGCAGTCCACACCAGCACTGAACTAGTTAACAATTGTTATTATTGTTGTTGAGTGTGTGCACACGTGTATGGAAGGCAGAGGACAGCTTTTCAGAACTTGGTTCTGTCTTCCACGCTGGGCTCTGGGGATCCAACTCAAGTCTTCAGGCTTGTGCTACAAGCACTTTTATCCGCTCAGCCGCCTCAACAGGCGAGTCCCTGAGCTCCTGATCCCTCCACCCCAGGCTCCCCAGTGATGGGATTACAGGATATGCCGTCACACTCAACACCTGGGTGTTTGCAGTAAGTGTATTCACTTGTAAGTTTGTTTTGTTTTTAAAGGCAAAAGCATCGATTCCCGACCACAACCAGAGCATGAGAAGTGGATAGGAACCATCATTCTTTGGTCTAGGATCTTCCTCTACGTTCGTTGTATCCTAGGACATAAGAAAGAGCCACACGTGGTGGGAACCTCGCCTTAGCCATCCAGAAGGACAGGCCTCAGACAGACAGGCATCCTGGACACCCTGATCCATGCACATGCTCCAGGACTCCCATTTCTCCATCTGTGCCACGCACGGTGTCTATGTTACCAGAGAAGGCAGGAGGATTACCACAAGTCTGAGGCCAGCCTAGGCTACAAAAGGAGACCTATCTCAAAAATCCAAAACCAAGCCATACCAAACAAAACAACTTATTTACTTATTCAAACTTGTGGAGCCCAGGGCCCCCCATACGCCAGGCAAGCCCTTCCTGTTTGGTCTGTGGTACCTCTCTGCATTCCCATGGGCACTGGGCTAGCCCAAAGCAAACAACACTAGGCAGGCTACAGGCGGGCCCAGGGCCATGAAGGGGTCCCAGGTGTCCTCCACCCACGGGGCCCACATGGCAGTGCCCATGAGCGGAAGCAGGCAGCACAAACAGGAGGTGTGCGCGTTCCCTGCGCTGCTGTTGAGCAGCCAGACATGGAGGAAGGGGAGATGGTCACCCTGCTTCACTCGCTCAGGAGGCTCTCTTCCAGCCCTTACCCTGACCTTAGAGAACAGGAAACAACTTCAAGCCAGTTACCCAAAGACACACCACCCCTCTCATGAGCTCTGCACGTAACAAATGCTCTGTTGGAGTTCCCAGCCCACACAGGGTCAAACCAAGTCCTATCTGCCGAGCCCAGGACCTTCCCTCAGCCTATGCAGGGAGGATGTCCAGACCTCATGTCAGGCAGGGTCAATAGGCAAGAACTCTTCAAAATAATTTTTCATTTAGAAAAGCCAAAGAGAGAGAGCTCAGTGGTTAAGAGTACCTGCTGTCCTTCCAAAGGACCTAATTTCAATTCCCAGCACCTGCCTGGAATTCCAGCTATGGGTTGGGGCGTACTATCTGACTCCCTCTTAGGGTTTCCACTGTCCCCAGCACACCCACAGGGCAAATACACATAAATAACAAAATAGATATCTAAAATCATCTTAAAAATTCAAAAACTTATGTAGATACATTTTGCGACAAGCAGAGTCCGAATGCCCCTGTGTCCAGGCAGCCCTTGCCTACATCACTCCTCCCCTTCTAGGGTCCTCCCTGTGGCTTCAGCCTAGACTCTTGGAACTTCCCCCTACCTGACCATTCCTGGAAATAGCCAGGAAAGCAATCTTCAGTGAGTATCCCAAATTTTTCCTGCAGAGCTTCTGGTAGCCATAGACGGAAAGAGCTGGACACTTTCTGAGAAGCCACTACCCTACTCTTGTCACAGGTGAGGCCTGAGCGACAGTCACTCTTCAAACAGTGCCCCTTAGTTTTCCGCCCGTCCTCTAGATCTCTAGATCTGAACATCAGGCACTCAAACTACCTCCAGCAAGAGCCCAACATAACCTCCTCAAAGGAGAAACAGCCCAGGCCCAGGCTGGACACCCAGGAGGGAGAGGGAGGCCGCGGCCAGGGGTCTGGATATAGAGATACTGGCTTAGCTTCTTGGAGAGTAAACAGAAAATCATGGGAAGCATTTGAGCGAAAGGGCATGGTGTCGGCGATCTATACATATGACCCCATCTTAGCAAACACACAGATCCTTACGACAACGTGAAATGAGAAAGCCTGTCATTATGTAAACTCGAGACATGCTAATAAAAACGGTAAAAATAAATAAATGTCTAGGTAAGTAAATGCTGAGGACCCCTCAACCCTAAAGCAGAAGAAGAAGAAGAAGAAGAAGAAGAAGAAGAAGAAGAAGAAGAAGAAGAAGAAGAAGAAGAAGAAGAAGAAGAAGAAGAAGAA
>NW_026586589.1:7422655-7431777 GCF_907164565.1 Psammomys obesus
AAGAAGAAGAAGAAGAAGAAGAAGAAGAAGAAGAAGAAGAAGAAGAACCACCAGCCAGTATTCAAAGCCTCAGCCCAGGAACACAAACACTTTATTTAGCTTGTCTAGAATCGTTTCTGTCAGTCCCATCCCCACCTTCCAGCTCAAACTTGACAGCTCATCATTTCCTGCATTAAAATTTCAAACTCCTTGATTTGGTCTTTCTCGTCACATTCGTCTCAGCACTGCTCATGAATCTTCAACCACCTCCTTACATAACACTCCCGCACAAGGTAAACAAGGGGAGCGCAGTGCTCCGAGACACACGTGGCGGTTCGTGACCCTGCTTCCTCCAGCGTGCTGTCTAGTCCACATCCTTTCCAGAATGTGTGGCTTAACCTCTCTCCCTCTTCCAGGAAGCCTCTCTCAGCCACCTCCCCACCAAAACACCTGCATGCTTTTACAACCCTGTGGAACATTCTTTTCCCTGCGCGTCTCTGTCAAGCTTCTTCCGTGCTGGTCTGCTGTTGGCGTCTCCCCTTGCTTCTTTCACCGCTGCACTGTGTGCGTGTGTTCTCCCTCCCAAGGTCAAGGATCGCATCTCCTGGAAGCTAGAACTGAAGAGTACTAGTTGTCATGCTGATAAGAATGGACCCATGGAAGAAAGACAAAGACAAGCCAGCAACTCTTCGGTCACCAAAAACAAAGAAAAGCCCCATGTGACTTCCATGAAAATACCCTGCTCCTGAACTCTGTTCTCCAGATAGATCAACCATTTATTCTTGTTCCCATCATCATGTGGTCTTCATTTCTTCATCTGTGAGCAGCATATATTTCCTTTGGTGGATGTGTTTCAAAACTGCAGATTAAAATTACCTAGACTGTATATTGTACAGACAAAGTTATTAAAATACAGAGGTTTTTTCTATTTGAAAACTTGGTACACCGTTTTCTAGGGATTTTAAACTTCAATACAATTCTTTTCACGGTTGTTATTTCTTCCTAAATACTACAGCAACCTCCAACGCCACATCAGGCTGATTTACTCCTCCCTTCCTGAGTTTCCTGGTAGTTCCTAAGTCTAAAAACGAACATGCTCAAGAGCACATGCCACTGTCCTTTGATGTCCCCTCAGAATAAGGGGTTCTTACTTCTAGTTCTGGTCTGCCACTGTGTCTCTTCGGGAAGCCCTGGTTGTCTATACTATACTGTCAATAAAATGGGGACAATAAAGCATGCGTTTGTTTTCAGCCTAGGGTAGGATGGTCAGGGTATAATATCCTAGGTCAAAGGGCATCTACGAGGGACATCGCAGCAGTTTCAGCTGTGTTCTCTCCGCATGGCAGAGCAGACTAACATTTTCCTTCTATTTAACTGTAGCTTGTTCAGGACCAGCTCGTGTCAAACACCTGGCCTTGGGCCATCTTCCTCCCCCATCCTCCCAGGCAGCTAGGACTTCAAGGACCTGTCACCATGCCTGTGTGCTCTTGATGATGGAGCTGACCTTCCTCCTCCTGCTTCACCATGCCCAGATTTCCCTCTTTCTCTTTCCTTCTCCTTCTCTGCCCACCCCCTCCCCATCTCCTACATCTGGTTATCCCAAAACTTACTGTGTAGACAGGCTGGCCTTGAACCCACAGAGACCAACCTGCCTCTGCCTCCCAGGTGCTGGAACCTAAAGGCATGCACCACCACACCGGCTGCCCTGCGAGGACCCAGATCTTTAAGTGATTGCCTTAAAACTTGAGGTTAGCTGGGTGTGAAAGCCCATGCCTGGAATCCTGGCACTCAGGAGGCTGTGGCAGGAGTACTATGAGTTTGAGGCTAGCCTGCATTACAGAGTGAGCACATAGCAAGATCTAGCCTCAAATGAGTAAATAAATAACTAAATCTACATGCATAAAACCCAGAGATTAAAAAAAAATTTTTTTCAGATGTCCGTGGCTTTGGATAACAGGATGAGAAGAAGATCAATAAATCCTGTTTAAGCTTATTTTTACATTTTATTAAATGAAAATAAACACTGAAAACAATTTACAGTAAGAATCTTTCTTTCACAAGCCTAAGGATGACAGCATTGCCACTCACTAGGCCACAGAAAGGGAGCCAAGAACTGAGCCGTGGCTTCTGACACAGCAGGCCGTGTCTTGTGCACATGGCTCTTGCTCAGGATGGCACAGACTGGGAGAGCTGCTGTGTGGCCAGGCCAACTGGGCACCGTGAGGGAGCTTTAGGGGAAGCATATGTCGGTTCCCATGGAGCCCACTGCAGCGAGAGGACCGTGCTGCCCCAGGGGACGCCTGGAAGGAATTTAGATCCTCCAGGGTATGTTTTAGCCTTGCACAAGAGTCTGGGAACCTGCTGATCCAGAATGTTGTCTTGGTTCCCAAAGCAGGCTTCTAGGGTAGGGGGTGGGAGTGGAGTTGAAGCACGTAGAGAGGAGGAGGTGAGGAGGGCACTTGAGCTGAGTCATCAAGTGGGCCAAGGGCCAGTCCCTGATGCTCTGACACCTCAAGAAACATGCAACAGAGCCTCCAGGCCCTCTGGCAGGAGGGGCTGGCTGACCAGAGAGAAGAATAGCAACCAGGGTCATGCAGGCAGTCCTGCAAGATTCAGGAGCGTCAGGGACTAGGGCAGAAGGACAGGACTTCCATCACGGAGCACCAGTGTGGCCAGGCCCAGGCTAACTACTTCCCATCATTCACAGACCCCTCACAGCACAGCAGTGAACACTCAGAACCCGAGTGCAGACATGTCTACCTAGGAGAGAGGCGGAAAGAGAAGGCCTGAGAAGACAAAGGCCAGCCAGCAGGGCCAGACTGGTGACACCAACACATGAGGGGCAGAGGCACAGGATTAGAAAAGAGAAAGGTCAGCCAGAATGTGAATGCTAACAGTGCCCATACCACTACTGTCTGGAGAGAGAGGCCTCTGTGGCCTGGGCTAGGGCTGGCTCAGCAGGATGCTAGCAGCTGGGGCTCTGCAACATTGCAGAGCCACTAAGCAGCCTTCACACACCCCAAGCTTTCCACTTGGACAGCCTGCAGGGAGATGTCCCCTCAGCCAAGGCAATGTCCTCTTGGCCTGCCAGCTGTACCACCTCTTTAAGATGAATCAGCTGGCATCTGGTTAACCTTCTAAGTGGGGTTAGCGTGAGTCAGCCTCTTTAAGGCCAGTCATCACATTTGTTCATTTTCTCAATCCCCCCTAGCTACTGCCCAGGTCCAAACCTGCTTAATCCATGGTCTCCCTCAAGTTATCCTTGAGATTTATTCCCCAAGAGCAGTCATAGGAAGCTTTGCAGTGTGTTGGATGCCCTCATTAAAACCTCCAGTGTTATAGCACAAGCCTATATTCCAAGCCCTCCAAAGGCTGAGGCAGGAGGATGTTAGTTCAAGGCCAGCTTGGGCAACAGAGTGAGTCCCTGTTCAACAAACAAAACCTAAAACAGTTCTCCTGGTTTCCCCTCAGGATTAGACATGCCCTCCTCACTAAACTGTAGGCGCGCACCTGTGGCCCCTGCCCATCTTTCCAGCACCCGCTCCCACCCCTGCCACACAACTCCACCTCCTCTTCTGCCAGCCTGTCCTTCCGGTCTGAGCTTCAGCTGTGCAGGCTTGTCCCTACCTCGGGGCTTTGTCTTCCCTGCTCATGGCCGAGTGACTGTCCCCTCTCCCGGCATGACACCTTTCACCTTCTACACTACCCTATCCAAAACGGGTCTCACTCTCCCTGACTTTTAACTGTCACAGCACGCTAACTTGTTTAAGTCTGTGTCATTTTAAATACTTTTGTTGTCTGCTTTTCCGGCAGGTTTTTTTTTTTTCCTTGAGATATCGCACTACATTTATTGATTGATTTTCTTATTTCTATTTCTCCTCTAGAATACGGACTCCATAAAGATCTCTGTCTCATTCATCATTATTGCCAGGCCTTCGTGCAATTTTTGATAAATAACTATACAGTTTGAACGAGGTGTATGGTTCAAGACCAGCCTGGGCAACCTCAAAACCAAACAGAGCCCCGTGTGGTGACTTGTGCCTGTAATCTCAGGACCCAGGAGGATGTGAAGCCACTAAACAGCCCCCAGCCAAGGCTGTGTGGAGTGAGACTGCCTCAAAACAAAACTCCAAGAAAGATTAATATTGTGCGAAGTAAACCCTCAGAGCTCGCTGTGTGCCAGGTACTGATTTCTGGACTCCGCACAGTTAGTCCTTGCAATATCCTGTGACAGGTACTCTTACGACCTCCATTCTCCAAGTGGGAAAAAGGAGGCAGAAAAGTTAAGTAACTCGCCCAAGATTACATCGCTGGTTGCAGTGCCAGAATCCCTGGGCCGCATTCACCTCAGGAGCCTTCATGGCTCCTAGCCAGGCAGCCTCTCCTCTGATTTATCAGACCTGAATCACAGGGCTTTTTATCCAGCCTCCTGCCACTATCCTCTTTACTGCGCTGATGAGAGCCCACAGCTGCCAAGAAACTGATTTTCACAAGGACATAACTCTGGGCCAGACCGCTATGATGTCAAAGGCCTTCCCACCGTACAGGTACAGCATTTCAGCATCCTCGAGCTGGGGGAGCTCAATGGATGCTGATATCCCCCACCTGTGCCCCGGGGGGAGCGAAGCTGGCCAAAGGCAGACTTCTCAACACTGAGAAGCAAATCCCCTGGCAAGAGCCCTGTTTAGAACCTGGACCACTGCTTTTTATTTCAGTGTTGCTGCTCCCTATCTGAGGACCCTCCTAGCAAGTCACTTCCTCTCTGTTTCCTTATGTGCCTCCCACATCAGAGCAACACCATGACAATAAAAGATTACAGAGCTGCAAGGACCCTATGTGTCAGGTCAGCCCCCTGCCCCCAGATGGTGAGGCTGTCTCTTCTAAATCCTGGACACTGATGATACCAAAGACTTTTGCCCAAGTGTCGCAGGGAACTCTGATTCAGGAGTAGAAGCAGCAGTAGGAAGAGGGGAGAAAGAGGGAGAGGAAGAAAGCGAAGGAGGTAGAAAGACAGTTGGGAAAGGGGGAAGGCTTCAAGAAAGGGGATCAGAGGGTCAAGAGACAACTAAAATACCAAGAAATGATTCCAGGTAGATGGTTTCAACAACCAGTTACCAAGGCTTCTTTCTTTTGGGGAGGTCAAGGGGACACATCTCTCGCACAGGCTGGCCACAATCCTCCTGGACTGGTGGCCCCATTTGTACTTCCGTATCCACACTATGTATGCGTGAAGCAGGAGGCTAGCCCACTGAGCTGCCCCTCAGGCTCCCAGGCCAGCAAATTCTGGCAGGTTTGGCAGGAAGGCAGAAGGAGAGCTACAGTGGGTAAGCTGCCTTCGCCCAGTTCGCTCACTGTGGCGAGTACTGGAAGCTCCTAAGCTCCCTGTCCTGCTCCAGCCCTGTCCCCTCCTTTGTCTCAGCTGGGCTGGGGAGGGAAACCTGTATCTGTCCTTACTGGTATGGAGGCCTCAACGCCTGTGGGTTCCCTTAACTTTCCTCTCCTGTGCACCGGCCGGTCCTTAGCAGAAGCATTTGGTGGCGTTCTGCTTCGAGCCGGAGTCTGGCTCCTGCTGGGGGGGGGGGGGGGGGGGGGGGGGACGGGGGGAGAGCGGGGGGCCTGCAGGGCTGGGGGTTGAGAGCCGAGAAGAGGAAGCACAGTCTCCACAGTTTAGGTGATACAGCAAGACTCCTTCAGCGAGTCTCCAAAGCCCCTCTGCAGTGCCTCAGTTTCTCCATTTGTAAAATGCTGCTAGGCTCCAATAAAGCACTTGGTGACTCCAAGCCCCACAGTTAGTGCTCCAGAGAGGTTTGACATCTTTACCTTTGTTCAAAGGCCAACATGTGAATGCTCATTCCCTTGGAGAAGAAAATGCGGGACTTTTAGCTTTTGCCTGTATGCTCCTATTTTTCCCACTATGAATGTGTACTGTGTGAGGAGTCAGAAAAGAAAGCATCAGAAGGGCACACCTAGGGAGGCTTTCTCTTTCTTCTGGCAGTGGTGCCCCATCCCACAGGGATTTCCCCAAGGCTGAGCGCAGTCACACTGAATGGATGTGAAGGAAACGAGGGGAGGGTGCAGGCTCTGCTCTTTCTGTCTGAGCCAGGCCCACATGGTCTAAAAGGATCCGAGCCTCCAGGCATCCTTAGGGTGGGTGCTCGGGCCTCGACATGGTGCTGGGAGATGGCAGTTTGTCAAAGGCCTGTGGTACCCATAAGAATGGCATTAAATAAAATCAAACAACACAACCAGGCCACCACCTACCAGCACTGGCTTTCAGGCTATCAAGGAGCCAAGACCGAGGGTCTCCTTGTGGGCAACATGACAGCCTCGATTTGCAGAGTAAGGACATCAGAGAGGAGAGATGCCTCCTGCTTGGACCACACTAACTACTGCAGGAGGCAGCAAGACCTCCTTTGTCAGTCCGAAAGCCTCTCAGGCCCATACCTCATCCATGCGAACTGTGCAAGGCCATTCAGGGTGCAGGGCTCCCTCCCCCGGCTGGGTCAGGCCAAGGTGACACAGCTAGTCGGCATGAATACAGCCAGGACTGGACCCAGGTCCACTGGCTCAAAGCCCAGTGCTCTTTCTCTCAATCCTGTACAACCCATGACCTCTAACTTGCTGTAAACCACGTAGCCAAAACTGCTGCCGCCCCGGACATGGAAATAATCACAGTAGTATCAATTCCCACACACACATGCAGGGCACTTCACAATTTAAAAGACTCTTGTTTTCATTTTGTTGACTTGTCTGTCTGAGTCAAGGTCTCAGGATGAAGCTGGGACTGTCCTTGACCTTCAGATTTCCCTGCCTCAGCCGTCCCGAGAGCTGAGACTATCTCCATGCCCCACCAGACTATTCTTTCAGGATTATTATTTTTCTTGGACCTCAGAGGTGGTTGGTTGAGGGGGGCACAGACAAGAGCAGCTCTGAAAACGAAGCCAGAGCCGAGGCCACAACTCCACAGGCCAGGTGACCTTGGACACACTGTTTAGGCTCTCTGGAAGGCAGTGTGAGCAGGGAACATGGGACTAACACCCATATGCCAAAGGCGTTCAGTGAGAACAAAGCAATCTAGAGCCCGGTGGCCCCAGCTCGCCCTGCTGGTGGCAGCGGTGGTTATGATCAGAAAGATATCCCCACCACACAGACAGACAAACAGCCCAGAGAAGATAAAAACCTGTCCAAGGACCAAGAGCACATAAGCTGCAGCATGATCCAACAGGGAAGCTTCCAGCCCTGGAGAGAAGCTGAGGGCGTTGCAGGGGAGGGGCACACTAGAGAAGAGAAAGACGGGGTCTCCTGGACACCTCCCCTCTTTGAGGGTGACAGCAGAGAGAAAAGCAACAAGTTGCCCTTGCATGGCCTCCCAGTTTCTCCTTTTTTCTCTCCACTTGATTCTTAGAGATTGCTTCAACGCCAGCAGAGTTCTCTTGGTAGTATTGTTGCGAAGAGGGTAAAACTAAGAACAACTTTGAAAGCCCATTAACAGGAGGCTGGACAGATCAGCTAGGATTCATCCATTATCACAAAAGCATTTCGTGCCTATTGGGATTATTTCCCTTGTGGGTCTGAGGACTGAACCCAGGTTAGGCAAGCACCCGCCACTAAGCTATGTCCTCAGATATGAAAACCTGTGAGACACATTTTACTCATGCACATGAAAAAATAACAATAAATAGTCAAATTAAAATGTAAACTATAAAACAGGAATCTTGTTCATCACCCTATCCTGACCTAGAAAATATGCTGGCAGGATTTGCACTGGGACTAGCTTCCCCTGGAGCATAGGATTTTGGTGGAGAAGATGAGAAGATGCTTTGGAATTACTCGGATGTTTTAAAATAGCTTTTAAAAAATATATATTTACTTATTTATTTGTGTATATTCGTGAAAGTGTGTGCGTGTGCGTGTCCTGTCATGGCACACACGTGAAAATCAGGGGGTAATTTTCATAACTGGTTTTCACTGAACTTTCACCATGTGCCTCCTGGAAATCAAAGTCACTAAGCTTGGGACAGTCACGCTTACAGAGCTGAGCCACCTCTCTGGACCACTCTGTAACTGAACCAAGCGACCAGGAGGCGAGCTCAGTTGCTGAAAGCATCTACAAGCCTGACAGCTAAGTTCAGTCCATGGAGCACATGTGAAGATAAAGGTAAAATTAGACTGAATTTGTTAACGCAGCAAACCCTCTCAGGTGCTGGAGAAGCTCTTGCCACAGAACTCATGTAAAAAGGCAGGTGTGGCAGCTTGAATCTGTAATCCCAATACTGCTGTGAGGTGAAGGGGAGAGAGAAAGAATCTCCTGGAAGTCCACAGGCCAAGCAGAAGAAGGAAGAGAGATCCTGCCTCAAAGCAAGGTGGGAGCTGAGAACCATGTCCTGTAAACTGGCCTTTGACCTCTACTCCTGCGACATTTGTGTATCTGCCCTCACACAAATCACACATATATACATTCATGCACACACACACACATACACACACACGAGACAGAGTGAGAAAAACAATATAACATTAATGAAAGATTTGTTTGGGCGATGTGGCACATGCCTTTTGATCCCAGCATGCAGGAGGCAGAGGCAGGCGTATCTGAATTTGAGGCCAGCCTCGCATACAGAGTGAGTTCCAAGCCAGCCAGGACTACACAGAGAAACCCTGTGTGGCGGGGCTGGGGGAGGGAGATTTGTTTGAATCAATCTTATTTACTTCTCATTGTACTTGTGGGGTTCCATTTCCATTGGACTTCAATCTGTGTCTCTAATAATCCAACCAGTTTTATAGCACTGTGATCTGGATGTTGGTGAGTTTTGTGGGGTTTTCCCTTTTAACATCAATAATATCAGAAATACGTGATGACCTCCTCACCATGGTGTTCGTTATGAACTAGCTAACGTCTAAGACTTTACACGCCTTAACGACTATGCTCTAACAATCTTAGGAGCAGGCAGGTGGACTTTCCACATTAAAGGCGACAAAACAGTCTTAAAGAGATTCACTGATTCCCCAACCCCAATAGAAATAAGACTTCAGCTCTGCTGGGTCAGAGGCCCAAGTTCTCATATAATGTCTTCGACTCTCCTCCCCTCAGTCCTGCCCTCAGTACTGCCCTCAGTACTGCCCTCAGTACTGCCCTCAGTACT
>NW_026586589.1:7431787-7437520 GCF_907164565.1 Psammomys obesus
CCCTCAGTACTGCCCTCAGTACTGCCCTCAGTACTGCCCTCAGTACTCCAGTCAGTCCTCCCCTCAGCACTCCAGTCAGTCCTCCCCTCAGCACTCCAGTCAGTCCTCCCCTCAGCACTCGAGTCAGAACTACCCTCAGCACTAGAGTAGTACTTTTTGGCCTTACAAAGGCATGAAAACAATGTGCATTTAGTAAAACCGTACTTTGAATTTTGACCTTCCAGGAGCTAGAATGTGCCATAGGGTACCTCCGGGGATGCTGGGCAGAGCAACAGTGAGTCCGCTTCACGCCACCCTTTGTTGAAGGGGAACAGCCTGCGCCCCTCGCTATGCTGTGCTGCTCGACTGGAAGCTCAGTGTATTAGTGCATTCTCGGCATAGGATCTGTTTTCTAGTAACAATGGGTTTACAGGGACGTAACTCCACGTCAGTGGAGGAGCACAGAGACTAAGAAGAATGTGGTGACTGCTGGACCTTACAACCTGCATAACTGGACTGCTGAGAGAGCTCAGCGGGCAAGGGCGCTTCCTCCAGGCCTGACCACCTGACCAATTCCCAGAACATGGTGGGAAGAACCAATTCTCAAAGGTTATCATCTGACCTCATGTATGCATGCACACGTGTGCAAGCATGCATGCCCACACAGACACGCACACACAGTTAGAAATAAACAAACAAATGACAGCTCCAAAGATGCCCCAGTGGTTAAGAGCACTGGCTGCTCTTCCAGAGGAGCAGGATTTAATGCCCAGCCCCCACGAGGCGGCTCACAACCACCAGTAACTCCAGTCCCCTGGCCTCTGATGTCCTCCTCTGCTCTCCGTGAGCACTAGGCACACATGAGGTGCACAGATATACATGCGGGCAAAACACCCAGACACATAAAACAAAAGCAAGTCTTTTTTTTATTTACTAAAAATAAAGTTTAAAAAGCACATGACCTTGAACAAATCATTTCCCCTCTTCACTTTTCCACCAGTCAAGGATTTCTGATGGCAGAGCAACAACATGCCAATGACCCAGCAAGAAAAAAGACAGGAATCCCACCCTCCAGGCCGACAGGGGCAAGCCTTCAGCCTTTCATGCGCAGGAAGGAAGGACGGCAGCTCTGGCACTGGTCGGTCGTCAGCACAACACACATGAAGGGTGCAAGGGCTCAGCAGCACCCAGCTCTGAGCTATGACAGGAGCAGTTCAGTGGCTGCTCACCACTGCCAATTATTTTATCCAGTGTATGTTCCAAAACGTTCTCAATCATCTTCCTATTGTTGGACATTTAGTCCCAATTTGCTGCTATTATAGATGAGCTCTGATGGAGATTTATCCAGAGGAATTCATTCAAAAGAAAAGAAAAAGAAAAAAAAACAAAAAAACCAGATGCTCAAATAAGACGCTGCCCAACCCATGGAATGATTGACAGGAGACCAGCCCTTCTCCATCTCACCAAGCCTCAAACTGAATTCCCCATGGCTCTCCCCACCCCCCACACCGTTCCTCCCTCAACCTGGCAAGCCACATGCCATGCCAGTCCAAATCTCCAAAAGGAAGCTTCTCTGCAAGGTCAGAGTCTGGCCCTTCTTTGTGGGCCACACACCTGCCAGAGACCTTCACCAAACACAGTCCTGCCACACTCCTCCGCAGGCCAAATCCTTTCAAAGGTCCCCAGAACCTCCAGGCTCACATCCAGCCCAAATACCTCAGCCTGACATTTAAGAGACAGAAGGGAGAGAGGAGAAATCCTTATAGAGTTGCCATGACGTGCCAGCTTTATATAATAACCACCATGAGGGCCCCACAGCTACATTTTACAAATGGAGACCCCAAGCCGGCAGAGCGACATTCCCTAGGCCATAGAGCTGGTACCAAGCAGAGTGGATCTGAGAGCTTGCTGACAGACGGGAGCACAAGCCGGCTTTCTGAATCACCTCTCAGCTCCTTGGGCCTTCCCTGGAATCTGTCTCCTACACACGGCATGACCTGCTCTTATTCAAAGGCATCCATTTCCCTCCCACACCAACGTTCAAACTCTTACCGGGCAATAGTAAAGGCCCAGCTCTTGTTGAAGCATCAAAATAGGCAGACGCTATAGTGTACTCTTACACTGGGGCCAAGATGGCTCTGTCATCCAGGGCTTGCTAAGATTTTTAGAGGAGTGTGTGTGTGTGTGTATGTGTGTGTGTGTGTGTGTGTGTGTGTATGTGATGCACACATGCCCTCAGAGGCCAGAAGAGGAAGTCAGGTCCCCTACCGATGACGTTATAGACAGCAATACCCAATGTGGGTGCTGAGAATGAACGCTGGTCCTCTGCAAGAGCAGCAAACACTGTTAATCAGTGAGCCATCTCTCCAAACTTTTAAATTTTTATTTATTATTATTATTATTAGTGTGTGTGTGTGCGTGTGCATGTGTATGTGTATGTGGACGTGTGTGTGTGTGTGTGTGTGTGTGTGTGTGTGTGTGTGTGTGCCATGCCACATGCATGGCAGTCAAAGGACAGCTTTCAGGAGCCATGTCTCCCCGCTACTGTGGATTGAACCCAGGTCATCAGGCTTGTGCAGCAAGCACTCACTAAGCCACCTCGCTGGTCCCTTCCTTTTGTTCATTTTTTGGTGGCAGAATCTCACTTTGTGACTTAATGCTGGCTGGCTAGGAGCTCATTCTGCATCCCCAGCCAGCCTCAAACTCGTGGCAATCCTCCTGCCTCAGCCTTCAGAATTCTGCTATTACAGACATGTACACTGTGCCCAGCTTGCTTGCCCAGGTAGACCTGAAACTTTTGAGGAAGCTCATGCATCTGGTTTGACGACCGCTTCCAAGTGAACAAAACTAAACATGATCTATATAAGTTCTGGAATGCGGTTCTGACCTCCCCTGCCTCCCCACACCTCTTAGCTTCCTCCACTAAGCCTATAATGTGGTCTATAAGACAAGACGGGGAAAAGAAAAATTGCTACCTCACAGGGTTTTGTGAAGAATGTAGGAGTTGTACACGTAAGACATGAAAATAGTTCCTGGCATGTAGTAAGAGCTCAATAAATGTTAGCTGATGCTATTCTTACCCCCAAGTCTCCTTTCTACGAAAAAAGCAGGGCCAGCTTGTTGCCACCCCCAGCCAGGCACAGGTCCCTGCCGACAGGGATATTGTCCCAGCTCGTGCTTCTGCCTTCCCTGTGTGCAGCTTCTGGTTACTGGAGCCCTACCAAATGTAGCAGGGGGCAACGGCAGGGCCAGCTAGCCAGCAGGCCAGCGCTAACCCCTCCCACTCAGACCTCTTTGATTCTACAAGCTTCCCTTCCTTGCCGGACTGCCAGAGTCAGCACACAGACCTCTATCCAGACCAGCCCTGGTCTATCAGCTAATTACCGAGTTCAACTGACACCAACCAGGTGCTCTCAGACACTGACCAAGGTATAAGGTCATGGTAAAGGGAGAGGCTCTGGACTCCTACAGCCCCACACTTTCTGGCTGTGTGACCTCTGGCAGGAAATCTCTCCGAGCCTCCATTCCTCTGTCAAAGTATGTAATAATATTATCTAACAGTGTTGCTGGGAGAGGATGCAGAGCATTTATCACGGCCATGGCACACATTAAGTGCTCAATAAATACCATCTCTCTGATTGTACAGTCACTAGTACTGCTCCAGGCTGAAATGATCATCTCCCTTTAATAAAGATTGCAGAGAAGTCTAGACAGAAGTGTGAGGCCGGGGCTCACAGGCCCTTCCCACCGCAGCTAGTCTAGTCAAGAGACCTTTTCTACTGCCCCCTGGCAGCTCAGGCTCAGAATATTTCTGGGCCCCCAAGAGTCCTTCTCATTCTGGATACTCCAAGAGGATCCAGGGCCCTTTGTGACCTGGTCTTCATGGTTCACCTCCTGAGGGAAGAGCTGGGTGGCAATGTGAGGGCCCTCCAAAAAGGCAGCCCCGGCCTCCAGCCTGCAATGCACACCCCCTGGCAGAGTGCTATATATGGAACAACAGCCACAGCAGCCAGGAAGCAGCATTTGGGCAAGGAAGAATCCTTAATCAAAAAGTGTCAAGTTCTGAACACATTGGCACTAGCTCTCAGGAGCTGTGCGACCTTGGACAAGTCAGTCTTCCTTTCTAGACCTTTACCCACAGGGCCCAACCTCATTCTCATGGTGGGGGAGGGGCATCTACCAAAAGAACCCTTCAAGAAGCTCACAGAGCTGGGCCCACAGCATTGCCACAAGGCCCAGGGGGATGCTTCTTAACGGGAGCAAAGCACTCCCCGGGGCTTCTCCTCCAGGACTGCTCGCAGGAGTTCTCCAAATCCTAGAGACTGTGTTCTGCAAGCCATAAATTCTGTGCATCAGTCTCTGGCCCGTGGGACCTCAGGCTGGCCATCGGAAGCTGGCCCCATGACTGGCAGTGCCTCTCTGGGCCACCCTGACTGAGAAGAAGCTGGTACAGGCTGCCCCTGCCACAAGCTCCACCTGGAGTCATGGCTGGGAGGCAGGCACCCAGCACTTCTAGTCCACACACCCTAGCCAGGGACAGGAGGCTCTAGGGCCACCATCCAACTGCTGTGATTCCGGAAGGCTCCTGAGGCTCTCGGAGACTCGGCACAGCCCAGAGAGGTCCTCCATCCACTCCCACCTTGGGGTGCAGGGGAGGTGACATGCCAATCCAGAGTGATGATAGGAACACGTGGTTTCTGCTCTCCCCCTACCAATGCATTACACAGCTCTGGGGGAAGCAAGAAGCAAGAACCATGACTGGCAGGAGGGAGGGAGGCAGCAGCTCCAGAATATTTTCCGGATGCTTGTTTGGCCTTTCCAAACCCATGGACGCTCTGGCCTATACAGCCAGTCAGTGGCTTCAGCACCCAATAAATACCATAGTGGCTGGAGTCACCTACACCCCTCTACCGGTCCCCAAGACCCCAGCCTCTTGGGGACTTGACCTCTCCAAGTGTAAAGGTTCCACGCACAACTAAGACACACAAGCCGTCTACTTCTGATTAGGGGATACAAGTACAGGCCAGGACAATGCCAGTCTGAACCCTCAGAGGCCCTAGAGATCCGGTTCGTACACCCAGCTCAGGGAGGGAAAGGAGGAGAGATGGGGAGCCAGTGCAAGTGAGATGAGGATGGTGCTAGGAGCTGTCCAAGCAGCCAACCTCTAGCCGAGATATTGTTCTGCAGCATCCTTAGCCTAGAGAAAAAAACCAGAGAGCCCTGGGCCACCAAAGGAAGTAACTGGGGCCTTTCAGAATAGAGTGGGCCAGCTCTGTGAGCCCATCACCCAGTAGTGGCTCATTCTACATCAAGGTGCCAGCCGACACCTCTGACTCCTGGCACCGAGAAAGCTGCGGGGATGAGGGGACCAGCAAAGGTCCCCCCACACTGGCCAAAGGGACCAACTGCCTTCAGCAGTTCAGACTCAGCTCCTCATCTCAACCCCTGTCCTCCCCTAGGACTGGAGGCTGGGCCTAGATGCAGCACTCCCGGGTCCCCATGCCATCTGATCACCGGTCCCCACGTGCCTACCTGGGCCTGGGGGTCCCCATCTCGGGCCGGCTGGGCGAGGGCCGGTCCCCTCGGCTCCTCCCGGCCCGCAGGCCGCGGGGCGGGGCGGCGCGGGCGGGCTCTGCGGAGCAGCCTGTTCGGCGACACCCCCGCCCGCTGATGGATGCCGACTGCAGCAGCGGCGGCGGCGGCGGTGGCGGCCGCGGCGGTCGGCGTGCGCCGGGGGCTGGGCACCGTGCCCAC
>NW_026586589.1:7437920-7452514 GCF_907164565.1 Psammomys obesus
CCCCAAACCTAGAACCTTGCAGGCTGTGCCCTCTCCCAGCCTTAGGGAATCCATAGTAACAGCTCTACCCTTTGCTCCACCAACAAGCCTGGCCTTCTCTTTGGTGTAAACAAGTCCCTTCACCGGTGCCTGGATAGTCCACTCCCAGGGCCTTGCTGCCGCCTGCTGTCCACTAGACACGAGTGGCCAAGAGCAGGATGACACTAGCACACCCATCTCTAGACAAGAGGTGGGAAACAGATCAGCTTAAGCCAAGTGGGAAAGGCTTCTTCCCAGGCCTTATCTCCTGGCATCCCTTATCCAGGGAGCCCAGCACAGGCCCTTAGGAGCGTGGCCTCTGAGCAAATCACTGACTCTCAAGAGTATGTACTATTTGAGTTCCATGTTTATTCAACTTAATGACTGGAACAACCTGCCAAGCTCGGGAGTGACATCAGAGGAGCGTGCTGCTCTGTGGGCATGGTGGAAGAGAGGGCCCCCTCCACTGCCTGCCTCCAGGCATTTCCCAGCTAACTCTTCCTCTTCTACTTTCTCAACCACAAGCTCCTAAGGCTGCCTAGCCAAGGCCCTCCCCATTCCTGACAGTTTAACTCTTTCCCAGATACCTCCTCTCCCTTCCCCAGACAACATTGCCAACCCCCATTCCTCCCCTGGGGCAGAGCCTAATTCCCAGCCTCCTTGGCCACATGGAGCCTCTCACTTTCCCAGGAAAACCCAGGCCACTTCAGGACCAAAGCAGGATGTTCCCAGACTCCATTTTAGATTCGTACCCAGAGGGCCCAATTCACTTCCGGCCAGAGGCAACACACGGAAAGCTGGGCTGCTTCTAGAACGATGTTTCATTCTATTTCTACGGGTTTTTTTTTTTTTATCATTCTTTTCTGTGATTATCTTCTAGTTCTATTATTAGCACTCTCCAGTTTGCAAAGTGCTCGATTTCACAGCATCATTTGAGTTAATATCATCCCTCCCCCCAGTTTACAAGTAAGCAGCCAAGACCCAGGGAGATGAGGGATTTGGCCAAGGTCACTCTACACAGTAATGCAGGCTCTCTGGACCACATCCCTTCCACTTTGCTCACATAATTTCTCCGGAGAAATTAAGAACAAGAGGCATCATGGGGACTCTAAAGAATGCATGGTTCTGTAGGCATCACTGAATCATCACCCTGTTACTTTTCTGCTTCCGTTCCCCAAACAGGGAAATTGAGGCCTGGGATTCGATGCCATAGAAAAAGGTCAGGGACCCCGATGAGAAAAGAGAGCCCACCCACACCAAGTTTTTAAACGTGAATTAGTCTGCTTCCCGCCCTGGCCCCATCTCCCCTTCCATTTTACTTGCAAGACTTGTGTGACCTCTCTGAGCCTTAGTGCCTGTCTGTCACTGGGGTGCTGTGAGGAGACCTCAGCAGAGGGCTCACAGGAGAGAGAGGGCAGGATCCTGCACTGCTTCTTCGCTCTTCCTAAGGAGGAGGAGGAAGTCTTTCCTCTTCACTTTTAACAGTTAGGGGACTTTAAGTGTAAAAGTCTAAGGCTGGAGAAAGCCAGGACACTGGGGAAGACAGAGCACAGTGTCAGCCCAGAGCCTCCAAGACCCCTGGGGGGAGGTGCGGCAATGGGGAGTCAGAGACTCCACCAAATTACAGACAGGACTCTTCCAACACCCTTTGACCTTCAGAGGAGGAACTGAAGCCCCAAGCAAAGCAGAACTTGACAAAGTTACCCTCAGGTAGTCAGGGGCCTAAGGATTCCATCCCCCAGGGCACCTGGTGGAGGAATCGAATGGAGGAATGAGGGGAGGGGCAGGAATGGAGGGATTGGGATATTCTTGGTGCTGAGACCCACATCTTTACTTCAGTAAAGCAGTGATGCCAATACTGAGGCAACCTTTGGATGCCAGAGAAGGAAGAACTGGGGCGTGTGACCCTGAATTCACAATGGGCCCAGTGGGTGAGGACAACACTGGCCAGGACAATGGAGGGCCCCAGAGAGTAACCTGGCTGCCTCTTGCTGAATACATCCCCTGAGCCTGACACTAGACACACATTCATGAGCTTAAGCCCTGAAACAATTCTCTGGCCCTGGAATTACTAATCCCTTTTACTGCTGAAGTGACTGAGGCTGGAGGACTTGAAAAGATCACCCCGCTAACCAATGTATTGCAGGGCCAGACGGTGACCGCCAGAGCCATCTGACGCCAAACCCTGGGCCTCAACCCTCACAGGCTCCCCGTTGCCTGCAGGTCTGTGCTAATTGACAGGGACTCACCAGCCACAGGCGGCTATCAAGTTCCTGAAATGTACAGATGAAAACATGCCGTAAATGTAAGATAGACGGGGGATTTTGGAATCTGGGTACTAAAATTAATGAGGACTATTATATATCTCAATAATCCCTTGTCTTCATATAAGACCAGTTGTCTTGGTATGGAGTCCCAGCCGTTGAGAAACAGAGGCAGGAGAATCAGGAGTTCAAGAGTAGCCTGGGCTACTGTCTTGACAAAATAATTAATTAAAATTTATAGATGTATCAGATTCAATGAGATCTCACTTGAATGATTTCATTTGGTGTGTGTGTGTTTCTAGGGGTCTAGGCTCTTGTACACGCTAGACACTCCACCCCTCAGCTACAAACACAGTCCCAGCTTTGTGCATATGTAGCATGTGCACAGGTACATGTAGGTGTATACACATCTAAGTACACATGGAATATGTCAGGGGTTCAGACACAAAGTTTTGCTATGCTTCCCAGTGGTCTGGACTTGAACTCCTGAACCCAAGGGATCCTCCCACCTCAGCTTCTCAAGTGCTGGGACTAAAAGCATGCTTTTTTGTCTTTTTAATTTCATGTATGATTTGCACATGTGGCTCGCCCTGTGTTTCTTTTGGTCAGTATGGACTTAGGTACCCTGAAGTCCTAAGGGAGACCCTGGAGAAAAGGTATCTTGGAGGAGGGGGCAGCCAAGACACACTAGATTAAAACAGAGGTCACACAATGAGGGCATTTCAGGGCAAGAGATCTGCAAGACATCCGGGTCTGGCCCCAGAGGGCAGCAGGACCTGGGTGGGCTGGGCTAAGCCCCAGGCAGCTGAGAGCCTGGCCAGAGGGAGGAAGCTAGTGGGGCCAAACTTTCCAAAGCAGCTTGTCCCACAGGCTTGGGAAGCTCTGCCTGGCAAGGCTGCTCTCCCTCGCTGCTGGCACTCTCCCGAAGGCACCACAGGGCAGCTGGGTCCAAGCAGAAAGGAGATGGCAGCACTGGATGAGCAACAGCATGCGCACGAGACCCTCCCCTGCAAGCTGCTCCCTACCTCCTTTCCCTTCCACTTCACTAGGAAGCCTCCACAAACGGCAGTCCCCAAGGGTCTCACCTCCCCCTGAACCTTGGCCTAGATTGCAAAGCGTACGCTCCCATAGTCTGGTGTAGACTGCGCGGATGCCCCAAAGCTGCATGGTAGGCCATGACTATAGAGCACTAGAGTGCTATAGCTAAGTCGATAGCTAAGACAGCATGGTGGAAGGGCCAAGTTACCCCTGTGAAGGGCTGGTCCAAGGCAGGGGCACTCTTCAGTGCAGGAGCTCTGTGGCTTTGCCAGAGCCGTGACCTGCCTGGGCCTGGGGGTACTATGGGCACTCCCTCTTAGCACTGCTACAGGATCACATGACATTATCCACCAAGGAGGCCTGGCAGCTCAGATGCCCGCCCCCAGCACAGGTGAGACCCCCTGAGTACCCCTGGAGTACCCTTGCTTTCTCCCAAGTCCACATATCCTCAAGGTTGCATTCCCTCCAAGGAGAACCACCCCGCCCTTGTCTCCTGCACCCCTCTCTGCTTCCTCCGTCCCTGCTCTGCCCAGCCCAGCACACCTCTGCTTGCCACACCCCTGTCTCCTCCTATCTCCACTCCTGAATCCAGGATCCGTTGTCAATGAGGGGCTGTGACATAACACTGCCTCTCCTCACAGGCAGGAAGCTCGTCCACAGCCAAGCCCCGGCCAGAGCTGGACATCCCCATGGTGTGGACAGCTGACTGGTTGCTGCTCCCCAGGAGAACAGCGAGGGGCAGGCTCTGCTCACCTCCCCAGAAAAAGGTCGTCGGCAGCACCCCGTTCTCTGATGAAAGAACTTACTTCAGTTTGACTCTGGAGACCTTTGCCAGCCTGATCTCCTTGTGCCTCAGCCTTGGGCTCAGAACCCACGTGATTTGCTCTGTCAGACTGATGGTTCTGGGTCCCCAGGGAACGGTAGCTCTGACACA
Source organism: Psammomys obesus (assembly GCF_907164565.1). NCBI lineage: Eukaryota > Metazoa > Chordata > Mammalia > Rodentia > Muridae > Psammomys > Psammomys obesus. The sequence continues at coordinate 7,442,175 of NW_026586589.1, forward strand.
CAGGCTTGCTTTCACACATGCTTTTTCCTCTGCCGGGATGAACTTTCGCTTTCCCATGGTCATTCTTCTAGCCATCGATCAGGAAGTCCTTCCTCCTTCCCTCCTCTCTGATACAACCCCCTAAGGCTAGACACCAACATCAGCCTTTCCCCTTCCTCCTGGTACTCTGCCCAGTGGCTATGGGTTGTGCGACTTGCAGAAGCTCTAATGCATTACAGCTTTAGGAGAGAAGCCGCTTTGCATCTTTCAAACCACGAGGGTAGTCATGTATGCACAATATTGTCACCTCCACCCCAGAGGTCAGCAAGTGAGGGGAGCCAGGAGTCCACCAGGATGTCAGGACACCCCTGAGGATGAGTGCTGCTGCCTGATTTCATCTTCTGGGGTCCCCATGTTTCCAGCCACTGCCTGGGAAACGTGCCCTTCCTCTAGGAGTCTGGGAGCCATGCTCTGGAGCCTGAATATGAAAAATGCGTCCACGTTCTCACTGGATACAGACTGCCACCCAGCCAGCCATCAGGAGCTGGAACTGTCAGCTGAGGTTTCACTGTTGTGGCATCACAGGTTCCCTGCAGTCAGAGGAGATCTCAGGGAGCATCACACAGATCTGGGAGAAGGGAGGCGATAGCAGAAGAGCTGTCTGTGCGCCCGTGGTCCCCAGTGTGGAGAAAGAGGCTGTAGCATCAGTATCAATCAGCAGCATCTTTGCAGAGCGTTAGAATCCCCAGCTACAAGCTGGCCTGGTGCCTAGCAATTTGCCTACATTTTCCATCTTAAATCTCTCACTACCCTGTAAAGTAGGAATTACATATCCGCTTTGATTTTACAGGGGATGAAACTGAAGTCACTAGTCCAGCGTTTCCTTTGATAATAGGTAGGGGAACCAAGATTCAGCTCCAGAGCTTGGCTTCGTCCCCTGGTGACCCTGCACTCATGTGCCTGAACACAGACATACTGAGGTGTTTCAAGTCTTGTCAAGAGACAATTACACAAAGCACGTGTCAATTTGTGATGCCCTTATGTACAGTTTTTTGTGCATTTCTATATACATATGTACACAAATACCTAAACATTTTATAGTGTGCTGTGTGCGTGTGTACGCTCACATGCGTGCCTGCAGGCATGTGCAGGAGAGTGTGGCGGCTAAAGGACAGCCTGGGCTGCCCTTCGGAAGCTGCCGTCTACCTCGTTTGTTTCTGCAGCAGGAAGCCATAGCTGCAGGAATCTGCCTGTCTCTTGCTCCCTAGCACTGAGAGTAGAAGGAGGGGCCACGGTGCCTGACTTATTCAGAAAACAAAACCAGAAACACACAGGTCCTGCACCTTTACTTCTGTCTTCAAACTATCTCCTCAGCTGGAGAAAGGTGTGTTTTTGTTTTGTCTTGTTTTTTGAGACAGGATCTCAGATTATAGCTCTGTCTGTCCTGAAACTCACTATGTAGACCAGGCTGGAGAACTCTCAGAGATCCTCCTACCTCTGTCTCTCACGTACTGGGATTAAAGGCATGAACTACCATGCCTGACCTAAGACAGAAAAAAAAAATTTTTTTTCAAGACAGGGTTTCTCTGTGTAGCCTTGGCTGTCCTGGACACACTTTGTAGACCAGGCTAGCCTCAAACTCACAGAGATACTCCTGCCTCTGCCTCCCTCTGCTGAGATTACAGACTTGTGCCACTGCACCTGGCTATGAAAGAAAATTTTTTGAAAAAAAAATGTTTTCTATGAGCTGGAGATTTTGGTGGTGTGAACTACTCTTAGGGTCTCAAAATAGCAGGATGTCTCTTTGTTTCTTTCCAGCCATTCAAATGAGAGCTGATCTGAAAACCTCATGAACCATCAAGCCAGGCCAAATACAAATTCACCTGCTGCCCATTGCTCTGCTTACAAACATGTGATTTCCTCCCTGTCTCTACCCTGGCACTACCCAGCCAACACTCCATTTGCACAAGCTGGCACTGCTTTGCAGTCTTTGCAACCTTCTCCTCATCCATCCATCTGCAGAGACCAGACGGCCAGCCCAGCCGCTGCAACACCGCTTAATCCCAGCTTTAGAAGGTAGCCAGGCAGCGGATGTCTGGGTGTTCCCGTCTACTTGTACCAAGCCAGGCTGGGTAGAGAAAATGCCTGTGTGTAAATACAGCCTTCTGCTTCAACGGCTCCTGTTTGGACTCCCCTGGCCAACAGGGCCCTCTGTGAGTTTTATCTCCCTGCCCAAAATAACCACTGGCTTCCATGGTTCTCTGGGCATGGATCAGACTGGTAGGAGCTTGAGCAGCTTGGGGATGGAAAAGACACATTGTCATCTTTGCTTTCCCAGTGCACCAGTGCAAGCCTGTGGCATTTATCTAGCTCCTCTGTATACTTGGAAGGGACTTGTGGTAGGAAGAAAGAGCTTGCTATAGGAAATGGTCACATGATCTCAAAGCTCACAGTTCAGTAGAAAATAAAATAGGGACACCAGCCAATTGCAGTAGAATACAGAAATCAGGAAGGGTGCAAAGGAAAGGATGGTGTTGGGGGAATTTGGAGGGGAAAGAAATTGGAGAAAAGCGGGTGTCAGAGGCTTTGAGGAAGAGGTGGCGCTTAGACTGAGCACTGAAGGCAAGGCTGAGGAACAATCTGGTCTAAAAGCTAGAATAAAAACAGGCATGATGGGAAAGGACAGGGGAAGTGTAAGAAACTGGGCACGTGTGGTTTGGCACCTGGGATGCTGAGCATTGAGCCTGGGACTAGAAAGGCAGATGGTGCCAGTCACAGCCTTGAATGACATTCCAAGTGGTTTCCTGCCCTGTCTAGCAACTAGCCACATGTGACCTATATTTAAATGAAAGAAAATGAAACAAAATGTAAAATTCACTCAGTGGTTATCAGAGTGGACTCTGAAGATTTGAACCAGTTGATCGTTGCAGCAACTTCTACTGCCTAGTGATGGGACGTGGAGAAGATGAAGGATACGAGGCGAGCTAATGTGTGCCTGGGAGAGGAATGGGGACAGGGTAGCAGAGGTCGGGAGCCAGGGTGCAGCATTACACTAGTCCAGCTGAGATCAAAATGCGTGTCTCAGGTGAGATGGGTGAGAGCCGAGGGGCTGAAAAAGCTGGCCCCTACAAGCCTGACACCCTGAGTTCCGAGCCCCAGACCACAGCGAAAGCTAGGCACAGTGGCATGGATTCCCATAACTGAAGTAGTGTGCACTTCTGTTATGCCAGAGTGCACCTACTGGGGGACAGAAGGACAAGGGAATCCCCAGAGCTCGAGGGGCAGTTAGCCTGGAAACCCCGCAGTGAAAAGAGACTTTTTCCTCAAATGAAGTAGAAGGTGAGAAGCAAAACATGAAGTTGCCCTCTGACCTCCACATGTATGTTATGCCATGAATGTGCCCTGAACACACACACACATGCACACATGCACACAAACACAGGGAATAAAAGGATCGTGTCCTTCCCCCCCCCTCGTTTCTTCCTGTTCGTTAGCAGAGGGGCAGCGGTTCGCCAGCTGTTGTCCCTGCAGCAGCGGAACCACCTGGGACTCACAGGCGTGGGGTCCTCAGACTCCACGCAGACCTTCTGAATCAGAAGCCGGCTCAGGACTGTCCCTCGGCGGCTCTCCTGCTACTAGGACGAATGTAGAATTTGAGGTCTGCAGCACAGCGCCACACCACAGCGCCAAAGCAACCTTGGCCTCTGGAGTCAGAGGACCTGGCTTCATGTCCCGCCTCAGCCATACAGTAGGAGTGACTAATCTCTTTAGTGCCTCAGTTTCCTTGTTACAACTCTATGAGGTTATTGTAAGGATTAACAGAGATAACATCACATCTTTTAAAATGTTCAAATTAAGCCAGTGGCACATGCCTTTAATCCCAGCACATAGGAAGCAGAGACAGGAGGATCTCTGTGAGTTCAAGGACAGCCTGGTCTACAGAGTGAGCTTCAGGACAGCTAGAGCTACAGAGTGAGACCCTCTCTCAGGAGAGAGAGAGAGAGAGAGAGGTACAACTAAAGCAAGTGTTCAATGAACAGTACTTGGAAGGCAGAGACAGGAGGATAGTGAGTTTGGGCCAGCCTAGGCTACAGACTAAGACCCTGTCTCAAGAAGAAAAAGAGTAGAGGAAGAGAAAGAAAGAGAAGAGGAGGCAGCAGCGGCTGGGCGTGGTGGCGCACACTTTTTAGCCCAGCGCTTGGGAGGCGGAGGCAGGAGGATCTCTGTGAGCTCAAGGGCAGCGTGGCTTCCAGAATGAGTTCTAGGACAGCCAGGGCTACACAGAGAAACAAAGAAAACAAAAAAAAACCAAATGCATAACTAAAAGAGCAAGCATTTGGTTTGCTCCCCTACACCACCAGCAGCGTGAAGGAGCAGGAACCTCCTGGGAAATGCACAGTGCGCACGGCATGCCGGCAGACAGGCGTTATGCTGGTATCCTTACTGTAAGCTGAGGTAACAAGACTGCTTCTTCTTTTGTTTGTTTGTTTTTGAGACAGGGTTTCTTAGAGACTTCTTGAAGCCCATGCATAGATGGACCTGGGTCCATGAATAATTAGAAACACTGGCCTAGGTAGTCTCTAATCAACAGTGGTAAGTCCTCTCTCTCTCTCTCTCTCTCTCTCTCTGTGTGTGTGTATGTGTGTGTATTCCTATCTAATTAAAAAAAAACTTTCTATGCATGTACACATTGGAAAGATACATATCTTTCTGATTTTGTTAATACATATAAACAAAATATATAGACGGGATCACATTCTATAGCCCATGTGCAAATCTTTACCACCCTGCAGTAAAGACTCCACCGGGTGAGACTTGAAACGGGCTTTGGCAGAATACTGTTGCAGACTGGGTCACTGCTGGTTTCCCTCCCAGAACCTGACCTAACCCAGCCACCCCATCTCCAGTGTTCCCCAGGCTCTCTCAATGAAGGGTAAGTACACTGTCCTGAAACACACCTTGTCCCCTCTGCTGCTTCCCGAAGAGACAGAGTGTCCCTAGCTCTGCAGAGCAGAAGGAGCAGAACTTGGCTTGCCTCTCATCCCCACCCCACTCCAAATCCTTGGCTCAGAGGCCAACCAAAAAGGAGGCTCTCAGTGACCGCCCCACCCTGCCTCCAGTAACCGCGCCACGGTTCTACCTTCGGACATCTGGTAGTACAATCACTTGGAACAGGCAAGAATTATTTTCAGAAGACAAGCAACAGGACATAGCGCAGCTCTACTGTCAGAGCTACAACTGCCACCACCAGCTCCCACGAATCACTACCCGCTATGTGAACACTCTAGTCTGTCAACCTGGCCAGGGAAGCCATACCGACTTCTGGATTCTGGATTACTGACCGTGCCTGTCATACCAGGCTAAGCCCAGGATCACAGCAGGAAGAAGGCTACCCAGCGTGAGGAGTAGACTGGACCAAGCCAGACTGGACCAACAGACCAGCACAATCTGCCTTGACCAGTGGGAGCCAGCGCAGACCAACTTCGCAGGTTAACCCTGGCAACGAAACCTATTCAGCCCTGCCAGGCCAGCCAGGGGTCCCTTAAAGGTGGCTGTTGTCGCCTCACCCCTTTCCACCCACCACGCCACTGTGATCTGAGCATTAGCAAACTATACCCATTTGGACATGGTCAAGGCACTGGGAAGCAGAGACAGCAGAGTGCCAGAATTTGCCGGCCAGCTAGTACGGCCAACTGAAGCGCTCCGGATTCAGTGGAGACACCATGTCTCAGACAATAAAGAAATAGAAAAAGACAAACAATATCAACCTCCGGCCTCCATATGCACACATACATGCGTATATATCAACCCACACATGCACACGGAACATGCACATATCACATACACACACAAAATAATAAAGATCTACATGCTGCTACATAATCACATTTAAAACACAGTCAAAAATCTAGCAGCTACAAAATACAAACATATCCAAATGCTACAGAATGTGTGTATGTATAGAAAAAACATATAATTTTTTAAGGCGGGATCATACTCTGCAGCCCAGGGTAGCTTCCAGCTTGCAACTTTCCTGCCCTGGCTGCCCGAAAACTGTGATTGCAAACCTGAACCCTCACGTTCAACTTAGAAAGTCATCTTAGGCTGGAGAGGCGGCTCAGTGGTTAGCGTGGGTGCTGTTCTTCCAGAGGACCTGTGTTCGGCCCCTAGCACCATATCAGGCAGCTCACAACCACTGGCAACTCCGTTCTAAAGGATCCGAAGCCCTGTTCTGGCCTCCATAGGTGTACACACATGCACACACACACATCTTTTCTGGAAAATAATTATGTATACATGTATGCATGGCTGTCCACATGTGCACGTGGAGACCAAGTCCCTCAGGGGCCTGGGCCTCCTTAAATAGACTAGCCTGCTTGGCCGGCAGGCCCTGATCTCTGGATCTCCAGAGCTGGGATTACAAGGGTGTGTCACCACATCCAGCATTTTTTTTTTTTTTTTAAGCATGGCTCTAGGAGCAAGTTCAGGTCCTCCTGCTTTTGTTTGATTGGTTGGTTTGGTTTGTTTCCTGAGACAGGGTTTCTCTATGTAGCCCAGGCTGTACTGGAACTCTCTCTGTAGACCTGGCCAGCCTTGAACTCACAGAGATTTGCCTGCCCCTGTTCCTGGGTGCTGAGATCAAGGGCACATGCCAGCACCACCTGGCACTCAATGCTTTAAATGTTAGAATTTTTTAATATTACCAGAGTTTTTTGTTTGTTTGTTTGTTTGTTTTTCTTTTTTCAACCCATTGGGATCATTTCTCTTTGCTTGTCTGAGCTTTGTTTTGCTTATTTTGCGGTGGACATGTGGATGTGTATTATTTATATTAGAGAAACAGCAATTAGAGAAACCTCCCCCTCATCTCTGGCTACTCACACTCACAGCTTCTGGCCAGAACTCTTCAGAGTCCTCACGGCATCTTGACAGAGCTCCCCGTTCCATCCCCCTCTGCTTTTGAACTTTGCTGCCCTTCTCAGCCACTCCCTGGAGTCTTACTAATTGGGAACCCCCCCACCCCCAGCAGGTAGGTCTCTATCATCTGCTGACACAGGCCCCACAGTGGAAGTCCCCTCCAGCGCTCCCTGCCCGTGAATCTAGCACAGCCAGAGGGAGGCCAGTTCCTTCATTCTACAGCAAAGGAAAAAAGCAATTATAAGAAACGCTGGTGTGGCGGCGAAGCCACATCTGCGCTCACTCTTCCTCCCTGTAGGGCACATTTGAAATCACATCGTGGAATGGAGCCCATCCTGCAGATGAAGAAGCTGAATGGGGCCCAGCGAGCTTAGCAGCCATGTAACTTGCTAGAGTCACACAATGGATCAGAGTGCCAACGCTGGTCTGCTTTTGACATACAAGAAGTGGGAGAAATGAACGGCTTGCGCTAAGCCATGGTCCACAGAACGAGTCCAGTTCTCCAGAGTCTCTGCTCCAACCCCCTCCTCTCCTCCTGGCAAGGATCCCAATGGTTGCACCACCATCTCCTCCCAGAACCCTACAGAAACCCATCTGGGGCCACGTGCCCTGCATCCCCACATCAACCCATCATCATTCCCTCCCACCTCTGGCAATGGGTCCTGCTGCCTCCTCAGGTCTCCTAGCAACAAGATACCCTGCAGTGTTGCCACTCTCTCCACCTCTGGGCTCTTCCAGCTGGGCCTGTCTCACCCAGGGAGGGGACTGCTGGCTCGCTCCTCTCCTGGGGGGTCACTGCGCCCACATGGGGCAGGCAGGAGGGAAGCAAGTAGGTAGAGCCAGCCTGCGTGGACCCCACTCTGGGCCTGCTCCCAGCCTCCACATTTGGGGCACTGGCTGTGGCTGTGGTGACCTTTTCCTGAGCCTCAGACTATCTGCTGACTGGGACAGAAAAAGGAGCCAAATCCTAGGGCTTCAATTCTAATAGATTCCATTTTATTTTTGTACTCTTAAAATACATGGATTCTTCCCACTGGGCATGGCATGCATACTTATAATCCCACAGTTTAGAAGGTGGAGCTCAGAAGTTCAGGGACATCCTTGATGACACAGGAAGTTCCAGTCCGTGGCACAGGAAGCCTAGTCCCAAACTAAACCAAACCTAGACGGCTACTTGATCTTTACGTAATGTTCACAACCACATCCAAAAAGGAAGCACTTTTAGTTCTATGCCTGCTTTCCGGCCAATAAAATCGATCAATAACTCACCTGAAGATACCCAGCTAATGAATGGCAGCAAGCGAACCTGAACGACCCTGTCTGACACCGGCGTGCATGCTCTGGCCGCTGGATCTCTTTGAAAAGCAGCTGGTCCTCGCCTCATAATGAAGTGATGGGAAAACAAGACTCAGAGGGTAAGGCTTAGCCTACATGTGTATTTAAGGAGAATCTACTGAGTGAGCTACGAATGCAGGCAAGCCCATCTTCCGAGCCGTTGGCTAGAAGGGCGGTGCGCGGTGGCTTCCCAAAACTCATGCTGTTCTCTCTGTTACTCTACAGATTTCAAATTCTCCACAATAAAGAGAAAAAAAAATGACAGGAAGATGGCAGCGAACATGGAAATGTTAAGGCTAGCTCATATGAACGAAATCTACAAAATCATCCAAACATTGGGATATTTTCTCCGACAGTTCTGAAAGTCAGAGAAGGGCAAGTGTCATGGAATCTTTCTATAGAATTTTCTAGAGAAAATTTTATGCTGCTGCCAGGAAATCTGGGAGCTAGGGGAACCCCGAACAGGCGGGGTGGCCTCTCTCCCGGCTCTTTTTGGGAGTAGAGTGAACCTACCCTGAGAAGAGGGCTTGGGGCTGGCTCTCTGAGGAGCCACAAGCTGGTTGCCACATGATGCAGAAGGAGATCCCAGCAGCCACTACGAATCCGGAGGCCTATGATTAGAAAGCAAATTATAGGCCTTGCTCTGTCTCCACCGCACAAAACCTTCCTGGCAGTCAAAGAGCTTTCACACAAGTAGTGCAGGGTTTCCAGTGAGCGTGAATACATGCGAGGCAGGAAAATGGTGGAAATGTGAGCAGGACGGGGAAACGGCACCACCGAGGCAGAAAATTGCCCAGACAGGTGGAGCTGAGGCCGCAGGGAGACAGCAGGCCACCCGATTAAAAACAGGCCTTGGGCAGCAGCCAGCTCTCCACTCTGCCTCAAGGCCTCCTAGCTGCTCCACTCTGAGCAAGTAACCAACTTCTCTGAGCCTTTGTCAGCTATAAATCGGGGCTTATTTTATCTATTATACACTTGATACAGAGATAGAATGAGACCCCATATATATCTAAAGCTCTAATGGAGCAGGAGATAGCTCAGTCAGTGAACCATTTGCCTTAAAAGTATGAGAATCTAGCCGGGCACACGCCTGTAATCCCAGCACTCAAGAAGGCGGAGGCAGGCAGATCTCAGTGAGTTTGAGGGCAGCCTGGTCTACAAAGTGAGTCGAGGACAGCCAAGGCTACACAGAGAAACCTTGACTTGAAAAGAAAAAAAAAAGTATGAGGATCTGATTTTGGATCCCTCGAACCCACATGAAAAGCTGGGTGGGTGGTACATGCTCTAATCCCAGTTAGTGTGAGATGGAGGGCGGCAGGTGGATCCTTGGAAGCTCACTTGTCAGCTAGGCTAGCCTATTCAGTAAAGTCCAGAGCAATGAGGAAAGAGAGAGAGAGAGAGAGAGAGAGAGAGAGAGAAAGAAAGAAATGCCCAAGGTTATTCTCTGACCTACACACACACACACACACACACACACACTCACACTCGAACATGCATGTGCCCACACCAAATATGCACTTCTGAGTATAAGTCCAAAAGAGGTGAAAACAGCGTCAACAAGACAGTTCCACAGACCTGTGCTGCTGCAGCTGAGTTATTCACAATAGCCAAGAGGTAAGAAAAAAAAAAAAGTCTATTGATAACAAAATGTGACACATACAATGAAGCATTATTCTGCCTCAGAAAGGAACACGAGTGACCCTTAAGAACAGTTTGCTAAGTGAAACAAGCTATTCATAAAAAGACAAGCGCTGTGTGATTCCATGTATGGGAGGTTTCTACCAAATTCATACAGGCAGAAAATAGAGTGGTGGCTGCCACATTCTGGAAGACACGGGGAATGCTGAGCTATTGTTTAATGAATAGAGCTTCAGTTTTTCAAGACAAAGAAGTTCTGAAGAGGGCTGGAGAGATGGCTCAGAGGTAAAGAGCACTGGCTGCTCTTCCAGAGGTCCTGAGTTCAACTTCCAGCTACCACATGGTGGCTCACAACCATCTGTAATGAGATCTGGTGCCCTCTTCTGGCGTGAAGGTGTATATGCAGTACAGAACATTATATACATTATAGATAGATAGATAGATAGATAGATAGATAGATAGATAGATAGATA
>NW_026586589.1:7452524-7458690 GCF_907164565.1 Psammomys obesus
ATAGATAGATAGATAGATAGATAGATAGATAGATAGATAGATAGATAGATAGATCTTTAAAAAAAAGTTCTGAAGAGCCCACAAGAAGACTCAGCAAGTAAGAAGAGACTCCTACCTGAGGGCCTGAATTTGATCCCCAGATCCCAATATGGAAGAAGAGAACCAACCCTCAAAAGTCGTCCTATGACTTCCCAGCATGCCGTGGGTGCACTCTCACACACAGACACACACACACCCATTTTTTAAAGCCAGGCATGGATGCCTGCAACTCCCACATCAAGGGCAAAGACAGGACAGCCCCAACAACCCACTCACCAGTCAGCCTCACCAGTCAGCCTAGCTGAACGAGCAAGCTTCAGGGTCAGTGAAAAAGGCAGAGAGTGACAGCGGACACACCCAATGTCCTGCTTTGGCCCCCACATCAGTGCACATGGACATATACTTGCACATATAAGATACAATCCACAAGCACGTGCGCGCGTGCACACACACGCACACGCACAAAGAAAGATGGCAAATTTTAGGATATGTGTATTTTGCTACAATTTAAAGAAAAACTTAGTGCTACATAGAGAAATATGAACAAGAAGAAAAGACTAAAAGCCAAAGACAGAATGAGAGAGAACCAAGAAAGGTGAGACCACAATAATACTGAGACACACCCGGGGGTAGTGACTCATGCCTTAAGTCCCAAAGGGCATATGGATCTGTGTGATTTCAAGGCTAGCCTTGTCTACACAGCAAGTTCCTGACCAGCCAGGGCTACACAGTGAGACCCTGTTTTAAAAACCCAGAGACAAAAGAGAGACGCACGTTGCACAACCTGAAACCCGAGCCACTCGACTTCCTTATCTGCAGGAACGTCCAGTTTCTCAAATCATCCTTACTGTTTTATGAGATCACGGTCAAGAGCTTAATAACCCCTCTGGCAGGCCTAATAATTCTGGGAAGTAGCCTTAGAGAAAGGGTTAAAAGCCAGGCAGTACCTTTAATCCCAGCACTTGGGAGGCAGACACAAGTGGAAGTTAGAAGCCAGCCTGGTCTACATTGTGAGTTCTAGGACAGCTGGGGCTACACAGAGAAACCCTGTCTGGGGGTGAGGTTGAAAAAAAGTAAAGACTTTGGGGACCGAGAGACCTGCCCACATGTATATGACAATATAGCTGGCCCTACCCAAGCAGAATTCCAGCATCCTTCCCTCTGATAGGCTGGTCCCCAAGCAGGGCGGGGCTCCGTTGCTGTAGGTCCAGGCCAACTGGGCCAGCAGCCAGAGTGGCGCCAAAGGCACAGCTCAGAGCCCTCTCACCAGCTACATAATAAAGTAATTATGGGATTAGGGATAAAATTAGTCACTTGTGTAATTATTTTCCTTAGAACAAGAGCAGAAAAGGCCTTTTTAAAAGAGTCACTCCTTGGTTATCCCAAGAGCACTGACGCGCTGTCGCAGATGGGCACACACAGACACCACCACAGCAATGAAGTGCTGGCGGAAGAGGCCACAGTCGTCTCCCTGTGCCTGGCCAGAGGCCCTCCCCCTAAAAGACATGGGTGATATCGAAGACCTTTGCCACACTGTCACAGGAACATGTGTCCTGTCAGGCACCTTAGCATGGAGAGGCACTCCCTCTGTGTGAGAATATCGGAGCGTGTGGGTGTGTGCTCATGTGTGCCTCTATGTGCGGAAGCCAGAGGTCGGGTCGGCACTGAGTGCTTCTCTTGAGATCTCTCCACATTACTTTTTGAGACAGGGTTGGCCACTGAACCCAGACCTTGTCGATCCAGAGAGGGTGGCCGGCTACCTGTCTTTGCCTCCCTGGTGATGGGACTAAAAATGAACACTGGCACTTCAGTTTTTAGGGGGCACTGGGGATCTGAGGTCAGGGCTTCATTCTCATACAACAAGCACTTCACCAACTGAGCCATCTCCCCAGTTCCTCATGGAACCATCTCATGTTCCTTCCCAGTCAAGAGTTCTCCCTCCATCTTGGAAGCTGATGGTACAAAAATCCAGGCAGGATCTGGGGGATCAGAGGAGACCCTGGTATTAGCAGCTGTGGCAGGGAAAAGAAAGGCTCACCCAAAGGCATCCATGCCCTCACACCCAGAATCTGTGGGCATCACCTCACACGCAAAAGAGACTTTCCACATATGATTCAGTGAAGAGAGCCTGAGACGGAGGGTGATCTGGGATTTTTCATGGGGCCAGTGTAAACACAGGGACCTTGTGGTGGAAGAGGAAGACAGGAGAGGCAAAGATGTGACGGTGGAAGCAGGAGCTGAAGGGAAGCCATTGCTGAGTCGGAAGGAGGCAGTCAAGGAATGGGGGCAGCCTGTAGAAGCTGACAGGACAAGGTCCCGTCCCCCGGCAGCCCTGCCAGAACCTTAGCCCCTGCCTCACAGGGCTAACTATGCAGATTTACAAAACTCCAGAACTGCAAAGACTTATGTGTGTGGTAACTTGGAAAGGCAGGGAGGGTGCTGGGAGAGTGCTTGCTTAGCATCTGTGAAGCCCGAGTTTGATTCCCCAGCACAACATAAACTGCGAGTGCTATATGCCTGTGATCCCAACATCCTGAGAGACAGAAGGGTCAGAAGTTCAAGGGCATCCTAAATAAAATCTGAGGCCAGCCTGGGCTGTATAAGACCCTGACATGAAAACCATAGCTGCAGCAGCACTGGGAAACCAACAGGCCTGATCAAACCTCCTAGCCTAAAGAGCTACCGCTGGGGACAGAGCCCAAGAGAAGGTGACGGCTCTGGGCAGAAGACAGAGGCTTGTGTAAACCTCGACTTCCTGGTCGTGACCGACCCTCTAATTACTTTGCAGCTGAGACTCATTCTCCCCATAAGTGTGTGGGGTGTGGGCGGGGCTGCACCAGGGACAAAGGACCAGAAGTCACACACCAGCTCCTTCCTTTCTTAGGGTCACCATAGTTCGCTGCATCCAGAAAACCTCTGTGGGACCCTGCAAGATGACTCACCGTCACGGAAAGGGAGATATCCACTGTATGCCAATGGCACACTCAGTAATGACACAGAAAGATCCCAGAGTCCTGGAGTGCCAACCACAGAACAGCACAGATGGGATTACAGCTCCATGAGGAGCCAGGAAAGAAAGAGTTGGGAAGAAATACACCAAACTCCCAACAACCCTCAGGAGTAATTTTCCCCCTCCTCCTGGTCTCTGAAATCTCAATTCTGTTTTATTTCTTTCACTAGGTATTAGAAAAACAGCAAATACAGCAGCAGGGCCCCTAGGGGCCCCAACACTGGGCAGATGAGGAAAGAAGAGGAACAGAAAGCAAGGAGAAGGCCGGAGGGGTGCAGAGGGGTGCAGGGAGAGCCAGAGGAGGCCAAAAAGATGGATGCGGTGTTCTGGACCCCAAGCAAGGGAGTGCTGCAGAGGAAGTGTGAGCGGGTCACTGTTCCCACCAGATGCCAAGAAGGCACCAACGTCCTCTCCATTCCTCGCTCAGGAGACTGAGAAAGTGCCCCACCCCCATGACCAGCGTGGAGTCCAGGAGTGGCGTTTACAACCACATAAGCCAAGCTGCCAGGTGGTGGTGCACACCTTTAATCCCAGCACTTGGGAGACACAGACACTTGTGAATAGGAGTTCAGCCTGGCCTTAAGTATGACTTCCAAGACAGCAAGGCCTACACAGAGAAATCGTGTCTCCAGACAGACAAGCAAACAAGCGGCAGCTGGGTGAACGGCCACACCCAGCTACCCATGCCCACCCCAGGCAAACTGACCTGGCTTCACATGAAACTTGCTAATATCTCCAAAATAATCATGTCATTTCTGTTCCCCTAGGGAGCAGCCAACACCACACAACAACACACTCACTCCTAGGCCCGCCCCTCAGCCTCACTGAGACATGAGGCTCTGCCCTTGATGGAAGCTACATAACGAGCCCAGAGGGACCTTCCCATTGCCCGTACTCAGCTTCCGCCCACCCGTTCCAGACTCCCTTCTTTTCTCTTCCCCCTCTCCCCCCACCCCTTTCCCCCACCCTCCCCACTACCGAACCTCAGCCCAAGAGCAAGGTCCTCCACCCTGCCTGATTTCAGCCTCCCGTTGCTGCTGCCCACTACCTGTGAGATGGCCGGTGGCTAAGTCCCAGCTGCTGCAGGCCCAGAGGTGGTGGGAGGCTGGGCTACAGAGTCCAACCCCAAACCACGCTCTGAAGGCCAATGACCTCTGCAGCCACCTTTGACCCTCAATCTGGTTGAGTCAAGAAGAAACAGGGCTGAGTCACTCCCAGACGTCCCCCATTAAGCCCATTTTAAGACAGCTGACATTGTGTACTGAATACCACAGCCTGAATGTGCAGGTCAACCTCCAGCCCGCCCTGTGGGAGTGAGCTTAGCTGGGCCAAGACACGGCCAGTGACCGATAGGCTGCCCATTTGCCAACAGGAAGCTCAGTGTCGTCACTTTGCTCCTCTTTCAGTGCAGCTGAGGAATGCGTAAGTAAGTCCCCAGGGACCTAAAAGTGTGATACAAAAATCAGCTCCAACACCGGCCTCCCCACCTCAGATGCCATCAACATGAGGCAAAGTCTTCCTCTCTCTGTTCTTTGACACTTCCAGGAATGAGCAGCATCCGAGCCCAGCCATGGGGCATCACAGGTCCACAGCTGAGGCCTGCTTCCCAGTCTAGGCTTCCTCCTCTCCTTGCCTTTGACGGAAGAGACACCAGAAGAAGGCATTTGGAGCTGCCATCTTGTCGGCCTCGATGACAACCCTGACAGGTGCTCTTATTTCTCCTGTGTGTGGAGCTATAGTCTCGCTCACTCATTCATTCATTTTGCAGTGCTCAAGATCAAGCTCAGAGCTGGAATCCTACCACTGAGTTACAACCCTGACCCCTGGAATTTTTAGACAGGGTCTCACTATGAAGCCCAGGTTAGACCTTAACACCATCCGCTTGCCTCTGCCTCCCCCGTGCTGGGATGACAGGCACGTGCCACCACTCCTAGCTTTACATTCCAACCTGCATCTCACAGGGGAACCAATATAACAGAATCGGACCAGGGCCTTGAAAGAGGCCAGGTGAGGGAGGTCTGCCTCATAGAAAGTCAGAGAGGAGAGAATCTGAGCCGTTTGGCTGGGGAAGAGAGAGCTGGAAGGACCAAAGGCTTCTTATCACAATTTTTTCATCTTTATAAGAAGGTAAACTGAGACCTAGGGGGTAAATGGGACCTTCTCGAGACCGAGACCAAGAGTAAGCGAATAGAAGCATCAGGGTTAAAAGACAGACCCATTAACTTTTAGGTTGGTTTTCCTGGAACCACATGAGAGATGCTTCCTGGAGAAGAAAGAAAACGAACACGCGCAGGAACAAAGGGAGCCCAGACCCACACAGTACTTCGTGGGGACCCCAGCCTCTCTCACTCTGGGCAAGGTGTGGGCAGAAGGAAGCCCTTCCATTCATCAATGCTCAAGCTCCACCGGCAGCCAATCAGGGCTCTGAGAGAGGAAGAAACTTTGGTTCCCTGGCAACACACACAAAAGACTCTCCTTAACACTGGAGCAGCTGGAGGAGGGATGAGGACTGGATTCCACCCAGAGGGGCTCTCCTCTCCTGGCCTTAGCAGCAGGACAAGATCGGCCCTTTCTGTTCTAACTCCTGAACTCCAGTTGAGCCTCCGGGCCCATCTCCAGAGGGGAGGAAGGGGCAGATGGGCCTATGAGTCTCAGGACAGGGGTGAGTCCTCTTCAGTCCTTCACTGACAACTAAGATGTGCCTTTGCGGTTGTGCCTTAAAGTGGGTC
This sequence comes from Psammomys obesus, assembly GCF_907164565.1. Taxonomy (NCBI): domain Eukaryota; kingdom Metazoa; phylum Chordata; class Mammalia; order Rodentia; family Muridae; genus Psammomys; species Psammomys obesus. The sequence continues at coordinate 7,458,303 of NW_026586589.1, forward strand.
TGCCTCTGTGGCTGTCCCTCAGTGCATCATTTGAGCCTTCTTCCCCAAGGCAGTGCTGAGTCCCGCCTGGATCTGAGCAAGCTCCCTCCCCTTTTCCTTGTGCCCCAACCCCCACCTGGTTGTTGTTGAAGGGAAATTAGCTGGAAACATTTGCGACCTAGGGTTGCTAGCCCACTGCTCAAAAAGCAAAAGGAAACCTGGTGGGTGGTGCATGCTTTTAACCCCAATCCCAGCACTCCAAAGGCAGAGGCAGGCAGATCTGTAGTTCAAGACCAGCATGGTCTACAGAGTGAGTTCCAGCACAGCCAGGGCTATAGAGAGAAACCCTGTCTCAAACATTAATAGATAGATAGATAGATAGATAGATAGATAGATAGATAGATAGATA
>NW_026586589.1:7458700-7511191 GCF_907164565.1 Psammomys obesus
AGATAGATAGATAGATAGATAGATAGATAGATAGATAGATAGATAGACGGAAGCGAGCAGATTCTTGCCTTACACTACCTTTGAAAAGTTGCCCAGTCCCATCCAGAGCTCTGGAACACACAAAGCGTTCTGCTAAATGGAATTGCCTCTACACACTTTGAAGAAAACTGATGGACTCTGAAAAAAAAAAAAAAAAAAAAAACACCTTTCCAGATAGAGACCCAGCATTGCCACCTGCAAGGCAAATGGCCTTCCTCCCCTTGCCCGATCTCCAGGCCATGTGCAGTGTCTCCATGGAGGGCTCTCTTGACTCCAGAGGAGGAATCAATCACTCAGGGATTTTGGAAGGGTTTTCCACATCAAGAGCCAGAACAAAGCCAAGCAGGGTGGCCCACGCCTGGAAAACTGGGAGGTGGAGGCTGCAGGATAAAGAGTTCAAGGTCACTTTGGCTTCCCAGAAAGGTCAAGGCCAACCCAGGCTACCGTAGACCAGGTCTCAAAACAAAACAAAAACAAAACAAAACAACAACAACGAAACAAACAGGAGAGCAATGGCTCAGAGGTTAACAGCCCTACATGCTCATCCACATGGCAGCTCACAACGCCCTGCGATTCTGGTTTCAGTGGATCCAACACCCTCTTTGGGCCTCCCTGGCACCAGGCATGACCGTAGTACACAGATATACACACAGGCAAAACAATCATACCCATAAGGTAACAAAAAGAAAATTAAATTAAAAAAAAAAATCATTGGCTACAAAAAGAGTCAGAACAACAGGGTTTGTCAAGAAACAGCTCATCAACTGGGAAAGTCAGACTAGACACCAGGACCCACGGCCTGTCCAGACTCTCACCACAACCGCTCCAGCTGGCCACTGGGAGCCCTGCAGTTCCCCACCCCCAGACTTCCTCCCTTCCTCCACATAGCTGGGCCCCTTGCTCATCCTTTCTACCTCACACACTCCTTAAACTGTCTCTTCTTTTCCACAGGAGGCTAACCCATTACCAACCACCTCCCACTGAGCCACCGTCGCTCCTGCCTTCAGCCATGTTCAGCCGACCCACCCCACCATCACCTGCCTGAGAGCTGTTCCCCTCATTCCCAGCCTAATGGGAAGGAGCTCCCTCCCAGTCTCAGCTCCTGGTCCAGGGCGGACACAGAAAGAGATACTGCTCCTCTGCTATTGCGCTTTCCTTCTTTCGCCCCCCGGCATGTCTCACAAGCTCAGGTGTTCTAAAACCTCATCCTATTTAAGGCCCTTCACTCACTTTCTTCTTTGTACCCATGCTTACCTCTCTGTCCTGGCTAGTTTTATGTCAACTTGACACTAGCTAGAGTTATCTGAAGGAAGGACTCCTCAACTGAGAAAATGCCTCCAGGAGATCCAGCTGTGAGGCATTTTTCTTAGTGGTGTATGGGGAAGGACCCAGCCCTTGGGGGTGGGGCCATCCCTGGGTTGGTGGTCCTGGGTTTTATAAGAGAGCAGACTGAGCAAGCCATGGGGAGTAAGCCAGTATGCAGCACCCTCCACGGCCTCAGCATCAGCTGCTGCCTGCAGGTTCCTGCCCTGTTTGGGTCCCTGCCCTCACTGCTTTTGGTGATGAACTGTTACATGGAACTGTGAGTGAAATAAACTCATCCCTCCCCAAGTCATGGTGTCTCCTCACAGCAATTGTAACTCTAACAAAAATACTCTCTGGCCACCCTCCCACCCCCACAATTCCCCAACCCAGAAGGCCTTTTCTGAATGGGCCGGTGCTGGATGAAAGATACCAGCTTGCCCCAACTGAGCACAGTAAAGGCCACTTCTCTGCTTGGCCTCGCCTGCATTTCCTCTCCAACATCTACCCACACCAACGCCAACCTGTTTACAAACAAAGACACAAAACTGGAGCTGTGAATAAACCCAGCATACGCCACACTGGCCATCGAGGGGGGCGGGGAATATAACCCTATAACCCTAACCAAAGCATCAAGCTTCGGCCACCTTATCCCCTGCCCCTAAGAACACTTCAGGGGCTAATGGAACCAGAAAGGACAGCATGTGCCCCACTGAATTCTCCTCCTGGTCTGGAAAAGCTATATCAGTGAGGGTCTAGCCTGTTCCTCTCTAGATTTGCCTTTATCCAGCCCATACCATAGAATAGCATGACCCACCCACCCCCCCCCCCCCCCCACCCCCGCCAAATACAGTGGCTACACCTAGGCGCTCTCAAGAGAGTTGTCCAGGGGCCTGGAAAGATGGCTCAGAGGTTAAGAGCACTGGCTGCTCTTCCTAGAGGTCCCGAGTTCAATTCCCAGTGTCCACATGGTGGCGCAAAGCAATCTATAATGGGATCTGTTGCCCTCTTCTGTCTGATGCCCTCTTCAGGCAGGCATGCGCGCAAATAGACCACTCATAAACCTAGAATGCATAAATCAATATTTTAAAGAGAGTGAGAGAGCTTAATGGCCAACAATGATTTCTTTCTTTAAGATTTATCTTTTATTTTATAGGCATGAGTATTTTGCCAACACACATGTCCTGGTGCCCACAGGAGTCACAAGAAGGCATTAGATTCCTGGAGTTGGAGTTACGGATGGTTGTGGGCTGCCACATGGATGCTGGAAACTGAACCTGGGTCCTCTGGAAGAACAGCCAGTGCTCGTAACGGCTGAGCCCTCTCTCTAGCCCCATCAGCAATGATTTCGGGGCACTGTCCCTCAGATAACCTAAGCCACAGCTGGGCATCAGGGACCATAAGGATCCAACGCTGGCTCGGCTTTCCAACTACAGTTGACCCCGCACCCTTACCCCATGCACAAGTGGGTATTAAACTCGTCCTCATGTTAATTCCCTCGAACAGCCATCATTTCACAAGCACCTACTAAGAGATGCTGTAGGCCAGGGACCAACTAGAACTCTCTCATTCCTTCCATCAGATACTTACTGCCTACTTTGTGTTGTGCAGTGTAGAGTTAAGAACGGACATGAAATATTAAAAAAGAAAAAAAAAAGTAACCTCAAATTGTGATGAGCAAGGGAGGGAGACGTGCAGATAAACTGGGCCTGGTGGCTTATGTCTGTAACCCCAAGTCTGAGCAGAAGGGGCATGCATTTGAGGCTAACCTGAACTACATAGCAAGATTCTATCTCAAAAATGGGAGGGAGGCAAAGAGAGAAAGCAGGGTGGGGTGGGTAGGATGGGGAAATTAAGTAAACTGAGATTTAAAATTTTAGGACCCAAGGCTATGAGGAGCCAGAGAAAGACTTCTAAGGGAACAACCTATGTAAAGGTCCTGAGGTAAGAATTTGCTAAATAAACAGAGAGAAGGCTCCTGTGGTACGATTAAGCTACCCATGGGGAGACACTGGGTGGGAGGGTAGGGAAAGCTCTCTTTCCCTGGTGTCTCCATGGTTAGTTTAGATTTTATTCTAAGAACAAAAGAGACCACGAAGTGGCCAGGTTTGTGTTTTACAAAGCTTCCCTTTGGCCGCACGCAGAGTAACTGATGCTCCTCACCCCAGGCCAGAAGTATCTTCTAATTCCTGTTCCTTCTTCCAACCTATACATTTTGAAACCTAAATTTTCTGAGGACCGGAGAGGCAATCTGTATGCTCTTCCTTTTCAGACAGAGGAACTGTGGTTTGGCGAGGGGACTCAGCTTACTTCAGCCACACAGTGGGGCTGCAGCAGCGATGGGCTGTCCCTCCCTACCCTTGAACCGGCCACTGGGTTGGCTGTAGATCAGGAGCAGACACCCATAGAGATGTTCCTGGCAATTATGAGCTGGGGAAGAGGGCAGGGGAGGGGCCTAAAGAAAGCCCTCCCACCCCTGCACACACAACTTCTCTTCTGTTTTGCGAGTGCCACAGTACAGGAAGAAGCTGCTTCCCAAAGACACTAAATACTGGGACATTAGCCGGATCCTACCATCTGCAGGAAGCAAGTGAGAGGCGAGGCCTTTGCTTTCCCATTGGGAACCTGGGTCCTTCCATATTGCACGGCTTATCCAAGAGCGGAGGGACGTGGCAAAGCTCTGGTTAGAAGAGCAGAGCATTCTTGGAGATCACTGAGGCCAAAGCTAAAGAGACTGATGTCCATGAAAGGACTAGACTTACCCGGTGTCAGGCCGAGGAAGTGCCCAGCCTAGGTGGAGAAGGTAGCTGAGAAAAGGTTGGATTTGAGGGTGGGGGAAGGGAGTTGGGGGGTCAAGGGCAGGGCAGCACAGCTTCCTCTGGCCTGGCCTGCCCCAGCGCCAGCCTCCAGTTGCTCATAGGTGTGGTGAAACCTGCCAAACCAGTCCCGGTGCCCTGCTGAGCCCAGATCTGGGAGCAGGCTGGGCAGCACACAGCAGGAATCCGGGACTGGAAGGTCTCAAAGAGGCTCCTCCTGACCTGCCAGCCCAGGCCACAGGTCCCTGCACTGCCTAGGGTCAGGGGAGGTGCTGGGACTGAACTTTCTATCACTGGAATGCTCTGCATCAGGACCGCCCTCCAGGCCCCTCCCCTCCTGCTTGGACAGTCAGCCTACTGTCTCGCTTGACCAAGAAACCAGAGGCTGGGCTGAGAAATAAGACAGAAGGTGGGGAAGGTGGTAAAATGACAAAAACTACCCACAGACCCTGGAGGACCAAGAAGCCCCTGCTAGGCAAGAAAGCCTTTTAGGCTGGGCTGGGCTCCTATGAGCAAGTGTGTCTCACAGACTCTAGGGACTATCTCCTATCTCAACCCAAATCCTCATTTGGAAAATGGGAAGAAGACCAGAAGCAAGTATGGATCAGACCAAGATCACAAAACAAGACCTCGGCAGAGGTGGCGCCACAGCGTAAGACTGACTTCCCAGGACACACCAGCTTTCAGAGGAGAGGCATCTTTCCATATTCAAAATCACTCTTCACAGCAAGGGACCCCTTCCTCACTCTCCCCCGGGAAGTGCCAGAGCGCGGCAGAAAGCTCGATTCATCTTACCAGCCAGCTACTGCCAGTCTCTGAGGGTTGCTGCCATACAAAAATACCATCAGCAGCTGGCTTCGCTCACACACTTCCGAAGGCCAGAATGCCTAAGATCAAGGTGGCAGCGGATGTCGCGTCTGCTAAGGACTTACTTTCTGGTACACAGCTGGCACCTTCCAGCATGTCCCCACCTGACAGAAGGACAATCAGGCTCCTCAGGATCTTTCATAAGAGCAGGCAGGCATGCCATTCACCAGGGAGGAGCCTTCACCCCCAAAAGCCCTGCCCTAAAACCAGCACCCAGAGCTATGATGCCAACACTCGAATCCTGGGGACATAAATCCAGCATGTGTTTACTCGCGGCTCTCGTTTCCTGCACTCGGGCACACAGGACACTGGTGTGTGGCAAGAACTCAGGGAATGTGCGACTTAATCAAAGCTCAGCCAAGGGGCAACCTGCAACCGGAGACTGCCCTTTTCTAGGCACAACCACTATGGGGTTGGGAGCAGGAAAGCAGGAAACAGATAAGAAAGAAAAGAGAATTTGAATCTAGGTGTTGAGAGCTGTCTAGTTATGGAACAAACAAAGACCCTGTGGTCTCAGAGCTCCCAAATTCCCCGGGCCCAAAGCCTGAGAGACAGTTGCCCCAACCTCACTGACTTCATATGCCTGTGTGCGCCTCTGACCCTATGCTAACACGCTCTCCAACATTCACAAAGTAAAATCCAGCCCACTGTGAGGTGCTATGGCGCTCCCACAGGCAGGTCCCTCAGCACCCTGACAGTCTTCAAAGCAGGGAGACCCAAGTTAAAACCATGAGGGGTCGCCAGCCTGACCGTACGGCGGAGATGCTGCGGCCTCCGGAAGTATTCCAAAGGGCATATACAGTGATGGATGTGCACAGGTGGTCTGCAAAGTGCCAAACACATAGAAATTGCCAGCAGTAGCACAACCATCACTGGCCTCGCTGGCCCCAGCTGACCCCAGTATCTAATTATCAATCGTCATCCCGGTTTCAGCTACACAGTGGTATGAATCACCTCCTCTGAGCCAGGCACAGTATCAAGCACAGTTGCCCGTGTTCTCCGTGAAGGAAGGACCATCACTGACTCTGTTTCACAGGTGGTCAGATCAAGGCACAGAGGGGGGAAAAAAAGCATCTCACGGAAACGCACAGTAGCGGAGTCATGTTCTCCATGCAGGCCTGAGTCTAGACGAAGCACAAGCTCAGCGGTAACCCACCGCTGAGGCAGAAACAGGTCCTTGCATTAACAATGTGCATGTGCGGGCAGTCCGCTGCCCACCAGCCCAGCCACGTGGCTATGTTTTTACCCTTCCAGGCCCAGCTAGCTGTCAGGAGTTGCCTCACTCTCCCTAGGCTCCCCAGGTGTACACAGTCCTCCCAGCACGGATCCCATTATCTCTCCTGTTTGTCAGAGTCTCTAGACTACTGGGAAAAAAGAGAGAGAGAGAGAGAGATGGTTGTTCGTGTTAAATGGCACATCCTCAGTGGCTGTGCAAATTGTACAAAAAGGATTCAGCCAAGCCTTAGTGAGGCAAAGGTTAAATGGTAGGTGAAAAAAAATCTATGCCAACTCTATAAAACTCAAATTCAATTGCTCCAGATGAGCCGTTTCATCTTCCCTGGCCTCCATTTCTTTACCTGTTAAATGGGGACCATTCTTCTTGCCCTACCTTTTCTCAAGGCTGCTATGAGGAACAAACAGATGTTCTTTCTAAGACACGATGCTCATTAATGCATGTATTCAACAAATCTGCTGAGCCCTAACATGTGGGGTATGCCCTAATCCAGGCTATTCTTTATTTTAAAAAGATCGGTGTTTGTTTTGTGTGTATGAGTGTTTCGCTGGCACGCCCGCATGTACACTGTATGCGTGCCTGGCGCCCTCAAAAGCCAGAAGAAGGCATCGGATCCCCTGGAACTGGAGTTACGGATGGTTGTGAGCCACCGTGTAGGTGATGGGTCCTACTCAAGAGCAGCAGTACCCTTAAATGCTGAGCCATCTCTCCAACACCCCCAGTTATTCCTCTTTATGAGAGAGAGAGGTCACTCGCCTGCCAAAAAGCGTATCACTTTAAAGCACATAACTTCAAGGCTTTGAGTGTATTTAGAGTTCCTCAGCCGTCCCCAGTAACCCCAGTATTGCTCAGCAAGGGTCCCCAGCGCCCTCAGAAGCCCAAACCTCTGGTTTTGGTTCATATCGGGGTGGTTCATATCAGGTTCGTAAAAGTTCTGGAAAAGCCCCAAGCCCCTCAGCAGAGTTTCTCTGGGACCAAAATGGAGCACACGGTAAACAGCCGACATACACCATCTTAGGGACGCCCACTTCCTCTCACAGAGGCCGAGTCTCGGGCTTCCCCGGGGGAAAAGCCCACTCCCATCAGCCCCGGCCCAGCCTCTTCCCAGCTGTGCCTCTCTAGCTACACAACCAACGGCAGCAACTGCACTGATCCTGGCCTCAGTTTCCCCATCTGCTCCTTGGATAGCAGGCTGGAACCCATGCTCCTTGCATCTCACAGAAGGAACTTCCCCAACCCCCATCAAATGGTCAGTCACTTTTGTTCAGCTGGTCAGAGGAAACCCAGCCTTGTTACATCAGCTAAGACGGGCCAGGCGGCGGGTTGGAGCTGGAACTGTGAACCTAAAACTACAGGAAGCTTTATGCTGCAGCTGAGCAGCTCTGGACTGGAGGCATGAAACACATGCGTGCGCACGCACGCGCGCACACACACACACACTGGCATGGATCAAGAAAGAAGCACTGAGCAGTGGGAAGATGCTAAGAGAATACTCCAGAAGCTCCCAGAGCTGTCAGCACCAGGCAATGGGAAGAAAGAGCTGGATTCCCGTGCACTGGGGTCTGGCTCTACCCTGTGGAATGTGTGTCCTTGGAGAAGTCATTCACCTTCTCTGGGCCTCAGTTAATCCATCCACACAAGGGCACAATCAGGGTTAGGGATATGGCTCAGCACCACTTCCTTGATATGTATAAAGGCTCAGGTTCAATCCCCAGCACCGCATAATCCAGGTGTAGCAGTGTGTGCCTGAAATCCCAGCGCTCAAAGGGTAAACAGAGGAGGTTGGAAGTTCAAGGTCATCCTGAGCTTTATGGTGTACTCAAGGCCAGCCTGGACTAGCCAGGAGACCCTGTCCTAAAACAAAACAAGCAAAGCAAAACAAAACACTTCTTTCCTGTCCTGTACTCCAGGACTACAGAGGAAAATCAGAGTGTGTGTGTGTAGCGGGGGGGGACTAAAACCCTTTTGTAGAAAATCTAAGATACTTCCATTCTGGTCTTGATGTGAGTCAGAGAAGTATCATAGAGACCCAGGACCCCAGAGACATGGAGACAAAAGGAATGCTGGCTATCCGAGCCTTATCTGGGAAACATTCCTGAGCCCAGGGCTTTTCCAGGCAGCCAGTAAGTCAAGGGGTAACCTATCAGTGCATGGGAGAGAGACAGGGGAGCAGCTGGAATGAGGAGGCCCACGACCTGGCAAAGGTGGGAGAGGGAAGGGCAGGCTCCCATGCCAGAGTCTGTTGCTCCTTCAGAAGACAATGACACACCCACCTTCTGTGTGACAAAGACATGCCATTGCCTTCTTTTGAGCTTCATAGTCTCTGTCTGTAAAACAGGGCAATAATGACCCAGCGTGCTATAAGTCCCTCTCGGTAAGTGTGACTGTCACTAAGAGCAGAATCATCCCTCAGTTCTCCTCCATCCCAGAGACACTCCAGGGACTAAGCCCAGGCCTCTAGGGGCATTATCCATCTATCTGTCCTCTCCCAGGGTCAGTGATGCAGCTTCAGCTGCAGTCCAGAGTGGGGCTAGAGAGCCCTCTCTCCAGCAAGGCTAGCAGAAGCCAGCCTGGCTCTCAGAGCTCTGAAGCCTGGACGACCGACCAGAGGTGGTCCTCTCCCTCCATCCCTCGCCAATGGGAGCAATGCCTACTACTGAGCATGTCCTGGGGGTCTGCCGCTCAGATGGGACTGGCCTCCCCATATCTGGAGGGAGAAAAAGCTTTTTTCGCACCACTGAATAAAACAAAATGGAAGGACGCGGCACTTTCAGGGGAGGCTGAAAACCCAGCCGGCCACCACTTTTGCCCGCAGGTCTCCAGTCCTGGGGAAACCAAACGACCCCTGCTTCTCCCTTCCCCATCACTGTTCGGGCATTCCCTCCCTATGGAGAGCCCTTCTGGAATAGAACATTCAGACCCCAGCTCCATTCAAATGGACGGACAGAAGGTCCCCTCCTCCCTAAAGTGCTCATCTCTCTCCTCTGAACTCCCATTGTGCCCTGCCCAGTCCCTCTCGATTTGCACACGGTGTCACAGTGACAGCTGCACACCTTCATCCCCACCTGGAGGACACAGGGATGACAGTCATTTCAGCAGAGGCCTCTTGAAATCCAGAGGATAAGAATTTAAACAACAGCTTTGCAGTTTCTCGGCCCCGCGATCCTGAGCGAGCAGCTCTCCTTTGGCAAATGGGGCAATAACGGTATCTCCTCTTACCTCCTCTGCTGAGCGGCTGGTGTAATTTAGTGAGATACTATGTCTAGTAACGTGGGACTTCACTTGGGGGCCAGCGGCCTCCACTGCAGCAGGCTGCCTGTGAAAACCAACTCTGGTTTTCCCTCAGTACCCAGATGGTGGCCAATACCTACAGTCTCTTCTCTATCCGCCCTGAGTCCCACAGACTCGTTTGCCTCTGAGCCTGTCCTGGGAGGGCTTGAGGAAGGTAAGGAATAAATGCCTGAACAGGTCTCTACCTCCCCTTACTGTGCCTCCACCTCCCTGTCCACGCACACAGGAGCTTGCCCAAATGTCAGAGAACTGCTGGGCAGGCCCCTCCCGGGAACTCCTAATCCTGGCTGCTCCCTGGCCATGGACAGAGAATTCCTTGTTCCCAGCGCTTCCTGCCCAGAGATCTCCGTGGGGCCGGAGCGCTGGCAGGAAGGAGCCAAATCGCTCCTCTTACACAGAGCTAAAGCCACCCCTGCCCCCACCACTCAGGGATAACACACTCCAGCTCTGTTAGCCATTCATTCTACCTGCCCCAGCTTGGCTCACCACCACCACCACCACCACCACCACCACCACCACCACCACCACCACCGCCGCCGCCGCCAGCCCCTCCCCCGCAGCCCCTCCCCCACAGCCCCTGCCCGTGTTCACACACACACACACACACACCCATCACATTTATGCAAAACTAAACCAGAAGATTCTAGAATATCGTTAGCCCTGGCAGGCCTGCCTAACAACCCCAACAGTGACATACACATGTGACTTTGCAATTTCTAAATCAATGTAGGTCACTGGAGTTTGCCCTCTCTGAGACCTTGCTCACCCTGCTGTGAGCTCGTGGTGTTTTGTTTTGTTTTGTTTTGTTTTCTCTTCTCTGTTTGTTTGTTTTGTTTTTGTCAGTAGAAGCCTTCTTGTGTAGTCTGTGTTGGACTGAAACATTCCCTGAGCCTCCTTCGTGCTAGGATTACAGTGACATGTGTCACTATGCCTAGCTGAGCCAAGGATTTTCAAAGTGTCTAAACCACGACCAAAGAAAGGTCTGCGGTATTCCCTGGCCTAAGGAATTAGCCAACTAATAATCTCTAGCCTTACCTGAACCTCAACAGGGGCTACAACCCGCTTAGCTATTTTGTATGTTGAAATTCTTTGAGGTTTATTTTCAATGAATATTTCCCTTGAAAACTTGTCTAAAAAAAAAAAAAAAAAAAAAAAAAGAGAGAAAAAATAATTCTCCTACCAGGAAGTTTAACAAATGTCATTCATCCAGGTCCCCCAGCACCTGCCTGAACCACGGATACACAATTCTAGGAGCAGCAAAATAGGAGGCTCTGTTGCGCTCGGTGATGAGGCCGAGGGGAGCCACCCTCGGACTTGTCTAATTTACATCCAAGAGCAGCTGAGGGAAAGAAAGCAAGGGCTCGCATCCTGCACACCAGCTAGATCTGGCTTCCAGTCTGAGGTCTCCATCCCTGGTGGGCAAGCTCGTATCATCAGAGTGCTTAGTGAAGGAACACCTTGGCCTCTTCCTCCTCAGGGACAGCCTCAGCACTGCCCCCTTTGCCAGCCTTAGCAGAAACCCGAGGCCAGACAAACCCTCATGCTGTCCCAGCAGTGACAGAGCAATCAAGAACCTCTGGGCCCACCCTCGGCTGAAGCAGGAGACAGCGGGGGGGGGGGGGGGGGAACTCACCCCTCCTCTGCCTCGGCGCAGCGGCTCCCCAGGGAGGACGTCCTCAGCTAGGCACCTGGAATGAGAAGAGAAGGTTATGTTAGCCTCTTCAGCATGTGGGGCTGGCACGGGATGGCCCAGGGAATCTGGGAAGTCACTGAACCTGTTACACAGAAAGGCCAGAGAGCAAACAGAAGCCAGAGGGCAGGTAGGGAATCTGCAGGGCGTGGAGACTAAGGTAGAGGATGAGCCTCCCTTCTCAGAGCGATGGGAAGCCACAGGCTGGAGAGGGGACTGGAAAGAATTCAAGAACAACCACAGGAGAATTAACGAGGAGGGAGGAGCCTGTGCTGGAACAGCCTCAGAGGGGACAAAGTGAGTGGGCTCAGAAGACACTTAAAGGAGGGATCCATAGACTTCACAGTGTACTGGGGAGAGGCAGAGGGGCAGCAAGACCCCTCTTCACAGGACCTTCCTTCACATTATTCCAGTGGTTTCCAGCACCCAGGGAAAAGCACGGCCATCACTGTCTCCCCCTGACTGTTCTGCCTCAGTCTCCCCATCTGTGACAGAAATGTGGATGGACTTTAGGCATCTCTTAAGGTCTTTCTAACACTAGTACTCTGTTCTGGTATACCACCCTTACCAGGTTTTAAGCCCATTTGTGTCTTCTTTGCCCTCCATTGCAGACCTGGCCTGGCACACAGTGGGTGGTGTAGAAGGAAAGACTTTAGTCCTCAGGCTCACGAACTCCGAAGCACCAGTCTCCATGTTTCTGTATCATAAGGACCATGGCGATCAGGTGAACAGGAAGAACACAGTGGTATCTGAATGTGGGCTCTGGAGTTCTGTGGCCTGGCAAGTCACTTCCCTTCCTGATCTAGGAATGTATGATCTGCAGCGGCAGCTTCCCGAACCAACAGGGGATTAGAGGAGACGATCCTATGGGGAGCCTATAGAGAGGGCCCACAGGGAGAACGAGATTGTACACACATGAAAATCCTGAGCTCCAGAGAGTGAACTGGCTCACTGAGGCTAAGTAGGGAGTGGCAGAGCTAAGACTGCCAAGAGCCGCTAGGCTGCAGGTTGTCATCTCCTCCTCCTCTTCCTCTTCTCTTCATCATCATCATCATCATCATCATCATCATCCTTTCCTCTTCTTCCTCTTCTTCCTCCTGCTCTTCCTCTTCCGCTCCTCCTTCTTCTGAGATAGAGTCTCTAGGCAGCCCTGGCTAGCCGGACACTCACTGTGTAGGCCAGGCTGGCCTTGAACTCATAGTCACCTGTCTCTTCCTCCACAACATTAAGACTGAAGGCGTGCCCTACCGCACAGAGCTTGGACCCAGGTTCTAAAATACTAGGTTGTCTGTACGTTATTTTATGCTGCTTTTTGGATAGGGAAAGTGAGGCTAAAAAAATTCCAAACGACCTGCCTAAATTATTCACAGGAAAAATTTTCACAGGGATTTGACCAGACCTCCTTGGTGAGAAAGACTGTGGTCCTCTGTGCTATCCAGAAGGTACATGGCTGCAGAGAAGCTCCGGTTTCAGGGCTTGGAATGGGGAGGAATGACGTCAGACAGCTGTGGCTGTGTGTGCTGCATGCCACACACCCCAGAGCACCCACCTGCGCATGCGCCCCAGAGCTCCTTCATGTGCAGCTACCTTAAGAAAAACAGAAGTTGCTGGTGGAACAAAAGCTTCTTTCTTAGATGCCCTCTCTGGGGACTAGACGGGAGAGGAGGCCACAGTCCTGCCAGGGGTGAGCAGAGGGCTGGATCTAAATAAACAGAGGCACCAACTGTCCACCATCTTGCTGTGATCCCGGCCTGACCTTCCCACACTTCCCACCCTCCCCTCCCTATTCCCTTCCTCCTCTGTGTCTCCAGCTCCACCATGACACAGCTACACTAAACAGTGTCTGGACTCTCTCAGGGCCAGGAGGGAGGGTGCCAGCCTCTCACCACCACATTCCAGAGGCAGAGGCAGGAAGAGCACTGCAAGTTCAAGACCAGCCTGTTCTATAAAGCAGGGGACAGGACAACCGAGGGTATATAAAGAGACCCTGGCCGGGGGGCTGGGGGCGGGGGCTGGGAGGCAAGGAGAGGGTGGCACCTGTGGGATACCACCATAGACCATCCTCTAACCTCCCAATATGTGCAAACACACAAACATGCACACACACACAGACACACAAAAACAAACAAACAAACAAACAAAAAGACACGGTGCTGGTTGGCTTTTCGTCAGCCTGATACAAGCTAGAATCCTGGGAGGAAGGAATGTCAATTAAGAAATTGTCTCCATCCTATGGGCCCTGTAGGCAAGTCTGTGGGGGCCTAATCTGCCGTGGGAGGGGCCACCCCTGGACACGTGGTCCTGGGTTATATAAGAAAGCTGGCTGAGGAAGCCAGTGAGCAGCATTCCTCCATGATTCCCGCTTCAGATCCTGCCTTGACTTTCTGCCCTAACTTCTTCACTCAGGTATGAACTATGACCTGGTGTATAAGCCAAGCAAATCCTTTCCTCCCCAAGTTGCTTGTGGTCATGGTTTTTATCATAGCAATAGAAAGCAGACCAGAATAACCCTCTTCTGTTACAGGAGATTAATAAGGCCACTCCTTACCTGCTCCTGTCTCCTATAACAGCCTCAAGGAAAGATGCCCTCCTAACGCTGGCTCTGACATCACTAAAACAGGGCTGGGAGGTCCTGCACTTGTGCTGTCTATGTAGCTAGGAAATTTCCTTAAGTAGGCCTCTACTTCCTCATCTGCAAAATGGGAACTTATCTTTGCCTGATCATGCCATAAAGGGGGATCCAAAAGGGTCCTCCCAAAGGCAAGCCACTGATTGAGGTATCACACAAAGCAACCCCAGCTCCCCATCCCAGCTCCCATGCTTCCCTCTGGTCCATTCTTCAGCCAAGCAAGTGGCCCAACCAAACCCACTAGCGGATGTCGCACTGGTAGCAATGTCCTCACGATCAGTGGCAACAGGAGCCACTGTCAATCAGAATCAAGTGTGCCAACTATGCTAGATGCTTCCTGGGATCATTTCTCAAAGGCCATCAGCCTCATTGACAGATGACAGACTAAGCTTCGGCAGAGTAAAGTACCCAAAAGTCACACAGAGCAAGTGTCATGGCCAGAATGAGAAGCAATGTTACCCTGGAGGCTACGGGATTATCCACGGTAATATCTCGCCAAAAGGCATTCAGGGTTGGAGGTGAGGCAAGGAATATCAGCCTGCTCTGTCTCCCCAAATCTCCTCAAGTAACTAGCCTTTACAGAGATTTATATTGTTATTGGAATGTGTCCAACTCCACACTGGCTATAACAACATTGTGCAGTAGAGAGATGATGTAAGGCAGGCACAGGTGCCTGGCCTGCCATCACGCAGCTACTGAGGAGCCTGAGGCAAGAGAAGAGAAAGATGTGCTGGCTAGTTTTATGTCAACTTGACACAAGCTTGAGCTATCTGAAAGAAAGGAAGCTCAACTAAGAAAATGCCTCCGTAAGATCAAGTTACAGGCAAGTCTGTAGGGTATTTCCATAATTAGTGATTGATGGGGGAGGGCCCGGCTCACTGTGGGTGGGGCTATCCCTGGGCTGGTAGTTCTGGGTTCTGTAAGAAAGCAGGCTGAGCAAGCCACAAGGAGCAAGCCAGTAAGCAGCACCCCTCCGTGGACTCTGCATCAGCTCCTGCCTCCAGGTTTCTGCCTGTTTCAGTTCCTGTCCTCACTTTCTCTCATGACAAACAGCAAGTGATATGGAAATGTAAGTCAAATAAACCCTTTCCTCTCCAAGTTGCCTTTTTGGTCCTACTGTTTCATCACAGCAATGGAAACCCAAACTAAGACTAGAGACACAGCTGGGAATTGCAGTGCACAACTGTTGTAATCCCAGCACTCGGGGAGACAGAGGCAGGCGGGTCACTGTGAGTTCGGGGCCAGCCTGGTCTACTAAGTGAGTCCAGGACAGCCAAAGCTACACAAAGAAAAAACAAACAAAGACTAGAGACACATTAATTAAAAGTATAATGCAATCTATACACGAGATATAAAAAATTAATTAGCCACATTTTAAGAAAGGATAAATGGGTGAAATTCATTAATTATAAGCCCTTTAACCCAACGTGTAAATTTCAAGATGTAATCAATATGTACTACTTAGATCTTCCTTTTCTTATGCTAAATCTTCTAAATCCAGGGTGTATTTTCAAATATTTAGCTTTTAAAATTGAGAGACTACATTCACAAACCTAATTTCCCAAATGTTCGGAGAAGTTTGTCTACAACTGAATAGATACTGCTTTAAAAATCCTTAATTGATAAATAAAATGAAAAAGTTAACAGAGTTTAAAATTTAGTTCCTTGGCCTCACTAGCCACATGTCACTAATAGCTTCTGTTGGAGCTAGCACTCAAAGAGCAGGTCCTCGGGGTGTAAGGTGGTGACCTCCAGGGCTCTGGCCCAGACACACAGCTGCATGGGAATGGAATGATGTCCCTCACTTCACAGCCCCAGCTGAGCCTGAGGTTAAGGCCCGCCTCTGGTGTCTGTTATATTCACAATGTTGGTGATAGAGGGACCAGAGTTCAGAGAATGACAATGTGGCTCAGAGAGCAGTCACCAGCGTTGACAGGGCCTGACGACCTAGCAGTTTGAGCAGGCAGTGTTAGGGCCCTGCCCCAGGCTCTGCTTCTAGAGAAGAAATAAGCCTCTGTCCTCTTCTCCTGGAGGCCTGCTCCTCCAGTACAGACAGGAGGAAGGGCCTGGAACAAGAAAGGCTAGAGGGGGAGGTGAGGAGGCTAGAGGGGGAGATGAGCAGGAGAAAGGCACCTCAAGGCAGCACTCAGTAACAGGTTATAGCACAGAGGGTTTAGGCCACTGTGACCTCCTTGTCTCCCCTCGCCAATGCACAGCAGGTGACAAAACCGGCTCAGTACACTGACTTCCTGCATTCTGGGTGGGTCCCCTGGGCTAGGCACCCTCCTTCCCAAGAGTGCTCAGGTGCAAGCCCTTGGACCAGGGCCAGGGCTCATACTTACCTCCCAGGCTAACCCTGCTGTAGGCAGGGGGAAAGGTCCAACTGGCAGGCTGCCCCCTTGGGAAGAAGTGGTCCCCAGAGACAGGCCTCACAGTGGGGAAGAGGTAGCAGGCACAGGCCAGGAAAGCCTGGGTGGCTCCACCCCTCTCCAGGAGAACAAGGCCAGCACAGCCCCCTCCAGCCAGCCCAGAGGGGTGAAACTCAGCAGCCATTAGGTTTAACAATTAACTCTGATTGGTTTTCAGTTCAGCAGAAAGTAAATCCAGCAAAAAGTCTTACCTGACGCTAAGGGGACTTGAAAAGAAGTCAGGGGGCTGAGAAGAGGGAGGGGGCTGTGCCTGCCGGTGTGTATTCCTCCATGACATCAGAGGCAAGGCCTGATGCATAGCAGGTGGTCAATCAATAAATCTTTCTAAAAAGCAAATAAAGTGTGGAGGTAACCTGGACTAAAACAGGCCTGTCTGGGTGGGCAGACTGGCAGAAGAAAGGGAAGGAAGGGCTGTGTTGGGCTGAATATTCCTTCACCCCTTGGGTATCACAAATCCTAGACCAGCGGCCACTGGGGACACTCCAGAGAAATGGTTCTGAAGTCCCCAGCCCTGAAGGCCACCCCTGATCTAGTCTTCCCATCATGACCTTGGAAGCCCTCACTTCTTATAAGTACCAGAGGTGAAGTCCCACCACGGCACCTGCTGGACAGGCCCAGGCCCCGGTGCTAGCTGGCTCAGCTGTGTTCCCCATCTCTGGCTGCCTGGCAACAGCCTCCTCACCTAAGGCCCATCCCCTGACGTCCCCCACATCTCCACATGCCTCCTGCTCCCGCCCATCCAGCCCTTTCTCCCTTTCCGGAGAGAAGGCTGGAATGATGAAGGCTCCAGCCCACACATCCCACTCACCTGGATCCCGTACCCCTGGAGACAGATGGCTCCCAGCCTGACACTGGATCAGCATTTCCAATTCTCCTTGGATTCCTGGCACCCACCTCACCCTCCTCCCAACCCCTAACACAGACCTACATCTACATCCCTCCACAGACTCAGGGGCCGGCTCTCACGAGGCTCTCAGGCGGTGGGCCTCTGCTTCCCATCTGTCTAATGGCGGGGTTAGGAGGGCGGATCCTTTCTGCTGCTGGTTCTCTCATCTTTAGAGATCCTGCTGTTTCTGGGGTCACTTTTCATTTTAAATTTAGACAGAACAGGGTTCAAATCTTGACCTTGGCCAGGTACAGAGGCAGCTCCACAAAGGCCTGGAACTGAAGACCACCTCAGTTCCTAGCACCAGCCGGCATAGAGAAAACCTAAACATCCATGGCTGCTTCTGCTGAGCAACCTTCACTGGCTCCCCATTGCCCAACAAAAACCCCTCTCCCAGCCCCCAGCCCCCAGCCCTTGCTCTCAGTAGTGGCATCAAGCGCCATCAGTCCTGCAGTACTATTATTCTTGGCAAAATGAAGCTTGCCACCCGCCCTCCTCCTGAGCCCCTCTACATGGAGACTGGGGCTGTGTGTTTCCACTCTGCTCTTTCCTGCATATAAACATGTACCCACCCCGACCCCAGAAGCCCACGCTGTACAGGAAGCCCCTCTCCCCACTTCCTGCCCTTCCAGCCTAGCGGCTCCTCTGTTCCTTGCAGCCCACTGTTTTCCTCACTCAGCAGCATCGGGTCTCTGCTAGAGGCTGGCTCCTTGTGCTAGAGCTTTACCGCCCTTACATGACCAAAGACCCTGAGAGACCTCAGAACTTGTGTAAAGACTTCAATCTTTCACTCTGGCCATGAGAAAAAGCCTTTATTTGCTGAAGCAATAAAGGCGATAATCACTAATTTAAAAGTAATGGGTTATGCCCGTGTGTTGGTCATTTATTCTCCACAGTGCTTTCCAGGCACCTTACACAGAGCTGCAGTTCTATCCCCAAGCCCCCGTTCCTACCTCTTTGGATTGGTTTGTTGGCTTTGTTTCTTTTGTTTGTTTGGGGAGGGGGACACCAAGATAGAATTTCTATATAATCCATGCTGGCTTCAAGCTCACAACCCCCCGCCTCGTTCTGACAAGTGCTGGCATTATAGGTGTGCACTCCCCCACCCAGGCATAGCCCTTCGTTTCAACCTGAGAAAATCGAGACTTAAGATTTGCCCAAAGTCACACAGCCAGCAAATGGCAGCATCGGGAGTGGAAGTTAAGTTCTTAGCTATTGCCCTGCTTGGCCTCTCTCCAACCTACAAATAAAGGGGGAGCTGTGTGAGAAGCTGTGGCCTGCCAGTGACTGATGTGGGCCACAGGGGTTCCAAAGAAACTGGCCCTGCTCAAGGCTGGAGGCTCTGCCAATAAAACTTCTAGGCCTGGATTAAACACCTGCTCCATGCACAGCCCCGTGCAGGGGGCTGGGGAGCAAAGAATGAGACATGAGACTCCTCAGTAGTGAAAGAGACCAGATGTCTCTCAGATAAAGCTGAGACCCAGCAGCACTTGCCCCAGAAAGGAATAGATAAGGCACCAAGGGAGTGTAGAGGAGGCAGGGGGGGAATCTCACCTTGGGGTGGAGGAGAGCCCATGAGGCCTTGTGGGCTGGAGGCTGGCGTGTGAGCAGAGCCTTGAAAAAGACATACAGGATTTTGACAGGCAAGCCTGGCATTCTTGGCAGGGAGTAACAGAGGAGCAAGGGCAAAGTATGATACAGCTGAGTGCTGGGCGTGCCCCGTGAGCCTCCGGAAAGGAGTTTTCCTTGCCCTCCACTTGGCACTAGTCCAGGTATGCAGAGAGCCCCAAAGAGAAACCACCTTGAACTTCCCCAGACTCACGGGCACCTGCTGTACTTGTGGTGAGTGGGAGAGAGCGAGCGGGGACCTGCGGGCCCAGGCATGTGCTTTGACACGTGGGAGGGGACAGGAGGAACCTGAATCCAGGCTCTGTCCATTCCCAGGAGATGGGGACGCTGAGCATAGGCCGAGGCAGGTGACACAGAGGCACAAAAGGAGATGAGCAGAGAAGACAGATGGGGCAGCAGGAGACGCGACTTCCAGCACCTCAGATCAAAGCTGCACCTTACAAGGGAAAACTGAGGCCAGACAGACGAAGGGGCCTTCATAGCAAAACTAGTCAGCAGTGCACCCAAGACACTAGGTAGAAACACTCTCTCTACATGGTCCCACCGTTAGCTACCTGTTGACCCTTCTCTAGACCTTAGTTCTGACTACACAAGAGTCCTGAAGCTAAAGCATGGTGGCTCACACCTGTTGTCCTAACACCTGGGAGGCTGAGCCAGGAGAAATGCTGTGAGTTCCAGGCCAGCCTGGGCTAAGAGTGAGATCCTGTCTTAAAAACAAACAAATACCCTAACTAAAATGTTCAATCCCCATCCTGAAAGGCAAAGAGGATGGACATCAGAAGAAAAAAAAAATAGGAAACAACCTCAGAACCTGCTACAGAGGGCCTCTGAAAGCCAGAAGAAAACAGGAAACAACCTTGAAACCTGCCACAGAGGGCCTCTGAAAGCCTCTGCAGTATAGACTGTCAAAGCAGATGCTGAGCCTGATGGCCAACTGATGGGCAGAGTGAATGGAATTTTATGTAAGAAGTGGGAAATAGTAAGAGCTGGAGGGGATGGGAACGCCACAAGCAGAGCAACAGAACAAGATAATTTGAACCCAGGGAACTTCCCAGAGACTCATACTCCAACCAAGGACTATTCGTGGAGATAACCTAGAACTCCTGCACAGATGTAGCCCATGGCAGTTCAATGTCCAAGTGGGTTACATAGTAATGGGAAGAGGGACTGCCTCTGACATAATCTGATTGGCCTGCTCTTTGATCATCTCCCCCTGAGGGGGGAGCAGCCTTACCAGGCCACGGTAGAGGACAATGCAGCCAATTTTGATGAGAACTGATAGACTAAGATCAGAAAGGAGAGGAGAACCTCCCCTATCAGTGGACTTGGGGAGTGGCATGCATGCAGAAAGGGGAGGGAGGGTGGGATCGGGAGGGGAGGAGGGAGGGGCTTATGGGGGGATACAAAATGAATAAAGTGTAATTAATAAAAAATAAAAAAAAAAAACAAAAAACAAAAAACAAATAAGCCAGGTGGTGGCGGCACATGCCTTTGATCCCAGGACTCAGGGAGCAGAGGCAGGTGAACCTCTGAGTTCGAGGTCAGCTTGGTCTACAGAGTGAGTTTCAGGACAGCTAGGGCTGTCTCAAAAAACAACAACAACAGAAACAGTACTGAAGAGGCAATCCTAAACTTTCCTGGGTGACACAGAGACTTAGAGAGTGCACATGGATCCTCTCCTGGGGACAGTGCACACTCCTTATGTGCCTGCTGCTATGTAAGTTTCTCTGATGTGAATCCCGGAAGGGATAAACCAGCCCTTCTGCGTTGTTTTAGCAAGAACAATGTCTAAAAACCCACCCTAGGCCTTAGTGGCATAAGACCCTCCCTTGAGTGATTTCACATATCCAGTTTCTGTCCCCTTGCCCGTGGCAAGGCCTCTGTGGCTAGAAGTTGCAAAGCTCCTTGGTCAAGGTCTCGGTAGGGTGGCTGAGCTGGGCCAGGCTACTCAGCTGATAGTCAATGGGCAAGGATGGGGTGGTCTCCGAATGAGACCATAGCTGCCCAGTGTCTAAGGTCAACAGCCCGGCCTGTTTGGGAGTCTGGGCTTCTGAGCTGTACTTGGAACGAGAGTGCTCTGTCCCAGCACTCTGCTGTCCCTCTTCTACCCCAGGGAACCCTGGGGCTCCCGGCTCTGGCCTCAGCCCACTTCCTCCAGAGTTCCAGCCATCATTAAGCCAGCCAGGGGATCCCCAAGCCCCTTCTATAGACAACTGACCTGCAGACAATAAGTTCTTTAACTGGAAGACTCAACATCGTTTCTGAGGAATTAAAGTGGTCAGTGGGAAGATAACTAGAAAAAAAAAAAAAAAGGTAAAGGAGGCCAGGTATGGTGGTCCATGTTCTTCATCTCAGCACTCAAGAGGCAGAGGCAGGAGGGTCTCTCTGACTGTGACGCCAGCCTACGTAGCAAGTTCCAGGACAGCCAAGGCCACATAGTGAGGCCCTGTCTCAAAAATAAACATATCGGCTGGTGATGGCGCACACCTTTAATCCTGGGCTCAAGAGGCAGGGGCAGGCACATCTCTAAGTTCTGAGTTCAACGCCAGCCTGATCTACAGAACAAGTTCCAGGACAGCCAGGAACGCTACACATGGCCACCCTAAGGCCTGTAGCCCCTGACACTGTGGCAAAGCACAGGCTTGGAGTCCCAGTGCTCAGAATGAAGAGTTTGTTCTTAGAATTTGAAAAACCTCCTAAATGTCCTCACAGGCCCCAAGAAAGACTCGAAAGTACCTGTGGGCTTTGGCTAGATCAAGATTTAAACCCCAGCTGGGCTTCTTGCTGGCTGAGCACTGGGTAGGCCAGGGCATATTATTTAGCCTCCTCTGATGTGACAGGGATTGTAGTCTGTGTCCCTGGGTAGTGAGTGGCAAGGATTAAAAGACAGAAGTCTCAGGAAGCGCTTAGCATAGCACCTGGTGCGAAGAAGAAGCCGATAAGTGACAGCAGAGATTTCTAAGTCTCTGCAGTGAGCCTATGACACCCCAGGCTTTCTAATTCCAGGTAACCCCAAATCAGTCACCTGAAGTGGCTCTGCAGACTTTATCTTTAGACCTATAATCTCAAGAGAGGGTGGAGAGGGACGGCATACAAAGGCAAAGTGGAGAGAGTTCGAGAAACCCCAGGGGAGGAAGGAGGAAGCGGGAAGTACGAGGTGAGGCGGAGCTCCCCAGCTTGGGAAAAGATGTTTTATTGGAAGCTGCCAAGCTAGGATAACCCTCTTCCTCTCACCTATTCCCAGAGCCTTCCCAAGGCCAGGACTACAAGAACTCAGCCTGCAGGGAAGCACAGGCCTGGGTGCTGAAGCCTTGGGTTACCTCCAGGAGCTGCCTCCCCACACCGCTGCCCAGGGCAGCTTCCTCCTCTCCCGCTGGAGCACACAGAGTGGCCACTGCCAGGCTGGGAACTGAACAACCTGCCTGGTCAGCCACACGGGGACTGCTTTCTCACTCAGCCCCCATGGACCTCTTTCTTTTCTTTTTAAGTGTGTATGAGTGTATGCCCGCACGTGTCTGTGAATACCGTGTGTGTGCCTGGTGGCCAGTGAAGCCAGAAGAGGGCGGTGGGTCCCAGAACTGGAACTGGAGTTACAGTTATGAGTCTTGGTGTGGCTGCTGGGAACCGAGCCTGGGTACTCCAAAAGTCCAGGAAGCACTCTTACACTGAGCCATCTCTTCGGCCCCGGGGCCTCTTTCTGGCTGCTGACCCTCCAAGCTGCATTCTCACCTCTCTCTAGGAATTGTACAGTACCCTCTTTAGGCATCTACAGGCCCTAAACTCATGATTCTGGGAGGGAAGTAGCAACTGGGGAAAACACATGGTTCAGGAGCCACAGATGACATTTTTGTTGTTCTTGTTGTTTGTCTTTTGACAACAAGGTTTCTTGTGGCTGTCCTGGAACTCACTCTGTAGACCAGGCTGGCCTCAAACTCATGGAGATCCGCCTACCTCTGCCTCCCTGAGTGCTGGGATTAATGGGGTGTGCCACCACAATTGGCCCAGATAAGGTATGTCAGTTGTCACTGACAGCTCTGGGGTGTCACTTCTATCTTAGCTTAAGTTCCCCTTCCCAGGCTAATGAGCAGCAACAGGATTTGTGCCCATGGATTCCCCAGCTCTGAGCTTGGTAATACTTTGTGTAAAGCCTCTATGTGAGGGAGAAGAGACAGGCCCTCCCTGGGAGAAGAGTGGGCTGGGCTCTGCTGAGGTGCAGCGGATGTGGCAATGGCCAGGGGTTATTATGATGATGAAGGTTATAATTAAAAAATCACAGCAACAAACCCTTAAGCGATTCACAAAGAGCTCTCTCATTATTTCCCGGGATTTGGGATCTGGCAGGATTGATCTAGATTCTAGACCCATTCTAGACTCTAGGAGATGATTCTTCACATCTGAAAATGTAGCAGGGTTAAGTAACTTCCCAGCTACTCAGTGCAGAGATGGGGAGAGCCCTAGAGGAAACAGTAACCGAGTACAGTACACAGCTCCATCCTGGCCAGTCTTATCACTGTGACACTGTCACAGGGACTGTTGTCCCCAGTTCATAGCTGAGGAAACTGACCCCACCCCCCACCCCACCCTGCTACGGCTCATGGCCACTCTGTTCAGAGCCTAAGTTCGATCTGAGCCTGAGGACTCTAAGGCTATGCTCTTTCCTGTCTTCTGTCTAGAGTGGGTTGAGTAGGGACACCCACCCTTCCCACCTTGCCTAAGCAGAACCTCAGAATAAGACCGTATTTGGAAATAGGGTCTTTGCAGACGTAATCAGTCAAATTAAAATGAGAACAGAGAGGATTCAGGCTCCTTAAAAGAAAGCCACAAAGACAGGGAGAAAGTCACATGATGGCAGGGAGAAAGTCACATGATGACAGGGAAGCAGTCACATGATGACAGGGAAAAAGTCACATGGCGACTACAGTAGGAGACCAGGCAAGCAAGTCAAGGCCACAACTGCTGGCTTCCTCCAGAAGCCAGTGGGGAGCAGAGTTCTGGAAAAGAAGGTACCGCCTGGCTGACAGTGAACATCAGGCTTCCAGAACAGAGAGAATTTGGGCCACCCCACCCCCCCCAGCTGTGGCCTCAGGAGGGTAACAAACAGAAGCAGACCCGGAATCTAGAGCTCTATTTTATGGATTCCCACTCTCCAAGCAGCTGTGGAGTTAAGACATCTCAGTCCATTCCCTGGGCCACTTGACTTCCGGGCTCCTACAGGCACACACGCATGCAGACACACATGCGCGGGCACATGCACACAGCTGATGATGTTTATCAGGACCTGTCTCTATCCAGGTCCTTAAGCCTCCCCCTCTATCTAAGCCAGCAGTTCCCACCACCTGGGGAGCTGTTTTGAAATGCAAATCCAACCCTTCCTGGTTTGCTTGCTTTTCCCTAGTCCCAGCCACCAACCAGCAAGACTAGGTGAAGCTCTTCCACAGAAACAGGGCCGTTCTGCCTCCCCCAGCTCTGAAGCCACTCACTCTGCCCTTACCACCCACCAGCTTTTGCTTCAATCACATGAAACTCTTTGGGATAATAAGCCACATAGCCTTGGCACATACCGGTCCAACAAGACCATATCTAACCCAAACACCCCCTTTTCCTCTCCTCTAAAGCCTCCATAACCAGTCACACCTCCCCACAGTGCCTCAGCGTCTTCGTGCGAGTGCATCCTTAGGCACGCGCTGCCACACCCAGGCCGTGAACCTTGCTGTGCTCCTTTCTCTTTCTGCAGGTCCAGGGCCCAGCACAAAGGCATTTAAGCAAGCCGAACCAAACTGTGCAGTAGCCGGAAGAGTAATAACAGCTAACATTTACCAAATGTTTAATCTGTGCCCACATTGTGCTGATCGCCCCATATGTGTAGTCTGGTTTAACTCTCAAAGCAGCCCTGTGAACAGAGACTCCTATCGGCCCGCTCTACAGGTGAAAAGACAAGAAGGAAGAGATGACCGAAGTCACAAGCAAAGCCTGGATGTCTCGGGCACAGCGCCAGCACCCGTTAAGGGTCTGTCCTTATCTGATTCAGTTATCAGCTATGGGAGGCAGAGGCAGATCTCTGTGAGTTCGAGGCCAGCCTGGTCTACAGAGCAAGGTCCAGAACAGACATGGCTACACAGAGAAACCCTGTCTCAACCCCTTTCCCCCCAAGAAAAAGAGGGACACAATCATTCCTTGCCCAATGTGTCTACCCTTTATCTACCACCTATGAGTTAGCCACCTCAGTTTTCAGACCAGCTGTTGCACTGGAATCCCGACGCATGCTTTCAACCCTTACTTTACACAATAATGGCCCTGGTGGCTAACAATAGTGATGTTAGCGACGGAGATATACCAGAGTAGCCACAAAAGCACTTCCTGTAAGTGAAAAGATGAAAGTTCTCAGCTCAATGTGAAAAAAAAAAAAAATTATATATATCGCACGAGGATACTGCCCAGGGTGGGGAGGTGTGATTGGTTATGGAGGGGAAAAAATATATGGTATGTATGCAATTCAGTACTATTCACTTTTAGACATCTCCTAGGGAGTCTTGGACTAAATCCCCACTGGATCAAGAGGGCCGACTGCACACCCCAACACCGTCATTGAATGGAAGAAGAAACATGCAAAGGAGGAAAAGTGGTGTGTCCAGCCACACCCCAAGTCTTTAGGTTCCTCATTCACTCTCATCCTCTGCACACTCTCATGGGATCCTGTTTCAGGAGGACACAGAACAGAAGCAAGGATGTGTCTCCCAGGAGCGTTCCCCTCCCTTCCAGGCAGAGCCATCCCAACTGGGGCCACACAGTGAGAGCTCTACAGCCAGGAGTGGGAAAGAAGATGGAACCTGCCTGAAAACAATTCATGTCCTGCTTGGATAGAAGTACGGCAAGAAAGCTTAGGGAGGGACTTAAGAAAGGGTGTCATTTAGCCTCATCCCCTATTTTAGACATTAATTTGTGCGACAGGCTTACGGAAGACAAATCAAAAGCCGGACACCATGCGGGACACTAGGAAGATGAATAAGCAAGTCCTTGACCAGGTGGCATTTACAGTCTAGTTGAGAGAGACAATCAAACAAGTTCAGGTATAAGTACACACACACACACAAAGCCCTATGGGGGACAGGAGCACCAAGAATGATTAAAGGCTAATAGTCCCCTAACCTAGGGGGGGCGGCAAGCCCTGTCTCCTCCCACACAGTTACACTGAAGTCGGAGGCAGCAGGTCCCAGAGAAACGTGGGCAAGGACTAGACTGTATCCGCCTTCTTGTAAGTTAAGGTAAGGGTTGGAGAAAATGAGCAATGGGAGGAAGCTACAGGGTGAGATTTTTGCTTTGGTCAGCAAAGGAGTTATTTGTCTAAGATCACAAGGAAGACCTGGGGCCTGCAGCCAGAACCCCTACCTAGTAATGGAGGCTTTTGGGTCTACTTCAGGTACATGTAGGGCAGACTGCAAGAAGGAAGGGATTTCCCTTGTTTCAACCTAGAAGTTCCTGCCTCCTCTTGAGGGCTGCAGAACAGGTCAGACTAATTTGCATTTGTTAAAACATAGATTGCTTATTTTTGTACGGTGTAGGTCTACCAGGAGGCGACAAATTTGCATTGCTAATAAACTGGTAACCCTGCTGCAGATGGCAAGCTGACCACACCAGGGCTGGTGCTCTGGGCTCTGGTAAGTGGCAGATGGTGAGTAGAGAGGATAGCCAGCATCTCTGAGGGCAAGAAGGGTGAATTCCTGGCTAGCAAGATGTCTCAGCGGGTGAAGGCATTTCCTACCAGGCCTGATGACCTGAGTTCAATCCCCGATGCCCACTACATAGGAGAGGATGGACTCTTGAAAGTTATCCTCTGACCTTTGCCCCCCCCCAACCCCGCCACACACAGATACATATAAAATGTAAGAAAAAAAAAAGTTTAAGAACAGTGAGTTCGCAGGGCACAATGGTGCACACCTTTAATCCCAGTGCCCAGAGCCTGGTCTACTAGGGGATTTCCAGGACAGCTAGGGCTACACAGAGAAATCCTGTCCCAAAAAACAAACAAAAAACAGGGCTGGAGAGATGTCTCAGTGGTTAAGAGCACTGTCTGCTCTTCCAAAGGACCCAAGTTCAATTCCCAGCACCCACATGGCAGCTCACAACTGTCTGTTAATGCTGATTCCAAGTGCTCTGACTCCTTCACACTAATGCATATAAAATAAAACCAAATAAATATTTAAAGAAAAAAAAAAAAACAAAGTCCAGCCTCAAAGATCCAACACTGAGCTCCCTCACCATCTAACCAGAGAGTCTGAGGTGCAGGAAGGTCAAAGTCCTTAGGAGAAAAGAAGCTTAATAAATATTAAACACAGAAGAGTTTGGTTGTTGGGGAAAAAAAAAAAAAAAAAAAGACCCCTGGAACCCAGCACCTCTCCTGAGGTGTGTATTCAGGGAAAGATAAGAACCCCAGCTTCACCCCCATTCTATCACTATCCAATTGTCCCCCTTTTACACACTCAGCTCCCTCCCTTTCTACTCCAAATCCTGCACACTTATCCCTGTACACAAGCCAAGCAGCCAAGAGCAGTGAAGTTAGGGAGAAGAGCCAGGAGAAGGTGGGAGCTTGCTTGCCTGTCCTTCCCTTCCCTCTGTGGGAGCCTCAGCCTCTCTAGATCCAGTCCACCCACCTAAAAGCCTGCAAAGGCAGAGACTAAATCCCCGAACTGGACTTCCTTTTCACCTCGTTTTTCGAATACGGGGAGGAGGGGGGGCTCTCTCTGTTCTTCCAGTTAGCAGCAAAATGGCCCTTCTCTCGCTGCTCCACAAGCAGGCTCCCCCATACACCACAGCTACACACACAGGAAAACAAACACACCAGAACTTATCAAAACAGAAGTCCATGTACATTTCCTGTTCCTCAGTAAAATGTACACATGCAGCTACATGCACAAAAAATAGACAGGGAGAACGCACACATGGCACAGAGACTAGACATGCATGCGGTGCCCAATACACGGTACAGACACACATCTCTCAAAGTACAGAGGCCTCCCGGGAAGGGGATTCCTTCGAGCGGGGCGCTGGCCCTTTAAGACAGTGATTGGTCTTACTCGTCCTTTTAGGGTACCTAGGCTGGAGCTCTGCCCGGCGTTGAGGGTGAAGGTGGGAGCGCCGCGGACCAAGCTGGGCTGCATCTGGCCCCGGTGACGGTCCCCACTCCACTCGGAAGCCGCCGGGTTCTCCCAGCACCCCACACCCACGCCCGCACACACCCACCCCTCACACTCACACTCCCGGGATTCAGGCAGGCCACGCCCTCCGCCCAGCTCCGCCGGGAGGCAGGCTCGGCTGTCAGAAGGGCGAACCCCGGGTGTGGCTGCCCACCTGCCGGCAGGGAGCCTCGGCTGGGCGAGGGCGCCCCCGCCGCCGCCGCCGCCGCCGCCGCCGCCGCCCACTTCCCCGGCCGGGGCCGGGCTCCGGGCGACGCCAGCGCCTCGGCCGCCGCCCCCACCCCCTCCTCCTGGCAGTGCGGAGACAAAGCCGAGCACACGCACACGGGGGCTACGCGGGGGCTCACACGCGCACACGCGGGGAGTCACACCGGCTGGCGTGCACACAGCGAAACACACACACGCACACGCGCGCACACCCGCCAGCGCTTCAGCCGCGAGCGAAGCCATCCGCGCAGGCACACACCCTCCTCCAGAGGTACACGCGGCTCCACACTGGGACACACCCTCTTCCAGGCACCTCCGCGGAGAGGCACACGCAGACACGCGCGCCGACCCTCACCCAGATCAGCGCACCGACCGGCCCCTTCCTCGGATGCACACGCGCGCACGACGCCGAGCATCCACTCGAAAAGACCCACAGACCCGGGCGCGTTCACATCCAGCGCACACCGGGAGACGTGGAGCCCGCGCGCACACGTACCCGCAGGGACGGGGATCGAGGCTCGCGGCTCCGGCCACGCGCGTCCTCCGGCACGCGAGGCTCCGGACGGTCTCCGCGCCCTGCGAGCCTGGCAGCGGGGGCACAGCTTCCGGGAGCCGTGCGTCTGTTTGTCTGTCTGTCTGTCTGTCTCTCGGTCCAGGCGGCTCCGAGGCGCTCAGGAGCTGCGCAGAAGTGCCCCGCGCCTCGCTCGCTCCTCCGCTCCCTCCCACGGCGCTCGGCCCCCTCCCCTCCCCTCCCCTCCCTCCCGCCCGCTCCACACACCCCCTCTCCCCCTCTGCCCCGCCCCGGCGGCTCCCTAGGAGGAGGAGGAGGAGGAGGAGGATGAGGAGGAGGAGGAGGAGGAGGAGGAGGCCGTGGCGAGCCCGGCCAGGCAGCGTCCGGAGGGCGTGCTAAGCGGCGAGAGCGCTAGCCGCTGGCCCCGGAGCCCAGAAGCCGGGGAGGGCGGCTCGGAGGGGCTTGCGCCCTGCCAGCCCGCGCCGCTCTCCTCCCCACGTGGGCCAGGCTTCCACCTGAGCCTCGGCGGAGCCCGGAGGCCCGCGAGGAGGGACCGCGAGGGGGAGACTCCACGCGCAGCCTCCTCTTCCTCCACGTCCCCAGGCCCGTGGGCTCGGCCGCACCCAGAGGATCGCCGCGGGTCCCGAGGCCGCTGCTCCTCCGCTGTGACCAGTTGTTAGCCTGGGCTAGCCCGGTGCGCCGGCGGCACCACTGGCCTCCTCTGCCTCCAGCGGGGACCTGGCCGACGCCCACCAACCTCCGGTCTCCCTCCTATTGTTCGAAGAGCCCTGCAGCGTTTTCCAGCCCGCCTCAGGTGGAAGCCCCTTTGCCCTCTCTGGGAGCTTAGCAGGGGCCTAGCCCCTGGTCCGGGGACCCCGGGACCCACAGACCCAAGCATGCCCAAAGTAAAGCGCTTCTTTGAATTAGGATCGTGTCTGCCCTAGACTTTTTCTGGCTCCTGCCGAAGGTCCTGCTTTGAACACACACTTAAAGCCAAGCATAGGAAAGGGGCAAACTAACCAAAAACAGCGGACCTAGAATAGCATCCTGACAAGGTAGGGCGTCCCTCAGTGCCCCAGTATAGAGATGGAGAGCCCGAGCTTATGTTCCCACGGCAAGAGGCCGACCTCGGAAAGGCCAGGAACATTGAGCCTCCTTTGTTAGACTCTGATGGGAAGAAATGAGGAAGAAGTAAATGTAAGAACTTGTGGGGGATTTTACTTCGAGTCTGGACATGGGTGGCAACAGGGCAGGAGACTCCTCCTAAATGTTAGGGCCTTCTTGCCTCACTTGGCCCTAACCATCTGGTGAGTGGTAGCTGTGATCCCCCTAAGGGGCCCAGGTATAGCAGCTAGTCAAAGCCAAGGCCATGCTGGCTCCTCCCCACCCTCAA
Organism: Psammomys obesus; assembly: GCF_907164565.1. NCBI lineage: Eukaryota > Metazoa > Chordata > Mammalia > Rodentia > Muridae > Psammomys > Psammomys obesus. The sequence continues at coordinate 7,488,815 of NW_026586589.1, forward strand.
CGCTCCAGTGTAGGATTCGAGGAGCAGATCACAATCCGAACAGCTGACTAGATAAACCCAGAAGAGGAGGCCTGGGGTGGACCCGCAAGGGCACTGATAAACTAAGAAAGGAAACCAAGGAAACAAAGGCTCTAACACAGGACTCCGCAGCGCCCACCCAGCGTTCCTCCTTAGCACGGAGGAAACTCCAGGATGCAGGTTAAGTTAATCGTGGGGACCAACAATTTGCTTCCTTGGAACAGTTACCTTCCAGACGCTGTCCTGAGAGCAGCACTTGCTTTAACTCATTTAATCTCTGCAGTTATAGCGGGGGTTAGAAGTTCACACACAGTCACTGCGCCTCGGCCAGGATCCTGGAAGCTGATCGTGAACCCCCGCATTTAACCATCAGGCCAGCCCTGAATATGAGGTGAAGGTAATTGACCTCCCAGAGTTAGCACCCACCACAGCAGGACTGCGTTTATGGATTAATTTATTGTCCCCCTGTAATTTTCTGGTGCCAAGCACAGACCCTGATTCAGAGACCTAACTTATGAAAGAACTATTTGATGGGTGTGGTCCTAATGCCCTCTCCTCTGGGGAGAGGGGTGGTTATCAGTGCTATCAGTGTTATCAGATCTGCTGCTGTCAGGAGAGAGAGAGAGAACCAGAGCACTGCGGAAACCAGAATAGGTTTCCCCCAGCTCAGCAGGCTTGAAGACAGCTGGAACAGGATGAGCTGCTACCCAGAATAAGTGTAAAAAGTCCTGTCCTGAGGTCTAAACCGGAGCCGCCTGAGAGAACTCTGGATGCTGTCTGTAGCTGCTAGCCACAGCCACATTGTGTGTGTGTGTGTGTGTGTGTGTGTGTGTGTGTGTGTGTGTGTATGTATGTGGAGGGGGTAGGGAGAGAGAGTGTCTCCATGGAATCAACATGCACAAGATGTGCTATAGAAGAATTTAGATTAACAGCAGTTTCCATGAAAATCAAGTCAAGACTTTTACTTGACCCTGGGCCTGATAATGCAGTATGTATATGTGTGTGTGTGTGTGTGTGTGTGTGTGTGTGTGTGTGTGTGTGTGAATACACTTTATCAGCCAACACCATAGGTAAAAGCAGCTTCCCCTGTTGCCCTAGAGGGATCCCGGCTGGAGCACAGGACTCAGCTCTAGGCCCCGCATCTGGGAGAGGCACACAGGGCATATCTAGAGGAGGAGACCAGAATGCTGAGGAGCTGGGCACCTCGAGATACGATGTGTCCGCAAGTGGCCTGGGGAAGGGTGTGGTGCCTATCTCCAGCCATCTGCAAGCTGCCACCCAAAAAGGGGATGTGATCGGTTCCCTGTACTGCGTTTGTGTCTACTGAGCAAGACGAAACCATCTGTGTACAGGAACCCCTAGGGCTCCTCTGCTGTTCCATGGGGAGCAGCTCTGTGGGTTCCCCTAGCCCCTAGTCCCAAGACCTGGCTCATGGGAAACACTGATTACAAATTTTATGGTTGGATGATTTTGAAGGAATCACATTTAGCTCTCATGGGTAGACATCCATCCAGGAGGCTGAGTCCAGCTCAACATAAAGAACTTTCTAGAGGGGCTGGAGAGATGGCTCAGAGGTTAAGGACACTGGCTGGCTGTTCTTCCAAAGGTCCTGAGTTCAATTCCCAGCGATCCCATCGTGGCTCACAACCATCTATAGTGAGCTCTGGCGCCCTCTTCTGGTGCACAGGCACACATGCAGGCAGGATGTTGTATAAATAAAGAAAGAAAAACAAAATAAACAAAAGCCCTCTCTAATGTTTAGACCTACCCCAAATTGGAATAGGCCACTATGAACAACTTCCGGCCAATACCTAATCACAGAGAGATCATGACCACCACATCTTCACTGAGAGGCAGAGCCAAGAGCCAGGAGACGACCCCTCCAGGTTGTTAGAAACAAGCCCGGTTCTAACAGGAGGAAAAGTCAGGATCAGGGCTGTGGTGATCTGTGCTGCCCCATGGAGCCCAGCTGATCACAGGACTCACCTGTGGGTCCCACACACTCTGATGGAGGCACTATGGGCTCACCAGGACACATTCCCACCAGGGGGAAGACTGCAGTGGCCCAGGAAATCCGAAAATAGAAACCCAAGGGCAGGTGAGACTTGAAAGGAGACCTGGACTTGAGCTAGGACCCCTAGGTTCTAATCCTGCCTCTGCCATGGATTTATTGCTTGCCTGTGGGGGACCACCTTCTCCCCCACAGATTCCAGCATGCAGAGTGATCTCCAGGCCCCTCCTAACTTGTTTGAATGGGAGTGAAAGCTTACTGGGATAGTGTATAAGAAAGCCTGTATAACTTTCAAAGTATCACTTGTCTCACAGGGTTGTTATCATTATAAAAGAAGCAGCAATAGGATTTGGTGACCAGGCTCCGTGGGGAGGCCAGAGAAGAGACAAGGAGATGACAAAAGTAGCATTGAGATGAGGAACAAGGGCCTCTGAGCTTTTGGAAGGGTCAGGGAACATTACCCTCTACCCCCAGATCTTTAAGGGAAAATTGTGCTGTGTGCCGGGTCACCTCTGGGACAGTTTCCTCATTCCTTTGAGCCACACCCCATACTTGGCTAAATGAATCAACCAGTTCTGAGAAGTTTGACTCTGTCCCTCTGTTTTTCTTTCCTTTCTGGGGACTGAACCCTCGGGTCTTACACACTCAAACCACACAATCTCCCACTAAACTGCACTCCAGACCTGCCCACCTCTTTTCAGCAATGAACCCTTCCGGGTTTTCAGCAAAAACCTTTCCAGGTTTTTCCTTACATAGTCAGCAGGGTTATCTTGTTCGGAAACAACCAACATTATTCAGCTCTTGGTACATGCTAGGCACCTACATAATTTTCTCATCCTGGGAGCTAGCTCTAAGTATCTCCATTTTATAGAGGAGGACTTCGTGGCGTGGCTCGTAGAAATTCCAAATCTTCCTGCAGCTGCTTGGTCTATCAGGGAGATTCCAGCTCAGGGTCTTGTGGTTGCAAGGCTTACGAAGACACCCAGCATTTCACCACTAACTAGAGAGAAGAGCAAGACCACTGATATGTCCATTCTCAGCAGGGGAAGTGGATGCTCAGACCTTCAGTTCAGCCATTTGAATGAGTTAAGCAAGCTTTCCTGGGGGGTGCTGGTCCCTTTTCTCAGCTCTTGATTCTGCACTTCCAGGGACCCCCCCTTTCCTCTCCCCCACTTCCTCCTTGAAGGAAACTACTCAGCCCACCTAAGGGAAGGACTTTCTGCCTTCTTCCTGGGGGAAGGGAAGGACTTCTGGAAGGTGAAAGCTATTTCCTTCTCCAGTATCACACGCCCAGGGCCCAGCGGTGACAGTGCTGAAGGCTCACAGGCCAAGTCATGTGGCCCTGGCCGGTCAGAGTCACCTAAGCACAAGGTGCTAAGCTCAGTTTAGAGAGGTGGGAAATAGGACAAGTGTTGTCATCCTCGGGAGAATGAGCCAGTTGTAGCGTGTGCCTCGCTCTCCCTTCATCCCACCAAAAGCCATTCTGGGCAGAGGGCACCCATGACAAAGAAGGCTGTGCCCCTGCCCTTCTGAGGAGGTCAGAGAAAGATCAAACGAACACCGATGTCCTCTAGGGAAGCAGCAATCAAACGTCCTAATGCTGTGACCCCTTAATACAGTCCTGTGCCGTGGTGAGCCCCAACCATAGCATTACTTTGTTGCTACTTCATACCTGTAATTTTGCTACTGTTAGAAATTGCAATGTAAATCTCTGTGCTTTCTGATGGTCTTAGGTGACCTGTGACCCCTGTGAAAAGGTCATTTGACCCCTAAAAGAATCACAACCCACAGGTTGAAAAACACTGCTTTAGGGTCCATTGTGGTTTGAGTCTAGGAAACCTTACTGTGGTCACCAAAGTGGTGGATGTGCAAGTTCTTTACGTAAAGTGAGATAGTATGGGCATAACCCATACACATATGACTTCAAGGTTATTAAAACACTCAACACACTGTAAAGTCTGTGTGGACAATTGTTATAGCATGCTGCTTGGGGAATAACAAGGAAAAAAAAATCAGCACAATCCATACAGATGCAATTCTCTTTTTCCAAGATTTTTTTTTAAAGTAACTTGAATTTGTTTTATATCTTTCTAATGTGTAGGAGTGTTTTGCCTACATGTATAGCATGTGTGTGCTTGGTGGCTGTGGCATTCAGAAGAGGGCATCAGATGCCCTGAAACTGGAGTTACAAATGGTTGTGAGGCACCGTGTGGGCCCTGGGGATTGAACCCAGGTCCTCTACAAGAGCGACAAGTGACAAGTGTTCTTCACCTTTAAGCCATCTCTCCAGCTCCCTTTTTCTAAGATTTTTAGTTATTGGTTGGTTGACTCCGCAGGTGCAGACCCCCCCTCCCCGAATATGAGGGGCTGACTGTACAGACTGGTGCCTTGAAGAGTAAGTTCAGCCCAAATAAAGGGAAGAGGCTGAGCCAGTGCACCTTTGCATCTTACGTGTATGCAAATTCCATCCAGGGGCCAGAGGAGACCCCGTGTACAGTGTGGCTTTTGAAGACTGAGTTCAAATCCACACTCTGCGACTTCCCAGCTGTTTGTTTGACCTGCTTCCTTACCCCTACCGTCCAAGTGCTGCTCTTTATCACTAGCCCTTCCTCTCTGCCAGTGAGAAGATCGCCATGTGACTTGAGCACTGTCCAGGAGGCGTGCACTTCCCCAGCCCATGTCAAGGCTGACCACAGAATTGCTTTGGCCAGTGGAAAATGAACTGGAGAGCTGAAGGGCAGTGCATGGTTGAGTCTGAAATCTTATCTTAATCCTTTCCACCAGTGGAACAGCATCTTATATAGGAACTGTGCTGATGTTTGCATCCAGAAGCAAAAAGACACACAGCAGACAGCTAAAGATGACCCGTAGCTGCCTCCTCCTCCTGCTGCTGCTGTGGATTCAAAGAAGAAGACTGTGTTGTAAGCCACTGAAGGTTTGGGGATGTTTGTTATCATATCAGAAGCTGGCAAATGCTGACAGGTGCATGTGCTGGCGGAGTGGGTGGGTTTAGAAGTATCTGCCTTGAAGTATTGTTGCACATGAAAAATGCATAGCCCTTTCAGCAGTGCTTCACGTCACAGAACGAGCACTCTGGCCGCAATCCCGACGTCAAGGAGGCCAATGCAGGCAGAATGGGAGGTCGAGGCCCACCCGGGCTCCACAGTAAGACAGACTCTATCCAAAACACAGAACAGGGCAGGGGCAAGACGGCTCCGCAGCAAACTCCTGCCTGCACAAGACTGACACCTGAGTTCTGTCTTGGGAACACATGAAAAGACACACATGGTGGCTCATCAGTAGTCTCGGCACTTTCCTAAGGATCATTTGGAAGGTTGAGGTCCAGCTAGCCCGGAAGACTCAGCCGCTAGCCCGAATGAAGCGCTTACTTTTTTTTTTTATTATTATTATTCTCATTAGTTACATTTTGCTAATTCTGTATCCCAGCTGCATCCCTCATTCCCTTCCCAATCCCACCGTCCCTCCCTCATCTCCTCCCTGCCCCTTTCCAAGTCAAGCGCTTACTTTTTTAAAGTCTACTTTATTTGGGGTGTATAGGCCTCAACCCCCAACCCTACCTAAGAAAGAGTAGGGGAGAAAGGACTCCTTTACTTCTCCCTGCTGTTTAGGGTCAAGGGTTTTTTGGGGGGGGGCTCTATACCAATCCCCATCAACAGCAAATGCAGCCAGCTGTCTCATCCAAGTCACTGCGCCCCAAATCACTTCTCTCTGCTCCAGACGGTCACACCACCCATCTCTCTGTCTCTCCACACTGCCACACGCCAACATCACATGCCACTGCTTCTCAATTTATCTCCTCAGAGCCCTAGACCACGCCCCTCTCCCTGCTGCCCTTGGCATGCCCTTACCAGCTGGCAAAAGCCACACCCCACAAGAGACAATTAACAAGTGTGGACAAACTATAACCCAACTAAAATCCCACACTTGGGAGTAAAACAAAAGCACACTTACATAACTGAATTTACAAAAAAAAAAACAAAAAAAAAACAAAAAACAAAAAACAAAAAAAAAACAAAAAAAACCCCAAAACTTCCATTATACCCAGAAGACTTGGCAGCTAGCTGGGAGGCCACAGCTAGCCCAGAGGATAGAGTGGCAAAAACTACCAGAGAGACCCTGCCTCTGCAAGGTGAAAGGAGAGACAGCTCTCTTAAAAACTGTCCTCTGAGCTCATGTATGTGCTCGTACACAAGTGTGTGCATACACACAAACACACACACATACACACGCACACACACACACACACACACACACACACAAATTAAAGAAAAGAAAATATCCTCCCCCACAGAAGTTTGATGAAGGGCAGAAATGGTATTTGTAAAAAAGCAGTAAAAGGTGTGACGATGTGCTGAGCACGGTCACCTGCAAATCTGTGTCCTCCTTGAAAGTAAAACTATTAACTTATTTGGAAATAAGGGTCCAAGCTGGGCATAGCGATTCACACTTTCAATCTCAGTACTTGGGAGGATAGAGCAAGAATAGTGAGGCCAGCACTTGGGAGGCAAAGGGAGGTGGATCTCTGTGAGTTCGAGGCCAGCCTGGGCTACAAAGGGAGCCCTCCAAAAACCAAACTGAAAGAGAGGCTTCATAGGTGCAGTTAGTCAAGGATTTCATGAATTGCATGCCCTAATCTGAGTGTGGCAGTGTGGGCATATCACAGCACACAGTAGGCAGAGGCAGGGGGACAGCCATTAGAGGCCAGTTTGCCTACTTAATGAGGCTGCTTCTCACTGTCTCAAAACCCACAATAAAAACAAATAAAACATCCTGGATTTAGGGTGGACCTCAAAAGACTATATGCAAAAACTAGTCCACTAAGCAGAAAAGAGGGCACATGATGAAGACACTCAGAAGACAATGTGAAGATGAGGCCACATTCAACAGATATGTCCACAGTCAGGCCAAGGAATGCCAAGATGGTAGCCACCACCAAAAACCAGGAGAGAGCCATGGGGTGTTTATTCCTCAGAGTCACTCAAAGAATGGACACCCCAATACCTTGACCTCTGACCTCCTGGACTGTGGGAAAATAAATTTCAGTTGTTCTAAGCCACCAAGTTGGTACTAATTTGTTATGTCAGCCCTGAAAAACTAGTACAGATGGATTATTTTAAAAATAATCTTGAACAATTAGTTATTCATTTGGAAAAAAAATGAAACTGGATCCCTGCCTCATAGCATGAACATAACTTTCACTGGTATTAAAGACCTAAATTTGGAAAGTAAAACTTTAAACTTTTTAGAAGTGACAGGAAAATTGGGGCTGGGGGACTGCCCAATGGCTGAGTATATACTGTGCTTGTAGCGGACCCGAGTTCAGCTCCCAACACCCACGTGAGGCCATAGCGGGGTACCAACACGCTCTTCCGGACTTTGCAGGCAGCTGCACACACAAGCATGCATTTGTTAACAGAGATATACACACGTAATTAAAAATAAAATAAGACTTTTTTAAGTAACAAAAGTTATCTTTAGGACATCAAGATGAGCAAATAATTATTATTTTTTCAATTAAAAAAAGTAATTATTTCCTATGAGGTGTGGTTAGGACACGTGTCCACACTTCCAGCACTTGATAGGAAGATTAGAAATTTGATGCCAATAATGTGCTACCTAGCAAGGTCCAGACCAGGATGAGCTACGGAGTGAGAGTTTATATCAATGAACCACAAAGGGAGGGAGGAGAAAAAGTTGGCACAGACAATTACTTAAGCTTCAGTGTCCAAACATCTGCAGCCAGAAAGCTGCACACAGGGAGAGCTAATGGCTTAGACCCAGCGTGGGTCCAAAGCATCAGAACCAAAAGATTCAGTTGTGCAAATTTCAGTTCAAGCCAAAGGGAAGCAGAAGAGAGAAAGAATTGTCCCGTATGCCACTTTCTATTCTGTTCAGGGGAGGGCTTTATTCAACCAACAGACCCTGTCATCCTTATCCAGAAACAGCCCCACATGTACATGTGTGTTAGACCAAATATTTGGGCCTCGCACGATGCAGCCAAATCGACACATGAAATTAGTCAGTGCATGAAACCCAAAGAACTATGTAGTTGGGCCAGCGAGATGGCTTCCCAGGTAACAGTGCTTGGCCTTCAGAGCCCCGTCCCATCCCCGGGCCCCCTCCGGCAGAAGCAGAACTGACTCCTGCAGTCATCTCCACACGTGTACTGTGGCAGGTGAGCCTGTGTGCATCCGCACACGCAAGCGCAGCTACATCGCCTTCACTCGCTTGACCTACACAGTCAGCTATAGTAAACACAGAATTCTATGCGTCAAAAGACGGCGGGAAATGAAAGGACGAACCCGATGGGAAGGAAAGTGCACCAGTGTTTTTGCTCTACAGAGCACAAGACTCTAAAATGTACAGAGAGTTTCTAAGAACTGATATCAAGCAAATGGGCAAAGCCTGTGAACAAGAAGTTTACATAAGTAGAAATGTGAGCGGTCAGTAAGCCCTTCCAACTCACTAGTCATAGACCTGAGGCAGTCTCTAGGGGAGGGGATAGAGTTCACTGACACAGCACTTCTGCTCCTAGATTTGAAACTCGGGTGTAGGGGTTCTAGAACTCACTGCAAGGACACATGCTAGTGCCTGTGGGGCCCTGGGTTCGGTCCCCAGCACTACCAAAAACAAATGAGCAAGCAAACAGAAAATCTCCTGTCCATTCTATCTCTTGGCACAGCACAATTCTGGCCAGGAGCCTTTCGAATTCAAGAGAAAAATCCCAAATCCATCGCTCAGGGCTTGAGGCTTTCTGTGGCACACCTCCAAATCTGTTAACTTCTCTCAGTGTGTGTGTGTGTGTGTGTGTGTGTGTGTGTGTGTGTGTTTGCATGTGTGTGGCACTAGGCATCAAATCCAGGGCTTCATGCAAATGTTCTAGCCCGGCCCTCGGCTCCCATTACTCTTAAAGTATCTTTAACTTCCTTGTTCCCCCAGGGCCGACTGGAGCATCTATCGATGTATCTTTTCCTCCAGCCTGGTTCAGGGTTCAGAGGCAGAGTACTTGACTACTGTATATGAAGCCCTGGTCTGATCCTTAGCACCTATTTAAAATATAGAAGAGAAAAAGATAATTTCCCTTTTTAAGGCTGGGTATGGACTCAGTATAGTACTCAGTCAGTGTCTGAGCCCTGAGCTGGACCCCTGTCACCAATAAAAAGAAAGGGTAGGGCTGGAGAGGTGGCTCAGCAGGTAAGCACACTTACTGTTCTTGCAGAGGACCTGGGTTCAGTTCCCAGCACCCACACAATGGCTTACAACCATCTGTAACTCCAGCTCCAGGGACCCTCCTCTCCTCTGTGGTACCGCACACACATGGTACGCATACACACGTAGGCAAAATGCCCACACCCATAAAATAAGAATAGGGAGATCCTTTAAAAGTTCTGCCTAAAATACAAAAAAAGGTAAGTTTCTTTCTTTCTTTCTTTCTTTCTTTCTTTCTTTCTTTCTCTCTCTCTCTCTCTCTCTCTCTTTCTTTTTAAATAAGGATCCCACTTTTCTTCGGGAACCCTGTTCTCACTCACACCCAGAACCCCATGAATTAATTCTAGCAGTCGTCCTCCAGGCCGCTGGGACTTGCTCAGGTGACTGAGACTGACCCCATCACAATGTCCACCTGAGCTTTTCTAGCTAAAATAACAGAGAACCTGTTCTAGTTTCCTCTCATCTCCTATAATTCTTGGTTGTTGTTGTTTTTTGAGGCAGGGTCTCCCTATGTAGCCCTGGCTGGCCTGGACATCACAGAGATCCACCTGCCTGTGCCTCCCAACTGCTGGGATTAAAGGTGTGAGTCACCAGGCCCGGCTCCCCTACAATCCTGTAAGGACCTGTCTTGGGAAACCTTCTCCTTTACCTTCTCTGAGCCACGGTCCCAGTAGGGGCTTTCTCCAAGCATTTGGCGTTACTGACTGCCTCGTAGGCACAGACTCTGTTCTGCTCTTGGGTATAGAGCTGGACGGGCACCACGCCTTGTTGAATGATGGGATGGATAAAAATGCTCCTCTGGGCTTTACCAAGTTTGATCATTGGATTTGAACGGAAGAAAATAAAATAATAAGATCTGAAGCCTGGTGTGGTGGCACAAGACTGTAATCCCTGCAGCAGGAGAGGCAGAGGCAGGCAGATCTCTGTGAGTTCAAGGCCAGCCTGGTCTATAGATTGAGTCCAGGACAGCCAAGGCCACACAGAGAAAAACCCTGTCTGGGGATTTAAAAAAAAAAGATTTGAAATTGTCAGATATGCATTCCAGACTTCCTACAGACAATCTGGTTGTAGTTTTGTCTACACACTTACCTCCAGCCAAACTCAAGTGTTTATAGACCTGGAACAGCCATGTGTGTGCTCCCACATTTCTGTCTTCCATCCAGGCCTTCTCCTTCTCTCTAACCGTGTGTGCGTGTGTGTCGTGTGTTTGAGTGCACGCACGTGTACATGTGTTTGGAGGCCAGAGGCCTTCGGGTATTGTTCCTCAAGGACTCCCCACCCCCTTTTTTGAGACAGCGTCTGTCGTGCTCATGAGCGGAGAGCATATCAAGGAATCTAAGCCGCTGTTTCCCAAGGAAGCTCTTGTCAGCCTCCCCGTGCTGGGGAAATCAACACATACTGCACCTGGCTTTTTCACACGTGTCCTCGGGTCAGACTCAGATCCTCAGACTTGCAAGACTAGTGCTTTGCCAACTGGGACATCCTCAACCCCCAGGCCCTCTTGCTTTTGAGACAGAATTTTGTTTAGCTCAGGCTAGCCTGAAACCTGTCAGTAGCCAAGGCTGGCCTTAGATTCCTAATCGTCCTGCCTCTGCCTCTTAAATTCTGTGACCAAAACACTTGGCTCTTTAGGACTTTCATCCTCACCCCTCCCTCTCCCTGTTCCCCATTCCTTTCTTTCTTCTCTAAGCTACTCCTCTTCCATCCCACATTCCTTCTTAATTTTCCTGACACCATTCCTTTCCCCACTCCACCAGGGACCTGTCAATGACACCCATAGTCCTTCAGAGTCCCTCTCTGTGAAAACAAAAAATAGAATAAGACAAATCTAAATCCAACAGCACCTAGACCTCATTACAAGAAGCCCTCAGAGTGGGTTGGAAAGGCAGCAAGGGGAGCATTGAGGGGGGAGGGGACCCCAGCAACGAGCAGAGGCTGCCTAGCGACTGTGGCAGATCCCTGGAGCATCCACAGTGAGCATGCCAGTCATCTGCTGCCAGCCCACCCGCTCCTCCCGTCCTCAGTGATCAAAGACTCAGGGCAGAAATCAGGAGGGCAAAAAAAGCTGGATGGTCATCTACCCTACCTCTGTAATTCTGCACTGAGAAACGGAGGCAGAGAAAAGGGAAGCCACTGGCTAATGTCATCCAGAGAGTGTCTCAGCAGGGACTGGAATCCTGCCCCCTACTGCATCTTCTTGCTTGATTTCATTGTTTGTTCGTGGGCTGTTGTTTCTGTACGTGTGTGTCTATGTGATGTGTATGGTATGTGGGTATGTGAATACTCAAAGGCAGAGAACACCCTTGGGGGGGGCAGTTTTGCCCTGTCGCTTTGCTTTGAAGCAGGGTCTTTCCTGTTTCTGCTCCTTCAGTGGCTACTCCAGGACAGCCCTGAGGGATTCCGCTGTCTGTGTCTTATCTCACTGCAGGAACAGCAGGGTCAGAGACGCGTTTGGGCACATCTGACTTTTCACATGGGTTCTGAAGTTCCGGACTCGGGAGGCTGGGATTGCTCAGCAGGTGATCTTACTTTCTAGGCCATCTCCCTGGCCCTGTGTGTGTGTGTGTGGGGGGGGGTTAATATGCAGGCCAGCCCCAAACTCACAATACTTCTGCCTTCACCTGCCAAGCGACAAGATCACAGACTGTAGGTGTGCCAGCACACCTGGGTGAGGGATATTCGTTCCCTATTACACTGCCGTCCTGATCTTCTGGTACTCTTGTCTCCCCTCTTCTCTGACTCCCACCATGCCTGGTTTGGCCTTCCGTGTTGAGATTTGCCATCTCTTTACTGAGTATAGGAACCCCTCAGGTTTGGATAAAAGAGACAAAGCATAACTGTATCCTAGCCAGAGGCCCGGGAGCCTCTGCAGCTCTGGGAGGGATGATGAGAGTGTCCCTCTGGCCTGTAGGGGGAAGTCCTCTTAGGAAAGGCTATAATGAGTATACTGCCTGTGGAGAGCTAGCCTAGGCTTTGGTTGACGAGGCCATCCTTGTGGGACCCCTCCTCATCTTCCTTGCCTACCTGGCTACATGGAGGCCCTGCCTCACCCTGCCAGCCTCCAACTTGGAGCAGAGGCCACCCAGGCACAGGATGGTCCAGGGCTGCTGCTGAGGGCTGCTGGAGGCAGGGGGAGGGAAAGGTTTCCTCTTTCAGTCCACTCCTCTCCTCCACAAAGGGCCACTGTCTGAGCACAGAGAGACTCTGGAAGGAGGCCTCCCAAGGTGCTCAGCAACAGGGCTGGGTTTCATCAGGCCAGGCCTCTGGGCCAAGTAAACATCAGGGAAGGAACAGGCCCAGCCATTTCTGCAGACCAGCTCCCCGAAGCAGGCCACTCAGAGACATCCCAGGGACAGTAAGGATGGCTGTGGATATCAGCATGATTTTAGAGCTGCAGAGATGGAGAGCCAGAGATAAGGAACTGGCTCTGCCTGGCGCTTGCCATTGCCCAAGGCACCATCCTACCGTCCTTGTCAAATGCAAGCGTTTTACAAGAACGTGTTGCATTAGTTCAGAGATGGGAAGGAGTTTTGTGAGCTGGAGAAAACAGGGAATACTTCTTGAGGAGAGTGGGACTTAAGCTTAGTCTCCATGAATGCACGAGAAGAAGGAAGGTATCTCAGGCAGGATGCAAGGTGAGACGCAGTCTTGGAGAGCAGAGGCACTTCTGGTCAGAGACTACACCCCTCTGGTTACAGTAGAGAATTGGCCTAGGGAAGGAGAGGAAGTTAGTCTGCAAAGTTTGGTTGGGAATTAAACCACAACTAGTCTGAGCCAAGTTGAGGGGTCCTGAGCAAAGCAACCATTGGGGTAAAGGCAGAGTTTTAGAGACCACAGGATGCCCTGAAAGAGCTCCAGACTGACCCCTGCTCCTCTGGAAAGCCTGGGGCTGGCTATGCCTTCTCTCTGAGGCTTGGCTTCTTCGTCTTTAAAAATAGAAAGTGTTCAAGATTGGGAAATGCTCAGCACCCATGGAAACCTTAGGGCGTGGTAGCACATGCCTTTTATCCCGGCACCAGGGAGGCAGAGGCAGGCGCATCTCTGTGAGTTTGAGGCCAGCCTGGTCTACCAAGTAAGTCCACAACAGCTAGGGCTATTACACAGAGAAACCTTGTCTCAAAAAGAAAAAAATAAAGAGACTACACTAGAGAATCTTAAAGCCCTTTCTGTCTCTGATGTTAAAACCCATAGATCACATCAGGTGAAAGAAGAGGTAGGGAGGATGGGAGGGCAGTTGCATCCCCAGGGACTCTGGGCTGCTCTGCATGCCCTCATCTGTCCTGCACTGTGTGAAAGCCAGCACCGCTACCCCTGGCCCTGCCAGGCACGGTGCTAAGTATTTTTTTATTGTTGGTTTTTGATTTTTCAAGTCAGGGTTTCTCTGTGTAGCCCTGGCTGTCCTGGAATTCACTCTGTAGACCAGGTTGGCCCCAAACTCAGAGATCCACCGGCCTGAGAGCTGGGATTAAAGGGGTGTGAAGCCTTGGTTGTGCTGAACGCACAGAGATCGCCTGCCTCTGCCTCCTGAGCGTGCGCCACCTCTACTGTTGGATATGTAGGTGTTTCTTTTCTATTATAGACAATATGTTATTGGGCATACGTTATTCAGCACATGCAGGAAGATGTCTCCAGGATACAATCCCAGAATAGAAATTACATGCTAAGTTCTTTATATTACTTAATACAATAGTTTAAAGCAATCGTAATTATGCAAATTGCACAAATAAGGAGAATCAAGCCATAAAAAGACTCCACGACTAGATAGGTCAAAGTCACATAGCTCCCATGTGGTAGCGTAGAACTTCCCAAGAGAGGCATTCTGGGAACTCTGAAAGCAGAGTCGACAAACTCTTATCATTCTACCAGTGTTTCCCATATGGTGGTGTCCCCGGGAGGACCGCAGCCAGACCTGAGGGTTTCTCAGTCATCTGTTGCAGGGTGCATGAATCTGCATCTCAACTAGTTCCTAGATGACCCTGGTACTACAAAGCCCACTTTGGATAGCTTCACTTCCTAAGATCTCTCTCACTCTAACTGTTCACTTAGGTCAGAAAGCAAATGGCTGGTATTCTGCACGTAGCCTTGATGGGACCAGAGTTGAGACACACAGGAAAGGCTTCCTGGAGCCATGAGCCTACGCTCCATGTAGACAGTATGTGAAACTTAATAAATACTTACAGAATGAATGTAAAAACAAATGAGGTACGAAATGTTCCATCCAATTTGTTGCTGCCTCTTTTCCTAGCCCCCTGGGAAAGCCCACTGCCCACGCTGGCTGAGACCCAAATTCATGCTCTGAGAGCCCTTAGAGAGACGCTGTTCATTTCCTCCCATCACTCCTTTGACTTATAATGAAGTCAATGAGGCAGCCAAGCCCCGTTATTAATGGAGAGACAACATCTTACCAGCCTAGAGTTCCACTGAGATCAGTTGTCCAATGCTCTCGTTTTATTAACATTAACAGCGATGGATATAATTCATAGCATACCCGTGCAATCAATACACTTACTTAAACCTCTCTAGCCAGTACTTCCTCCCCTTTTACAGTAGAGAGCTTTCTTCCAGAGACGAAGCCTTTCCGTGGGACCAGCCTGGCAGTCCCAAGCAAACATGACCGGGAAGATTTAAATTCGGGAGGTCTGCAGATGCTCCTTCCCCAAAGCAGAAAAACAGATTTCCCACAAATCTGAAGGAACAAAAGGCACAAGGTCACGTGCTTACTGGCGGCACTCACACACCAAGCCAACTCCTCCGGATTCTGGCTTTTGTACAGAATTAGATTCCTAAGGTAGGAGATCGGAGGCCCGGTGGTCCCTTCCCCAGCCCTGCTGTTTCCTCCTGTTGCCTCTCACCTGGCCTCGACTCCTACTCCTGATGTTGCTCCACCTCAGGCTTTTCCTAAGCCCCCTTCCCTGTTGGTGCACCTGCTCTGGGTCCTCCAAGGCCCAGTCTTATAGTTGAAAATGCTCAGGTTCCAGACCCTGCACAAACAACACTCAGAAGTCATTATGGACATCTATGGTGAAAGGTATCATGAGTCATGGAGAGGAATTTCATGAGCCCACTCAACCCGATGTAGCTGACCAGAGAGTTGGACTGGACTGTTGCTTACCAAATGGCTATGGGACAGATGGGACATCAGCCAAAGTGGTCAGCCATCTTGGCCTTCAGGCAGGCGTCGGTGAATCAAGCTGGGTCAGACACAGGTGGCCAGGGAGGTACATCAGGCAGACCCAGTCACACAGAATGCCCTGTCCATCAGGTACATGCACATTCAGAGGTAGGCAGAATTAACAACCATGCCAACTGGGCTGAGGGGCTGGTCAGCTGACTCATCCCAGTGTTGTGGAGAGGCTCAAGGGGATAGCCCGGTCTAGTTCTGGAGCCAGTGAGGGCATTCGGATCCAGGTGTGGTCTAGGCCAGCCCACCCAATCCCATAAAGCTGAGGTGGGCGTGGCTCAGGCCGCTGGCATAGATGGACTCAATCGGTAAACTGCCACCAGGCAGGCACAGGTGGCTGACACCGGTCAGATGCAGCTTGTCAAGCATGGATAGGCTCTGCTTGGTCGGCCGCAGTTAGGTCACCTCAGACAAAAGCCTCCTGTCAGGAGAGATGCCATCAGCCACGTAAGGGCAGTCAGTCAACTGTGGTAAGATGGACAGAGCAAACCGTCTTGGTCTGTCAGGCACCCATGAAATCAGTGTTCAGTCGGACAGCCAGACACACTCGAATCATCAGGCAATGATGGCACCTTTGGCCGGTCAGCTGGAGGCGGTCCGTCCGGTTGTATCCAGTCAAGAGCGAGGTTTCAGGTCCTTTGGGTTCTGGGCGGAGCCTCGGCTGGAAAAGGGCGGGGCCCCAGTCCTGCCGGGCCTGAAGACAATGTCTTCCCAGCAGCCTTGTAGTGTTGCCATGGCAGCTGGGGCCAGATCCCAGCCTGCAGCTGTACCAGGCTTCTCTACTCTTGCTTGGGCTAGTTGGTTCAGGATTCTCTTTCCCTGGCCCCAGGACCACTAGAGCCTAAAGATGGAACACTGAGGAGCGGCAGCGGCAGCGACAGCGGCAGCGGAGGGCTGAGCACAGCAGTCTGCCACGGCTGGGTGGCCACTTTATCATCTCTACCCTCTTGGGAACGATTGGGAATGGCTCACATATAAGGCCGTGTTCGACAAGAAGGACAGGAACGCAGAAACTCCCGACCCCCAGACGCATACCATGACCCTGCAGGGAGCAATCAGATTTCTCCAGACAGTGAGGGCATGTCCACAAGAACTGCTCACGAAGTGATGTGATTAGGGCACGCTGGGCTCTGTGATGACAAGGCCGAGTGTCAAGCCTGCGATGAAAGCGGGCTACAGTATTTGATCTGAGCCTCAACACTGCCCCTGTGATGACTCTCTTTACAGAGGAGGAAATCAAGCACAGAGGGGTCTCATGGCTTGCACAAGGTCAGCTGCCCTGAGGTTCGCGAGCCAAAATGGGATGCAAGGATAATCTAATCCTTCATATGTTGACATGAGAGTCCTTAAGCAAATTCTGATGGATGTAGTGGTGTAGTCCCAGCTGCTGGCAGGATGGAGAATCGCCTTAGACTAGAGACTGTCACAGGCAACATAAAGTTAAAAAAAACTCTATCTTTTTATTATGAGCCCCCTGAAGGCCCCTGAAAGCACACAGCACCATCATCTCCATCAGCAGCTCTCTTTGCTCTGCTTCAGAAAACCCAGCCCTCTGTTGAGTCCTGTGCATGCCTTTGCCTCAAGAGCATCTTATAAGAATGTTAGAATTGAGAACTGAGGGGCTAGGGCTGTAGCTCAGTGGTAGAGCACTGTGCCCAGGATGCATAAGGCCCTAGGATTGATCCCTGACTCCAGAAAGGGAAAAAACAAAACAAAACAATTTATTCAGGTTAAATCGGGGATTGTGGTGGAAGTTTTGGTCTCTTCAAAAACACAGTTATGTTATGTAAACATGTTTTTGTTTTGATCCCAGGTGTGGGATGTGGGACTGATTCAGACTGTCCACAGCAGCAAACTATTTGCCCCATGCAGGCTCTGAGAGGGGCTCTTTGCCAGATGCAGATAGTTTAACCCTGAAGACACTGAGAGGGAATAAATGCCAGAGCCCAGAGTGTTAGGGGACTCCAGGAAAGAAGAATGCTGCTCTGCTCTCCTGCTGCTCCTCCCTCCTGCTGCTCCTGGTTGCTGTTGCTGCAGTTTGAAGAGAAGAAACTGGAGATATCCTGAAATGAAGATTGGACTTGTCCCAAAGAACCCAACAACCCCAACCAGAAGGAAGTCACTAAAGAGAACTCTGTTCCCTCTCCCCACTAACCTTCTTTCTCTCCTACCTGGTGTTGGGGTGTTGGAAGGGATTGAGGCAGAGACGGGAAAAGGAACCAAAATAAGGTAGAGTTTAAATATAGTGCCTACAAGGGGCAAATTATGAATCTATCTTGCAGGGTTCTAAGGTTAGGGGCCACTGAAAAGCTGGTTAAGTACACTGTCAGGAAGGAACCCAAGAATATGGCTTCAGGTTCAAACCGCTGTGATCAAGTTCTAGCAGTGTGAACCAGTGATTCAGGAACATATCGTCATAAACTAAGATGTCTACAAAGGTCATGAGGTCATGAAACTAAGTTAAGGGTCAGACAAGCACACTTGTTCCATCTAAAGGCCTATCTGTTCCAGGTGTGAGGGGTGGGTGGCTCTCTGAGTTTGAGGCCAGCCTGTGTCTACAGAGCCACTTCAGGCGAGCTAAGGGTATGCTCTGAGGCCTTATCTATAAACAAACAAACAAATAAATAAATGTGTCCTGTCCTCGCCACCCACTGTCTCTAGCCCTCTAGTTAGGCAGTGCTGACTAAGTCAGTTAACACAGAGTCTGGTTTCCACTATATAGAAGGAATGTTTCATCTCACAGTGTGAAATTTTATGTTGATCAAACATTTCTGTCTGTGGAAAACATGGGAAGTGAAGCATAGTCTATAAATGGAGGGGAAAGAAAAAATGCTGACTGAAGGCCTGTTGAGCATCTGCCACACAGGCTACAGGGATTCTGAGAGCATTCCTCTGAGGAAGGGCTTGTGTCCCTCTCAGACAGATGAAGAAAGGCCCTTAAAGGAGTATAGTGGCTTAGCCAAGGTCACAAGCTTGTTTGTATTGGAGCCACATTTAAAATTTAGACCCTCTGACCCCTCAGAGCTGTCTTCTTTTCCCAAACCCACGATCATTCTCACTACTGATGAGCCCAGGGCCTAGTCTGAGATCAGCACTTGCCTCTGAGCCATACCCCAACCTCTGGCATCAACTGTTGGCCAAGTGTGATTTGTGTCTCAGGGGTCACACCCAGATGACTCTGTTAGAGCCAGAAAGAATAGGTTTTAAATGTCAGACCATGATTGTTATTCAAAACATACAGCCAGCTGTGGTGGTTCTGTATTTTATATCAGTCCCAACCTCAGGAAGCAGAGGCAGTCGGATCTCCGTGAATTCAAGGTCAGCCTGGTCTACAGAGCAAGTCCAGGGCATCCAGGGCTGTTACACAGAGAAACCCTGTCAAAAAACCAAAATTAAATAAGTGAGTAAGTAAGTAAATAAATAAGAGTAAAATAAATACAGAGGAGGTTTACTGACAAGAGACTCCTCAATTTCATTCAGCCAGGTTGTAGTAGGCTAAACAGTGGCTGTCCAAAGACACCTGGTTCTCCTCTTTGGGGCCATTTTCCTCTCTTACCTTTCTTTTCTTCTTTTTTCTTTTGGTTTTTGAGACAGGGTTTCTCTGTATAACAAGAGCCCTGGCTGTCTGGGACTCACTTTGTAGACCAGGCTAGCCTTGAACACACCAAGATCCAACTGCCTCTGCCCTCCCAAGTGCTAGGATTGAAGGCATGCACCACCACGCCCAGCCCTCTCTTACCATTCTTTTTTTTTTTTTCTTTTTTAAGATTGATTTATTTATTATGAGAGTGAGTGCTCTATTTGCAGGCACACCTGATGCCAGAAGAGGGTATCAGATCCCAGTATAAATGGTTGTGGACTACCATGTGGTTGCTGGGAATTGAACTCAGGACCTCTGAGGAAGCCTGGTGACTCCACAAGGACAGAGGGATTCTAAGTACAGGCTGGTACCAGGATCCTTACAAATTAGCATGTCCAAATGCTACCACTCCCTTCTGAAGAGCTTAGGGAAGAGCAGTTGAGAGGAAATTGGGTCCTGAAGAGAACCTTCGTGAGTGGGATCAACGTTCTTATTGGGGGGACCCCACAGAGGTCCCTGACCTCTCCTGTCATGTGAGACAGGCTGGAAGACTCCCTGTGTGATCTGGGAATCAAGTCCTCACAAGACACCGAATCTGCTGCTCCCTTGTTACCAGACATCCAACCTCTAGAGCTGTGAGAACTGTGCTTCTATTGTTGCGTGGGTGTTTTTGTTTTGTTTTGTTTTGAGACAGCGTCTCTCTAGAGAGCCCTGGCTATCCTAGAACTCTCTGTGTAGACAAAGCTGGTCCAGCACCCACAGAGCTCTGCCTGTCTCTGCCTCCTGAATGCTGGCATTAAATTATATGCCACCATGCCTTGCCAAATCTCACTGTTTATAAGCCACACAGTTGATATTTCCTTACAGCAGCCTAAAGAGACATTGTGCACACAGCTATGGAGGACATTGTTAAGCTGGTTTGAGATGACTGAAGCTTGAGAAATTCTAGACTAGAACAGAATAGACCCTGAATTCAAGCCATGATCCAGTGAGGAGTTTGATCAGGTTGTTGGCACACACCTCCACACAACTGGCTTCCAGGGCCCTGCTGCCAATCACATCTGCCTGGTGCAGAGGCACATGGCTGTTGATGAGGTGGGTACCGCCTGCCTAGGCCCAGGGAAGGGGGGCTGCTGCTCTGTTTGTTTCTCTGGCAAGTGTGTGGGTGGCTTGAAGCTCCGCACTCTTTCCTGCTAATGAGCTTAGAGCTTTTGCCCTGATAAACACTGCTACATGTCACGGGGCTGACATGTGATGGCTCCCAAGGAGAAGTGTGAGCGATGCTCATTATTTTTGTTCAGCCTTAAGTGTGAAAACAGCCAGAAAGACAGGGTGGCCAGACCAGGCTCACCCTTGACCTCGGAGTCTTGTCTAGAGTCTCTGGACCCGTGCAGCCTGCCTCAAGGATGCTCAGAATTGTACTGCATCTTTTATATTTAGCCCAGTAACCTGCTTCCCAGTTGAGCAGAATTCTGCATCCCAGACTCTCTACCCTGGTCCAAGACAGAAAGCCCTTCAAAGGCTTTCATTAGCTTGTCTGCTTCCAGTCTGAGCTGTGAGTTTCTGCTCAGACCTTGAAATCTTCTGTAATGCTTCAGGGAGCTGCGGAGTCAGGTGACTTGATTAGACTCCTGGCTTTTCCTGAGAACTAGACAAATTACATAGCTCCTATCTGTAAGAAAAGAATAAAGCAACATACTCTACAGATCTGCTGTGCAAATTAAATGAGACAGCAGAAATAAAGCCTTCAGTTATTAAAGTGCCTGACCCAGAGTGTGTGCCCAGTGAATTCATCTGTGTAAGAACTACTGCTGGAGCCTTGTGTGGTGGCGCACATCTGTGATCCCAGCACTCAGGGAGGCAGAGGCAGGTGGATCTCTGTGAGATCCTACCTGGTATAAAAAGCAAGTCAGGGACAGATAAGGATACAGAAAGAAACCCTATCTGGGAGTGTATGTGTGTGAGGGGGGAGAGACCAAACAAACAAACCAGCTACTGCTGGGTGTGGTAGCACAAGCCCAGCTTGGAGAGGCCTTCATGTGGATCTCAGTGAGCTCAAGGCCAGCCTGGTTTACATAATGCTTTCCTGGCCAGCCGGGATAGTATAGTGAGATCCTGTCTAAAAATTCTACAAAGAAAGCAAGCAGGAAATGTGCATGACCCTCATCCTGAGTTCCAGGAATCCCAGCTTGTCTGGACACTGAGGAAGCCAGAGCTAGAAAAGGGACTGTGATCACCGATTCCTTGACTTGTCACTGTGTGCACTTCCCCACCTGATGTCTGAAACCCTTGTGGGATCAGTCCTCCTTTGGTACTAAGTCCAAGAACTTTTTTTTTTCACACACTAGAAGCCCTTTGCTTTCCCAGTTTTCTAGCCCTCCAGTGTTCCCCCTTGTCATCCACTGAGGACTGGAATCCATGGCTTTCCATCAGCCTTCCATCAGAAAGATCTTTCTGCCCATCTAGTTGTCCTCTTGGGAGTCCTGTGAATGTCTATATCAAGAGTCTTAAGCTTGGGCTGGGGGTGTGGCTCAGTGGTAGAGCAAATTTTAAGGATGTCCGTGGCTGTGGGCTCCATCCCCAGTACAGTGGTGTGGGCATGGGTCTTTCTTCTATAGAGCTCATCAACCTCATCATACATATTTTTTCTTTCCTTGGTAAACAGAAAGTTCACCTTTTTCAATAAAGGAAGCTCTTTATAGCTTCTTTTGTGCTATATTCAAGTTGATAACACCACTAGTCTTACACTTTGGAGCCATTATTAGGTTTTATGCTGTTTTATTCTCTCTCTCTCTCTCTCTCTCTCTCTCTCTCTTAATGGAAGCTAAAAGAGGGTTTTGGATCCTAGTAGCTTTAGTTTCAGGCACTTTGTGCTTCTGATGTAGGTCCTGCGATCTAAACTCTAGTCCACTGACAGAGCAAGTTCAAACCGCTGAGCCATTTCTCCATCCTCAAGGGTAGTGTGCTTGTTGGGGTTCTTTGAGATGGTGGGGGAATGTGCTCACTATGCTGCCTTGGCTGATTTGGAACTTGCTATGTGGCCTTCGTCCCTTCCTTAGCCTTTTGGTGTTTGTGGAGCAGATCTCTGTTAGGAGGCTCTTCCCCGACACTCCACATGACTGGTCGTTCCTTGCCTCCTTCAAGACTTTGCCCATTGAGCTTGAGAAATGGCTCAGCAGTTAAGAACACTGGCCACTCTTCTAGAGGACCCAGGAACATCATGGACATGACAGCTCACAACTGTCTGTAATTCCAGTTCCAGGGGATCTAAACCAAAACTCTGTGTCTCTGTCTGTCTGTCTCTCTCTTTCACACACACACACACACACACACACACACACACACACACACACACAC
>NW_026586589.1:7511201-7518071 GCF_907164565.1 Psammomys obesus
CACACACACACACACACACACACACACACACACACACACACACACACGACAGAAACAGTGTGGGAGGGCTGATGTTGGGGAGGTCGTGACACTTTCCAAGCCTCATGGAACAATACTATGGGATTGTACTTTAATAGATGAGAGGCAGGCTTTTCACTCTCTTACTAGGTAATTAGTTTATAACACCATTTCTAGTGAGAACAGCTATTTCTAGAGTAGTGCCTCAGGCGATTTGGAGTTTGGCTATAATTATTATATAATGCATCCCAAATTGCTGTGTCTGCTAGTGTGGCTTTTTCTTTTTCACTTTTGGCCTCTGCTCTCCCTCCCACCCTCCACCCCACCCTCTGGTCTCTACAAAAGAATTAGAGAGAACAAAAAGTCTCCCATTTTGCCCGCTTCACCGTCATATTCCAGTAGGGTTGCAAAAGACACCCCGTCCTGGCCGGAACCTTGCAGTTGAGGAACCGTAGCTCTCCGGTGTTCTTTGCAGGGACTTCCGGTGCTGCGCCTGTCTAGGCGAAGAGAACTGCCAAGTCAGTTCCGGCAGAGAACGCGGCGAGCTGCGGACTGCGGCCTCCTCTCCCCGGGCCCCCCAAGGCCTCCGGCCTATGCCGGGTGAGCCGGGGGGCCCGGGAGTAGCCTCCGTCTCCGTCCTGGGGACGCCGGAAGTCCAAGGCCTCGGAGCAGCCACTGAGCCCGCCGAGCCGCCATCCTGCGACGACCGTTTCCCCGCCACAGGAAGCGCCACGATGGCGGCGGCCTCCTGACTCCATCGGGAACACCCAGGTAGAAGCCCCAGCCGGGCCTTCGCGGACGACTCGGGGTGGCATGGCGGGAAGAACGGCGGCCACCCGAAGAGCAGGGCCGGGCCTTCGGGCCCTCGGCAGCCTGGCTTGGCGGTTTGCGCAGGAGCATCAGGAACGCCCGGCCATCGCTGGGAGGGCACCGCCCCGCGGTCGAGCCCTCAGACCCGGGCGAACGGAGGCCTCGGCGGCCCGGAGGAAGGTGAGCGGAGACCCGCAGAGCGGCGGGAGGAAGCATCGATCGTAGGCCGCGGGGTCCTCCTCCCCCCGAGAGAAGCCGGGATGCGACTGCCGCAGGCGGCCTGTGGGAGACGCTCGAGAAGATTTACCCGCCGCCGGAGAAGGCCCGTGTATATAATATAAAAAAGCTGCTCTCAACCTTCCCCCGACCCTTTCACAGAGACTTTTGGCTAAATCTGGACATCCTGCTGTACAGATTGCCGACACAGGGTAGAGTTAGGAAATCACGTGTGTATCCAGTCGTCCAGTCATCTTGAGAAAAGTAAAATTGTAGACATGTCTTCCAGAAGTGACTTTGGAATGGAATTGTTTAGGTCGCCTCTACTAAAACCACAGGAGCGACACTCGGCCTTGTTCAGTAGGTTAGAGGACCCAACAGGAAGAGGAAGAGGTCCGGAGCCAGATTAGTCTCGTGAAGACTTTTTTTTTTTTAAATTCTAACTATTGTATTGTATATGCATTTTATTCTTCCTTTCTTACCACACCCTGTGTTTGTGTGTTTGAAATGCCAAGGATTTTTTTTGGAAATGTCTTTCTAGATGCTCTGAAGTGCCTGGCATATTTTATAAGTAGTAGTAAAACATTATATAAATACGTTTTTTTCTTAGGATTCTTTTGAAATACTGTTTGGGGAGGAGTTAGCTAAACCTCTCCTTAGTTGACCACGTTGTGTTTGCGCCCTGGTTCCCAGAAAAAGGAAATGCAGAGCTCTGAGCCACTGTGCTCTCTGTGTGGAAAATGTAGCATCTCCCATTTTGTTTGACTTTGCTCTGTACATAGTATATATAAAGGGCAAAGGAGACCCAATTTACAGCATCTAGTCACCCTAGATGTTAAAGAGGTTGCCAGTGTATGACAAAGTAGAGTTAGTAGAACAAAACGTTTTGTACTTTTTTGTGTTAACTTTTTTACTTACTCTTGTTCCATGTGTGCCGTTTACTGGACTGCTGTGTACCTGGTGGACAACAGTCCTTACTTGAAACATCTGGTCTACCTAGATGTTTAGAAGTGCCCAACGTATGTTAAATGTAGAGGTAGTGAAGATCACTTTGTAAATATCTTTTTGCTAAAATTTGTGAAGCGCTATCTTTTGGGAGTGGAACTATGAGCCCTCTGAGCGGTGGTTTGGAGGAGGTGCTGGGAGGGAGCGGCAAAGGTCATGTAGCAGCGTGTTTATACGGGACCTCGTCAGATTCCATTTCTATATATTTTATTCTGTTTTGCTGTGTGTATACTCTATATAATGGACAAATATGTCTAAAATTTTCACCATCTAGACCCTAGATGTTAAAAGAGATTGCCAGTGTATGACAGACTAGTAAAATTAGCACATAGTGTCCAGTGTTAAAATTCATAGAAAAGATTATTCTGTAAATGACTTGGGGATAGGAATTTGTTCAGCTATTTCTAAGCATCATATATACCTATATTTGTCTACTGGTTTGATGGTAGAGAGAAGGGAAGAAAGTGGGTCAAAGCCCAAATGGTTATATTTAGAAGATATCTCAGATAATAACCATTGCTTTGCATACAGTTTTAATTACAAGTGCCATGTTATAAGTTCTTAACATGAAATATCTAGATATTTGGAAGTGCTTGATATATTTAAAGGTAGAAGTAGTAGAATAATAGTATTTTGTGTAAATAGTTTTTTTTTAAATTAGAGAAATACTGTGTTTGGAAATAGAATTGTTAGCCCACCTCTGAGCACAGTGTGCCAGCTGTACTTGTTCAGTGGATTGAGGAGGAGGGCGGGAAGAAACTGCAAAAGAGTCCATTAGTGTGCTAGACAGGTTCAGCTCACCCGCCACCCTGTACGCTGTATGCATCTCATTTAACTTTGCTGGTCTGTATATATTGTACATACTGGACAGAGTCCTTTGATACACAGTCTCTAGGTATTTAAAAGGTTGCCAATATATGACAAAAGTAGAGTGAGTAAACTCACACATTCTGCATACTCTTGTGTTAAAATTCATAGCAACTTTGTCTTCTGAAGAGTTGTAAGAGTGTGTCACGTGATGCAGGAGAAGGGTTGAAGAAAAGGAGACTGGACACCAGAATGCTCTCACCAGAAGACACTTGGAGATCTAACCAATGTTACGTGTGTGTGTGTGTGTGTGTGTGTGTGTGTGTTTAACACTACTACTATGTATATAGGGGACAAATTTATGTCCTCATCTGAAACATCTAGTCCTCCTAGGTGTTTAGAAGTGCACAAAGTATGTTAAAGGTAGACATAGTAAATAATCCATGTTGTAAGTTGTTCTCTGTTAAACTCATAGTGAAGTGCTGTCTCTTGAAAATAGAACGATAAACCGCTTCTGAGCAATACAGTCTTGTGCTCGTTTGGGAGGGAGGAAGAAAGAAATGTATGAAGGGCCTAATACTAATGTAAATTTGGTAATGCAAGATTAGCCATTGCTCCTTATATCTGTGCATCTTATTCTGCAGTGTATAGTGTATACAAAAAAACAGACAAGTCCAAGTATGCAGCACCTAGTCTTCCTAGATGAAGAGGCTGCTGATGTGGAACAAAGTTAGTGAAAAGACATGTTTTTAAGTTGTGTTAAAGTTTGTAGGAAAAAATGAAACAAAACTTCTTAAAAACACGTAGGTCAGCCAAGGCTACACAGAGAAACCCTGTCTCGAAAAAACAAACACAAGAACTGAAATTGTTAATATTCCCACAAAAACATGAGAGAAATGGAAGAGAGTCTAGAGAGAACGTTGCTGTTCAGAAGTTTCTGACTAAGCCGTTGTTCTGTGAGCAGTTTATTCACTGCTCCGGACAGATACTGGGGAAATGGAGTGCTTGTTGGAAGCATGTAGGCCTTACACTTTTAAGTACATGATAGACTTGTAATGTATGGCTTTAGTTCTAGGCTGAGGAAGGTGGATCAGAGTGCCAGGCCAGCCAGGGCTACATAGGCTCTGTCTCAAAGCAGTGAGGAAATGTGCAGATTGGACTGGTAGGGTGGCTCAGTAAAGGTGTGTGCCACCAAGCTGGTGACCTGGGTTTGAGCTCCAGGATCCACATGATAGGAGAAAACTGATTCACATGGATGCAGTGGCACACGTGCTCACATGCACTAGTTCATACATGTATAAAATGCACAACATGAAAATAGAGGCTAACATCACCTTTAAGTAGTTTTTGTTATGTCATAGGAATGGTCACACTGGGGAACTTGGTCTTTGAGCAGATGCTGTTACGGGGGGGGGGGGTTGTAGGGGAGAGAACAGTGCTCAGAAAAAGGCGCAGTTCCTGTTGGCCAGGTCAGCTAGCCATTGCTTAGGTTTGCATTTCAGCTAATGTTGCCAGGTATTAGGGGGTAGGTCCCAGGACCCAAAGGATGTCAGAAGTAGCAGAACACTCTAAATACCCTGCTAGCCTTTTGGGCAGGCTGTCTTCTGGGTGTGGCCTTTGTTAATCCTCTTACCACATCCAGAGGACTGGTTTGCAGCTGAACCTGGGGGTCCATATGTGCATTTCTGGTAAAATACTTGTGTTTATTGTAAGTATCCTAAAGGAGAGCACGTGGTTAAATATATGGTAGAATTGATAGAAAAGGTTCCTCTTGAACACAGAATTGTTAAGCCATGTCTGGAGAGTGTGAGTTAACTCATGTTGCTAGGCTGACTGGAGGGCAGGCTCACGGGCGAGAGCTGCAGTGCTGTGTTGAGACTGGCATCCTGAGAGCCCCCGCCATAGGTCTTCAGCTGCTCCATAGGAATACATGTATTGATGGGGGACGCCTCTTCCTCATATGTTAATATGTAGATCTGATGATGAACTAGGAATGCTGAACTTAGTGTGGTCTGTTGCTTTGTTTTCTTGTAAGCTGAGCACTGAGGGAATGCAGAATTGAATTGTAACCTCGCCGGTACATCTATCTAAAGGCCTGCTTTTTGTCACCTGTGACTTTTGTAGCCAAGGAAGCCAGGATTACATTTTTGTCTGACAGATTGAGATGGCATGGTGTATTCTTGGTTATCAAAATGCTCATGTAGCATGGGGTTTTTAGTTGGTTAACATTCACGATGTGGGGGAAAGCATGGTACATGCTGTATAATCTTAATTACCTAAGTGTATGTACGCTTGTAGGATCTAGGACAACACACTGAGCTGAGCTGCTTGTGACCGGGTGACTTAGCTCTTGAATTCTTGTGTTTTGCTTCCTGTAATGCACATATTAAAAAATAAAAGGTTCTTTTCAAAGCTTAACGTGGAGTCTCTACTGCTTGTGTAATAAAGAGCATAGCCAATGGAAACAGTGTTCACTGCTAACGGGCTGAGGTAGCTGAGAGCTCTCATCCTCCATGACTTCCTGTCAGGTGTCGGCTTTCCGTCCCTGGAGAAGTCTGTGAAATTTCAGTCTCCCAGCTCCTGCAGACTCGAATGTAACCCTGCCACCACAGTGTACCCTAGCAGTCCTTCCTCCACCTCTGGCATTTGGAACCCGCGTGTGCCAGTTGGACTCAAAGCCACCTTTAAGTTACACTGCAGCCATAAGGTACAGCAGGTTTCCTGGCAGGGGAGCAGGGGCTCAGGTGGTAGCTGCTCACAGCTGCTGGAAATGCAGCTTTTTGGATTGTTGCTTTGTGCAGCATGCTGGTATATGCACCCACTGAAGAGGCAGGATACTGCACACAGGAAGTTTCCATGTCACTGGCCAAACCAGAAGCTTGGACAGGGTCAGCTGTAGCACCACTCACCCCAGACCAGGCTCAAGGAATATCTGAGTGTGGGGACTTTGATATGTGGGGGGAGGTGCTTCTCAGGGTTCTCTGGGAACCTGGGGACAAACAGGCCCTTGCAGTTGACTCCCAGCTTTCTGCCCGCTTAGCTCTAACCTGCTGGTGCCCCTGTGTCACAGGTGCTGGATGGTAACCTAAACTTCATCATGGTACCTACTTTTTGAATCTCTAGCCTGGGGCAGCCAAGTACCAGGTATCCACCTGGGGTCTGAAAGATAAATTTGGTTTGCCTTTCCAGGTAATGCCAAGCCTTTCAAAGCCATCTTTCTTCAACTGCCAAAGGTAGGACCAAGCTTCCTAAGGATCATTCTTTTCTAAAGACTCTGGTCTTGGGGAAAAAGGGTAATTCCAGGCCTACACCATCCAAGTACAAGACCATCCCCACATCTCTTACAGGATGATGGGAACACCAAAACAACATGGAAGCCTGTTGGAAGTGGCTTTCACTGACCAAATCTGTGACTGAGAGCTTGTTTGCGGGTTCTTAGCAGGGCACTGAAGCTGCTTGTACACCCTGGACTAAAGGCCAGGTCCTCATTAGGGGGAAGTCATCCAAGTATGTCATTTTAGGGGGACACACATGGAGCCAAATCAGCCGAGCCAGCTCTGGTGATGGATGTGGCCAGATGACCCTCACACCTGAGAAAGTGCAATCTAATATTTTTGTCTTTTTGAGTCTATTATTTGTAGTGCTGTTTCTTCCTTCTTCCTTCCTTCCTTCCTTCCTTCCTTCCTTCCTTCCTTCCTTCCTTCCCTCCCTCCCTCCCTCCCTCCCTCTTTCTTTCTTTCTTTCTTTCTTTCTTTCTTTCTTTCTTTCTTTCTTTTTCTTTCTCTCTTTCTCTCTCTCTTTCTCTCTTTCTCTCTCTCTCTCTTTCTCTCTCTTTCCTTCCTTCCTTCCTTCCTTCCTTCCTTCCTTCCTTCCTTCCTTCCCTCTCTCACTCTCTCACTCTTTCTCTCACTCTCTCTTTCTCTTTCTTTCTTTCTTTCTTTCTCTCTCTCTCTCTCTCTTTCTTTCCTTCTTTCTTTCTTTCTTTCTTTCTTTCTTTCTTTCTTTCTTTCTTTC
>NW_026586589.1:7518471-7547156 GCF_907164565.1 Psammomys obesus
TTCTTTCTTTCTTTCTTTCTTTCTTTCTTTCTTTCTTTCTTTCTTTCTTTCTTTCTTTCTTTCTTTCTTTCTTTCTTTCTTTCCCTTCATGTACATTGGTGTTTTGCCCACATGTTTGTCTGTGTGAGGGTGTTGGATCCCCTGAAACAAGCATTACAGGCAGTTGTGAGCTGCCACGTGGGTGCTGGGAATTGAACCCCGGTCCTCTGGAAGAGCAGTCAGTACTCTTAACCTCTGGAGCCATCTCTCCAGTGCCTGTAGCCTGTAGTCTACTTTGTTTGGGGTTCCTTAAAGCCTCTCCCAATCCCCCAACACTAGGTAGGAGAGGAAAGGTTAGTGGGGAGAGGAGGCGCAGACCCTTTTATTTTTTCCGGTTGTTTAGTGTCCATAGGTTCCCCTGGGGCTATGCCAATCTCTGTCAACTGCAAACACAGCAGGCCGTCTCCTCCCAGCTGGTGTGTTGAAACACTTATCTCCATCCATCCATCTCTTGTCACTCCAAACTGCTACAGGTCACGCGCCAACACGGAAAGTCACACTTTCTCTCTCCAGGCTCCCGTATTTATATCCCTCAGAGTCCTAGGCCACACCCCTTTCCATGCCACCAGAGGCAAGCTGATGTTAACAGCTGGCAAAGGCCACAACTCCCACAAGACAATTAGCTACGGACAAACTAAAGCCCAAACTAAAATCCCACACTTGAAATTAAAACAAAAACATATTTACATAACATGAGTTTACAAAGTTTACATAAAACTGAGTTTACAAAGAAACCAAAACTTCCATTTCAATTATTTTTAAGCGTTTTGCCTGCATGCATGTCTGTTTATGTGATGAGGATGAACCTCTACATCTTCAAGATAAAATTTTGGGGTTCTTTTGCACAATATGAATGTGCTTCACACCACTAAACCATAACAATTCAAAATTGCAGGCCCAAATTATCTCACATGGCTTTTTTTTTTTTTTTTTTTTTACAATAAAAATACTTTTTTTTTTTTAATAAAAAAGAGTGACTTTACATCAGGGACAGTCACTTAATCTGTTAAGTTAATATCACCGGCAGAGATGAGACTGAAAGCCTTTGTTACCTAGGGACCAATCAAAGAACAAGATAGCAGGAATGACAGCACATGCCTCCAATCCCAGCTGCCCAAGAGGCTAAGATAATAATTTTGCAAGTTTGAGGCCAGCCTAGTTAACCTTGTCTCAATATGAAAACTGAAAAGAACTCAGAATGTAGCTCACCCATGCAGAGTGCTTGTCTAGCCTGGGTGAGGCCTGAATTCAATAGCCAGCAGGAGCATGGCATGGTGGCCACGGTGGGAGGGGACAGGGACAGCACACAATGCCACTTTTTTCCTACCCCCCAAATGCAGACACTAATCACAGAAGAACTCCATCTAAACCTAAATCAAAGGACATTCTACAAAATACTGCCCTGTAATCTATAAAAGTGTTGGGAACATGGGCATGTAAAACAAGACTGAGAAATGTCATACAGGAGAAAGCAAAGCTATGACAGATGGATTTATGTGCAGCACGCGTGTGCAGATGCCTGTGGAGGCCAGAAGACAGCATCAGAACCCCTGGAGCTGGAGTTGCGAATGTGTGAGCCCCCCAGTGAGGGTGCAGGGGTCAAACCTGGTTCCCTGGAGAAGCGTCAAGTGCTCTTAAACTCTGAGCCATCTCTCTAGACCTCAAACCATTTTTGTTTATAGACATTTCTATTTCATAATTACAGGACCTATTTATCTACTTAGTTACCAAATATCTTGTTTTGTTTTGTTTTTTTCTTAAAAAAAAAAAAACAAAAACAGTTTTAATTCACAGCAAGACTGAGTGGAAGGTATAGAGATGTACCGTATGTTCCATGCCCTTGCCTCAGCTTCCCCATGTCTTAGGGTTTTACTGCTGTGAAGAGACACAATGGCCACAGCACTCTTGTAAAGGGAAACATTTAACTGGGACTGGCCTGCAGTTTCAGATGTTTAGTCCAATATCATGGTGGGAAGCATGGTTGTGCACAGGCAGGCATGGCGCTGGAGAAGGAACTCAAGAGTTCTACCTGAAGGCAGCAGGAAGAGAGAGTGAGCCACTGAGCTGGCTTGAGCTTCTGAAACCCCAAAGCCTTCCCCCACCAGTGACACACTTCCTCCAACAAGGCCACACCTCCCAATAGTGTCACTCCCTATGGGGGAGTGATCCTATGGGGTCATTTTCCTTCAAACCACCACATTCCATTCTCTGGCCCCCATAGGCTTGTAGCCATATCGTAGTGCAATGGGCATCAGTCCAACTTCGAAAGTCCTCATGACCTAGCAGTCTCTCCTGAGACTCATGGATGGCAATCTCTTAACTGTAATGCCCTATAAAATCAA
The DNA here is from genome assembly GCF_907164565.1 of Psammomys obesus. Lineage (NCBI taxonomy): Eukaryota > Metazoa > Chordata > Mammalia > Rodentia > Muridae > Psammomys > Psammomys obesus. The sequence goes on from NW_026586589.1 coordinate 7,520,853, forward strand.
AATCAAAAAGCAGATCACATGCTTCTAACATACAATGATACAGAATATATATTACTGTTCCAAAATGGAGGAAAGGAAGCATAGGAAGGAAACACTGGACCATAGCAACACCAAAACCCAGCTGGGCAAATTCCAAACTCTGCATCTCCATGTCTGATGTCAAAGAGCTCTTCAGATCTCCACTCCTTTCAGCTCTGCTGACTGCAGCACACTTCTCTCTTGGGCTGCTTCCACTCCCTGCTAGCAGCTCTCCTCAGCAGGTCTCTCATGGCTCTGGCATCTCCAACATCTTTGGGTCTCCCAGGCAATCCAGTCTTTACCTTCATAGCTTCACACAATGGCCTCTCTAGGTCCCTAGGCAGGGACACCCCTGCCACACAGCCTGGCCTCAGTGGCTTTCCTTAGTTGTGGAGGGAGATTCCACAACCCTTTCCTTGACTCTAAGACCAGAACCACATGGCTGAAGCTGCCAAGCAGAATTTGGACCAGCTTAACGTGGCTGGTCTCCTTGTTCAATTATATTTAAAGTAGCTAGCTTTCTTTTTTTGACTGTCTAAATTTGGTTGTCCTGGAGCTCACTCTGTGGACTAGTCTGGCCTCAAACCCAGAGATCTGCATGTCAATGCCACAGAAGTGCTGAGAATGAAGGTGAGCACTACCAGGCCGGGCCCTAAACTTTCCTTTAATTCCTTTTCACCTCTCTTTCATTCCTTTTCATAAACTGGAAGCTTAACTGGGTGGGGTCTTGCTCTGACATCACCAATCCCATTATTCCAATTAGCATCAAGCTTTGTCTTCATCTGTTTACACTTCCTGGTGCCCCTCTTCTCCATAAACTGTATGTTTTGCGTTTCACTTGCTCAGCTTGCTCCTTTCCATTCCACATTTGCGTGAAAGGGGCCACTGCTAACCACAGGACACAGTCAACACTAGGCTGTTTTGAAATCTCTCACAAAGGCATTAATCCATAACTCTTTAATTTAACTTCAGCAGTTTTTTTGTTTTGTTTTTGTTTTTGTTTTTTTTGACAAGGGCAGAAAGCAGCCACATTCTTTACCAAAATATCACAAGAATGGTCTCTAGGCCACATGCTTAAATCTTTCTCCTCTGAAACCTCTTGGGCCAGGCACCCACAGTTGAAATCGCCCTCAGCACCGCTGTCTTCCATGTTCCTAGTAGGATGGCACATTAAGCCCTGCTTGAAGCATTGAACTCCTTTCCTAACCCCCAAATCCCAAAGTTCACATTCCTCCAAACAAAAGCATGGTCAGGCCTGTCGCAGCAGTTCCCCGGTCCTGGTCCCAACTTCTGTCTTAGGGTTTCATTGCTGTGAAGAAGCACCGTGACCGTGGCAACTCTTGTAAATGAAAACATTTAACTGGGGCTAGTTGACTATGCAGAGGTTTAATCCGTTATTGTCGTGGTGGGAAGCACGTCGCCGTGCTTCCTGCCATGGTGCTAGAGAAGGAGCTGAAGAGTTCTACCTCCAGATCCACAGGCAGCAGCAGGAGAGAGTGTCAATGGGCCTGGCTTGGGCTTCTGAAACCCCAAAGCCTACCAATCCACCTGCCTCTGCCTCCCAGAGTGCTGAGATTACAGACAGGCATGGGGCACCGTGACCAGTTGGCCATTTTCATTCAAAGAACCGCACCCACCATCAGCACCCCTCATCACATGGGACATTTTCATAGGGGATAAGTCATCTACACCAGAGTTCATACCTTATGTTAGGGATGGGGCTTGCTGCTGCGCATTCCAGCACATGAGTCTAGACAACTATATAAGGGTGTATATTCACCATAACAGTATTTTGCTGTTTGGATTTTGTTTGGGTTTTGTTGTTTTGTTTTGTTTTGTTTGAGGGGACTGAATGTACTTAATGCCCGAGTATACTTAAAACCATTAAGAGAACCCCAGGTGTGGGGGCCCAGGCCTATCATCCCAGCACACGGGAGGCTGAGGCAGGAGACTCTTGAACTGGAGGCCAACCTGAGCCACATAGTAAGATCTTGTTTTCAATATATGTAAAATAGACATGTACACATATATAGTTAAGATGGTGAATTTTATGTGGTTTTTCATTTACAATTTAAAATAGCTTTTGGACTACAAGCATGGTTCAAAGGACTCCTGAACACCTTTTACCCAGATTTGCCATTTGTTGTTTTTCCTTTCCATTTTCCTGTGTGTGTTATGTGTATATGTACGTGTGCAAGATATGTGCTGTGTGCGTGTGTATGTATGCATAGATGCCAGCATGACATGAACAGGAAGTGCTGTGCATAGAGAGGCCCCGAGGCTGATATTGGAATCATGTTCCATTTTCCCCTCTTATTGAGGCAGGCAGTCTCAATCAAACCCAGAGCTTTTCCCATATGGGGACCCCCAGTCTCTGTGTTCCCAGGCTGCAACTGGAGGCAGGCAGCCATGCCCTCCTGGTGTGGCCAGGTCTCTGCCTCTAAATGCTGATCCTCATGGAGTTGCCTTAACCACTGAGCCATCTTTTCAGTCCCCCAATTGTTACTATTTATATTTCCTCAAAGTATGGTATGTTTTTCTAAATAATTTAAAATAGGTCAAAGAATGTAGTATTTCCCCAGAAAAGGAGATTGGCTAACATAATACAAGACAGTTGTTAAATCAAGACAATTTGAGTGTGCAACCCACCCTCAGGCTGCTTGACTCTCAGGCTGTTTTCATCTTGATTCTTAGCAGAGAGAGATAGGTTAAGAATGTAAGTGTGGGCAGGAAAATGTCATAGTTAGCTTCAGCTGTCAACTTGACACAAGCCTAGAGTCCCCTGGGAAGGGGGGCCCAACTGAAGAGCTGCCTCTGTCAGATTGGCCTGTGGCCATATCTGTGGGGTATGATTTTGGTTTGGTTTGGTTTTTCTAGACAGGGTTTCTCGGTGTAGTCCTGGCTATCCTGAAACTGACTCTGTAAACTGGATGGCCTTGAACTCAGAGATCCATCTGCCTCTGCTTCCCAAGTGCTGGGATTAAGTTGTGTGCCTCCACTGCCTGGCTCTGGGCTATGTTCTTAATTGCTAATTAATGTAGAACGGACCAGCCCACTGTGAGCAAAGTCACTTCTGGGCAGGTGGGCCTGTGATATATTAAAGCAAAGCTGAACAAGCCGGTAGGCAGTGTTCCTCCATGGCCTCTGCTTTAGTTCCTGCCTCCAGCTGTGGCCCCGGCTTCCCTTGACAATGGGCCAGTAAGCTAAGATGAACCCTTTCCAAGCTGATGTTGATCAGAGAGTCTTAGCACAGCAACAAAAAGCAAAGTAGCACAAGAGAGAGGAGTCAAACTTGACAGAGGAGATGAATGAACTCTAGAAATTAGTCACATAATTCTGACTGCTACCCCTCACTGCTTCTAGGTCCCCCACCCCCCAATGTCGGTTCCCAGGTTCCCAAAGGCCACAGCCCTTGCAGCCGCCATGAATACCTCTCTTCCAGATTTGGTCCCACTCTTCAGCCACTAGAAACTATGGTCAAGCCACAGTCCCAGTGACAGGCCTGCACTGAAGTCCCTCCTAATGACTTCAGCCTTGACATCCCGAACAGCAATAAGGCACCAGGGCAAAGTGGCCTGGTCCCCAGGGATGTCACCCTCCATCTCACCCCTTAGAGTTCCCAGAACTGGAAGGTTGGATTTTTTTCCCCCACCCACCCCGCACAACAAGAACTAGAGATTTACAAATGTGTTTGCTTCCAACCCCAAGATGGGCGCTTAGAACTCTTCCTATAATAAACTCTGGCGGCGCTCCCTATGTTTGTTTCTCGTGTGGGGTTTTCCATTTGCCCCAAACAGTGGAAGCTTTCGCTGCAAGGGGCTCTATTTTTGGCTGGGCGTGCCTTCTTACATATGGGGAATCGTGGCAGGGGGCGAGAATGTTCTCTCTGGTACAGCCTCAAGGCTGGGTACACAGGATGTCTCCCTGGAAAACAGGTGGCTGGCTGGGGATAGATGAGTATCGGTGGCACAACAGTGCGCACACTCACAAGCTGACTAACCACGAGTGGGCGGGGTGTGGGGAAGGCACACAGCCTGCCTGGATCAGCCACCTAGCAGGCAGGCGGGGTGAGACAGGGCTTTTTGCCTTCTCGGGCCTCAGACGCTCTCTCTAACAAAGGGCCTACGACCTACAGGTTAATAGCTAGGAAATGCTTTCAGGGGAAGCGTCAGCCTTTCGCTGTGGTGTAGTCTGAGTATGTCCCCGTGGGTTCGTGTGTGGCAACCCTAAGAGTCAGGCGGGGCCTGTGGATTGGGGCTGTAGCTCAGTGGTAGGGTTCCTGCCTATCACCGACTGCAACTAAACATGCTGACACAGGCCTGTTGTCCCAGCACTCAGGGGAGAAGGCAAAAAGCAAAATCAAGGGGCATAACCTTAGCTCACAGAGAGTTTCCAGCCCAAGCCGCCTCAAAAAAAAAAAAAAAAAAAAGGATAAAAAAAAAAAAATCAAGAAATAAGGCCATGTGGGAGGCTTGTGGATCATTTGGGCTACAATGTAGCCCTGGCTGGCCTAGAACTTGTTATTTGGACCAGGCTGGCTTGAAACTCACAGAGACCCAGCAAAGGTGTATGCCATCACACCTGGCACTAAGGCAACTTTTGGGAGCCCCAGTAGTTCTTCCGAGATTAACCTCTGAAAAAAGCATGAGCCTGGTCTGTCCTGTCTCCACCTTCTTGTCTCACCATGTGACCTCCTCTGGGGTTCCCACTGCTGGAATTGTCATCTGTCACCTGAGCAGCCAGGGGGACCTCACCAGAGCTGACAGCATGCTACTTTGATTTCCAGCTTTGAAAACCAAGAACTAGGGGGGTATGGTGGCACAGGCCTTTAATCCCAGCACTCGGGAGGCAGAGGCAGGAGGATCTCTGTGAGTTCCAGGCAAGTCTGGTCTACAAAGTGAGTCCAGAACAGCCAGGACTGCTACACACAGAGAAACCCTGTCTCAAAATAAGTAAGAAAAGTAAATAAGTAACTAAGAAATAAATAGAAAAGAAAACCATGAACTAAATATATTGCTTTTTGTTACAAGTCAACCTGGGATGTTTTGAACACCTCTGCACAGTACCACACACACTTGTGCTAAGCCCAGGCTCTTCTCTGGATGTTTGCCTTTTGTTTATTTTTGAGGCATGGTCTCCTGGATTTTCTTTGTAGCCCAGGCTGGCCTCAAACTTGTGCTGAGCCTCCTGCCCGGGCCTCTTGAGAATAGTCATATTCTACCAGACCCAGAACCTTTCCTTTTCTCAAGAATAGGACCCTGGGCTTCCCAGAACTTCAGACCCATCTGCCGGTCTGCAGTTAAGGTCTCTGCAGCATGAAACCATCGTCTCTTGCTAACATTTGCATCATATCTGCCAAATGAAAGAACTCTCCCAAAGTAGTCCTGATTTGTCCTCCTGTGTGATTGCTGACCCCTGCTGCTCTCTGCTTAGGGTTGTCCCACTGACTGTCCCTGGCCCCTGCTCACCAACTTTTAAACGTCACCCTCTCCCTGTGTCTACCAACAAGTGAATGACACTTTTGCTCTCTCCTACCAGCCTGCCCCTCAGTGTTGCCATCAGCCAGGTCACTAGGGAAGAGGGTGGGGTGGGAAGAAATGCCAGCTTGGCCCCTTGTACCCCGAATCCTTTACTGATGGCCCAGCTGATTGTGAGGCCAGCTCTGATGCCTGTTCCACTGAGCCGTCTCCGGTGACACGGATCATGGCTAAATGGTGCTAACAAGCTCCAGGCCAGCACGGAAGGCTCACACTGCCCAGCCGCTCACGCTTGGTCCCTGAGTTCACAGGAGCAGCCACACAGGCGCTCCCTGTTGTCTGAAGAGGACAAACTGTGTTCTGCTCCCTGTGAGTTCCCAAAGGCCACCCTGAGGCCCCTCCCCACTCAGGGCCCTTATCCCAGGGTGCTTTTCCAGCTTCTCCCTCCCTTCCATAACGTTTCCTCTCTCTCCTCTAACCTCCTCATTCCCACCTTTCCCCTTGCCTCTCTTCTCATTTTGGTTTTTGAGGCAGGGTCTCTATACTGTCCAGTGAGGCCTCTGGAGTTTGGGGATTAGAAGCATGCGCTACCACACACAGCTTTGAGTCCTTATTTATTTATTTTCCCAGCATTGTCACAGAGAATACTCGGAAGAACATTCTGGAAGCTTTTTCTCTCACTTCCCAAGAAGTGCGACCCAAATTTCCTGATGAACAAAAACTTCACCTTCTTAGATAAACACACATCACCTCAACAGCCCAAAGGGCTAGAGCTGGCAGGACCCAGCGCATCACTGGATCCCGCAGTCTGATACTCAGCAAGATGGCGTCCCTGTGAGCGCTCAGCCCTTCTTTTCTCTGGCTAAGTTACGTCTGTTCAAGAACCTTCAAGGTCCCCAGTAGAGCAGAAATCAGCAAACTATGGTCAGGTGGGAACTACCACCTAGTTTGTATTCACCAGTCATGCCTGATTGTTTCCGTATTTCCTACCATCACTTCCCTGAGGTGGAGCTGACCCCTGTGACAGGGAGCACAGGACATACACAGCCTGAAGTGTGTACTCCCTACAGAGCCCTCGCCTAGAGAACACCGACGTCTCATGCCCCTCTTAAGCTGCCTCAGAGCAACTGCCCCCAAAGGCTCACCTCCCGTCAATGACGGCGTCTACACCATTTTGGAGCTGCCGCCCTCCACACAAATAGACCCCTGGTGAGGCACCCCACTCTCCTAGGCCCCCAGACAGTGGTACCCGGTCTTTGTGGGACACAGCCGGCTTTGCAGGGCTGCTGCTGGCTCGGCCTCCTCATTCAGTCTTTTGTGTTGACACAGGCTTACATGTAGTCCAGGCTGTCCTCCAAGTCCCTGTGTAGCTGTGGAGGTCTGTGAACTTCTTGTCCTGTTTTGGCTTCTATTGCTATGGTAAGCACCATGACTAAAAGCAACTCAAGGAAATAAAGGGATTATTTGGCTTACAGGTTGCAGCGCATCATCCAGGCACACCCGGAAGCAGGCGCTGAAGCAGAGATCATGGAGAGATGCTGGTTCCAGGCTCATGATCAACTACCCTTTTCTTGCAGCCCAGGCCCACAGGCCCAGGGATCGCAATACCCTGTATTGGGCTTGGGCCCATACATCAGTTAACAATCAAGAAAATGTCCCACAGACGTGACCATAGGCCAGTTCAATCAAGGCAATTCTTCAGCTGAGGTTCCCTCTGGCTGGGTATGTCAGGTTGACAACAAAATTAACCAGGCCCCACCTGCCCCTCCAGCCCCTCCTGCCTCTCCTGCCCCTCCTGCCTCTCCTCCCCAGTGCAAGGATTACAGGTACATACCACCTCACCCTGCTTCCATGTCCCTGAGATCTTGACTCTCTCGACACCAAGGAAGTCAAAACCCTTAAGTCCACTATTTCTTTGTAACATCTACTTTTTCGGAGGAAAATAAAAATCCTATTCCTCCTGTTTAGTGCACAGGAAAAGGGTTTTTAATGTCAAAACTTCTACTGTTGAACGTATCTCTTAAAACTGTAGTCAATTCCGTGTCTCTGCAACCCATGGATCTTGGCAACTTCCTCGGTGCACTACTGGGGAGACATACAGGCACCAGACTGACTCCGTGGTACTCGAGGAGGCCCCAGGGCGCCTGACTCAAAGCCCAGAACCCAGGCCTTTTGCTGCTGGTTGTAGGTGAGTGTGAGTGGCCATAGCTACGGGGTGCGAGAGGGCTCCTGGATACTCATGGCAGCTTTCGGGCCTCGGAGGTGCGTGTGGAGAGGTGGCCCATTGCTTAGTTGGTGCTGTTGAGGCTGGATGGGGACAGGTGCCCCAAAATAAGGAGCACCAGAGGAGCCAAGGGGTGTTCCTGAACTCCGCCTCTGCTGCCGGCTTGTCTCCAGGGGCCTCTGCTCTCACAGGACGCCAGCTGCTCATGCTAAAAAATAAAATAATCTAAAATATCAGGTTTCTGGATTTTTCTAACGCAGTGTGCGGACTGGCAACAGTCGGCCAGCATCGGTTCCTGGCAGGGCATCTCCTGACGGGGTGAAAGGGCTCCATGCAGGTGAGGAATGGTCACACTGGTTCCCCAGTAACAGACATGACCCCGGCCTCCTGGGCATCCATTCCTGCCCACAGTGTCAAGGGAGACCGTGCCTGCCTGTTTCCTGGCTGAGTCCTCGGGCCTCTCCTCCTCCCAAAGCCTGCAGCTCCCCAGGGGTGACAAAGAGAATAGCAGCTGCTTTCAATGTACTTTATTGCTTCTAAACAAGGACCCCCGCATTTTTATACTGTGGCAGGAGCTCTTGCAGTCTGTGTCGGGGTGCTGAGATAGCTTGGACGATCCTCAAGGGGGGAAGGTATTTCTGGGGCGCCAGGAACACAGGGTAGCGTGATTTCCCCCTCTTTCTGAGGTTACATAAATCTAAGCTCAAGGACTTAGGGCTGTAGATCTCTTTCTTCCTGGACTGGTCCGGGATGAAAGGTTGCTTGTTGAGAGGCTCCACCAGCAGCTCCAGCAGGTCCTTCCGGAAGACATTCCAACTGTTCTCGCTCAGGAACCGCTGGCACAGCTCCTCATCGCTGAAGGGCAAGCACAGACGCTGCGGTCAGGGCTCCTCCCGGCCACCGCCTCCGTCTCCACTAAAGGGTGCTTCCACTGCCCCTTCCAAACCCTAAACACACCATCTGCACCCCGGCTCCTCCCCACGGCCCTCCACCTCCTTCATCTGCCCACTCGGTGCTTAAAACCTGTGCTGCCCTCCTGCTGTGGCCAGGAACCACAGATGGGCTATCATGTGCCTGAAATGTGGCCAGTATGAATTAAACTCACGGCCACAGAGAAATACAGACTATTACTTTTCAGATGGATAATTAATTTTTTTTAATAATGCTTTTGATATATTGAATGCAATAAAGTGAATTGAAGTTAACTTTTGTTCTACATCTTAAAACAATATGGCTAAAACAGGGATAGTGCTGTGTGCCTGTAATCCCAGTACTTCTAAAGCAGGCACAGGAGGAGATCACTGTGAATTTGAGGCTACCCTGGGCTACATAGTGAATTTGAGAGTAGCCTGGGCTACACAATAAGAACTGGTCTCAAAAAGGCAAAACAAAAACTAGGCCAGGAAGATGGCTCAGTGGGTAAAAGTGCTGGATTCTCCTGTCATGTAAAGGCAGGAGAGAACTGACTTCACAAAGCTGTCCTCTGACCTCCACACAAGCTCCACGGCACATGCGTACCCACACATATTTGTCATGAACACACAGACACACACACAATAAAAATAAATTGAGAATAGTAATAGTAAGTAAGGCTATTGGAGATCTGCTCATGGCGCCCAGCCGTAATCTCAGCACTCAAGACGCAGGAAGAGGATGGATTTGAGGCCATCCTGATCTACACAGCAAGTTCTAGGACAGCCTGAGCTACATAGCAAGACCCTATCAGAAAAAAAAAAACATAATATAGCTATCAGTCATTAGCTTTGGGGAAGTGTCAACAGAGACTACAGTGGGATGAGGGCAATCAGCTCCTTCATTTTTTGTTTTAGTTGAGAGGCTAGGGGTGGGGAAGTGTGAGCCCAGCCCTGGGAGAGGGAGGTTCAGGGTAGGGAGTGGGGTGGAAAGCGCTGGGAGGTGCCACAGGCACTGAGCGCCGCTGGGAGAGCTAGCCAGGGTGGGTGTGATGTTAATAGACACCTCAGCCAATTGTCCAGGGTTTCTTTTTTTTTTTTTAATTAAATTTTTTATTTTTTTATATTAGTTACAGTTTATTCACTTTGTATCCCAGCTGTAGCCCTCTCCCTCTTTCCCTCCCAACCCTACCCTCCCTCCCTCATCTCCTCCCTGTGTCTGTCTAAGTCCACGGATAGGGGAGGTCCTCCTCCCCTTCCATCTGACCCTAGCTTATCAGGTCTCTTCAGGACTGGCAGCAATGTCCTCCTCGGTGGCCTAGCAAGGCTGCTCCTTCCTCGGGGTGAGGGTGGGGGTTGGGGGAGGAGGTCAAAGAGCCAGCCATTGAGTTCGTGTCATAAACAGTCCCTGTTCCGGGTTTCTTAGAGACCTAACACTGCCTGGATCCTACACCAATAGAAATACCTAGCTAGTCAATGTCTCTTTAAAAAAATCAAATGTATTTATATTATGTAGGTGAGTGTCCTGCCTGCAAGCGTGTGTGTGAACTGTGCGCACCCCTGGTGACCGAAGAGGCCAGAAGAGGGCCTCGGATCCTTTCGAACTGGAGTTAGCTAGTCATTGAACAAACAAGCAGGTGCTAGCAAGTGCTCTTAACCACTGAGCCTCCTCTCCAGCTCCAGCAGGAAGTAACGTCTTATTCACGCGATTGCAGCACCATTTGCTGTGCTGTCCCTTCAGAGTGACAGGTGGGAGTGACTGCCCTTGTTCTATTGTGGATATGAGGGCTACCCACAAAATGTATGTCATTTCCCCATATTTTGGCCTTATAAAGACAAATTCACAGCAGATAGCTCACGCAAAGGGGAGGGACGGTTTTGAAGCTAGCTCTTGAAACATAACGCTCTAAGTAGCCTCAGAAACTGTGTGGCTCGAGCAGATAACCCACTTTATCCATATCAGCATCATTTCTAACACATTCGGGGGTGCAAGTGCTCACACACTCACACACACTCACACCACACACACACCCTCTCTTTCCTCCCCCTTCCCCTTCTCGACATCTTGCTAATGGGAAAACCTATGTCCATTTTCAGCACTAACCTGGGAAAATCCACGTCCATCTTTATTATCTTTTCTTTCGTCTCCTCATCAACCAACTCATAAAATTTTTCTTTTCTCACCCGTATCAACTCTGTTCCCAAGCTCAAAAGGACGAAGGGCCGAAGATCACGCTGGATTTCTGGGAGAAAGGCCTGGTGAAGGCCCTAGGGAGAAGTTACAGAAAGCGAAGCCTCAGAGACCAGCAAGACCCACGATCCAGACTTTCTAGATGGGAATCATGATGGGAGGGGAGTCTCTCCGGGGCTTCGTGGGTGAGGAGGGGCAGCACAAGGCTCCACCCACTACCCAGGCCTCCACCCACTACCCACCACAATAACCAGCCCTGGGAAGAGAGGGACCTATCCATTCCTCCTCTGCTCTCAGGGTCCCCTCATCACAGTGTTTGAACTTGCCCGGTGTCCAATCCCAAATCTGCCCTTTCATTCTGAGATGGAGTCTTGTTCTAGTGCCCAGGCTTGTCTGGGTCTGAGGTCCTTCTGCCTCAGCCTGCTGAGCACTAGAACGAGCCTAATGCCTCAGTGCCTGGCCCCTGAACATTTCTCTCTGCTGAGTAAGCCCATTTTTCTCTTCTAAGACTCAAAAAAGAAGGACTAATCTTCTAGACCTTTCCTTTTCTGGCCATCCCCAGTCTCCTTTCCCATAGGGCTTCCTCTATTCCAATGGACCTTAAAAAGATTTTTTCTCTTCGCTGCAGCTCATGTGGTATCCTCTGCTCTTGGGAATCTTCACTCAGAAAAAGGAATCTGCTCGCTCACAGTCCTGCATCATATAATCACAGCCTTGACGATGTTGGTGGCGGCACCCGCTGATGCTTACTGAGCAGCCTCTAAACCCCAGTCTCCCTCCTTCCTTCCAAGTGTGGGTATTTGTTTAAGCTTCATAAATAAGCCCTGACGTGGCTCCCGTGGGTGTCCTCAGTTCACAGGCGAAGTTCCTGTGGCTACCGTCACACAGCCCCAACAACAAACCTAAGAGTTAACCCTGCTTTGTCTGCAGAGCCCATGCTTTTTTTTTGCCAACACAACATGAAGAAACTGAGGCTAAGGGACTTGTCCAGCATAATAAGACACAAAGTGACTGAGCCCGGAAGGGACAAAGTGTCCCAGGAACCTCTGGCAGGGACAGCACTATCCTGTGTTCTAGCACCGCCTGTCCACATCTGAGTCACAATAAGTCACATCAAGGTCATTCATTCATTCATTCATTCATTCATTCATTCATTCATTTATTTAAGTTAGACCCCTTAAACTGCTCCCAAAGCCCCTCATTTCTGTTGCCAAGGCCTGGGCTATCTCACCCCTGCCCAGCCCTCCACAGCCTGGCCTCACTACACACACCATACTCCTCACCTTGGGTGTGCTGTTTCAAGCCACCCTGCCCTCCTTTCTAGTCCCTGCCTACTTCCTGCCCTTCTGTCTGGAACAGTCTCAGTAGAACTATCACCAGACAACTCAGACAACTCTGGTCTCTCCTTAGCCAACCCATGTAAGAAGCCTCCCCCTACCCCTCTGCTTTCCAGTCCATGTGCAACCACAATGTTCAATTATTTCCATATTTGTAGCTCGTCTGTTTACCATTTGCCCCTTACTGGGTCATGTGGTGCAGGGGGCAGGAGCTGGGTTGGTCTCCTTGCCCACACTGGCACCTCATGCTGTTCTTAGAACAGGGCAGACATGCAGGAATCTGCTGAATGACCATGTATGTACATGGAGTCACATGTAAGAGGCAGCAACCAGCCTTGGGGAATTTCTACACTTCATGATGAAGCCACAGATCCGGAGAGGTGAAGTGATGTGCTCAGTGCCCCACAGATAGAGACGAACATGGAAAGACTCCCTGGCCTGCTCCCCGGGGGGAAGCTAGTTCTCCTATACACTGTGATTCACAATCTGGGCCCGAATTCCAGTCCGCCCTCCAGTGTTTCCTGGGCACTCTAGCACTGGGGTAGGTTTTGTGGATGTAAACATGTTTTTTGTTTTGATCCCAGGTGTGGGATGTGGGCTGATTCAGATGGTCCACAGCAGCAAGACTATTTGCCTCGTGCGGGCTCTGAGAGGGGCTCTGCCAGCTGAAGATAGTTTAATTCTGAGGACTCTGAGAGGGAATAGAGGCCAGAGCCAGAGTGTTGGGGGTCCCTGAGAGAGACGAGGGCTACTGCTGTCCACCCCTGCTGCTCCTGGTTGCTGCTGACGCAGTTTGAAGAGAAGAAGTCAGAGACATCCTGAGACGAAGCCTGGACTTCCCCAAGGAACCCGATGGCCCTAACCAGACGGAAAACTATGCCCCTTCTCCCCACTAACCACCTTCTTTCTCCTACCTGGTGTTGGGGTGTTGAAAGGATTGGAGAGGAAGATCCTCTGCCTGAGAAGGGATCTGGGCCTGGCTACAGAAATGCTGAATGAGAACCGCAAGGTGTTCCTTAAATATCTCAGGCCATCCGTGGCAAGGGAATGGAATTCTGTTCCACTCTGGATGGATGGGACAAGTTACCATTTTTACTGAACAAAAGAAAGAACTTCCCAAGAGGATCCTGAGGACCCAGGCACCCTGACAGCCCAGCTGGAAAGTGCATTTACAACCGTGGTGACATGGGGAAAAGAGTGCTAGGATGACCTTGAAGGCATCCTAACTGAGGCACAGCAGAAGGGACCTGGGGATAGAGCAGGTTTCCAGGCCCTTGGTGAAACCTTCCAAGAGGGCTCTGTCAGGTCCACACTGTTCTATGGGGCTCATGGGTCCAGCTCAGGGCCATATTCACTCCTTTGTGACTGGGTTAGGTTTTTCTTCCTTTTTTTTTTTTTTTTTGTGGTTTTTGAGACAGGATTTCTATGTGTAGTCCTATTAGATATCCTTGAACTCACTATGCAGACCAAGCTGGCCTTGAACTCAGAGATCCACCTGCCTCTACCTCCCAAGCGCTGGGATTGAAGGAGTGCGCCACCACTGTTCAGTTTGGGTTAGGTTTTTCAATGGTCTAATTTTTGGAACATCTTTTAGATTTACGGAAAATATGAGAAGATGGCAGAGTTTCCACCAAACCCATCGTTAAATTAAGGTCTTACGCAAGAACAGTAGGCCCGACAGCCTTGTCATGGTGTGTGAACCAATCCTGATGCATCAATACGAACGGAAACTAATCAGTTTCGCTTCCCTGAGCATTTTGTTTTGCTGCTTTTTAGGGATTTTTTTCCTATTGTTCAGTTGTTGCTATTTGTTCCTGGGACAGGGTCTCCCTACACAGTCTAAGCTGGCTTCAAACTCGACCAGCCTGCCTCAATCGCCAGGTTCCACTGACGACAGGCGTAGTAACAATGCCTGGCTACATCTGGCTTAGAGTTCCTCTGTCTTGAAGATGTATCTTTATTTTCTTTTTAACTCTGTGTACATGTGTGGTAGTGTGTGCCTTTGTGGGTGCAGTTGCCTGAAGAGTCCAGAAGAGGGTGTCGGATCCTTGAAGCTGTGAGCCACCCAAAAGGGTTCTCGGAATCAGACTCAGATGATCTGCTAGAGCAGCGGTCCTCCTGACTGCTGAGCCGTCTCTCCAACCTCTAAGGACTTATTTTTTTATTTATGTGTCTGTGTGAGTGACGCCACACGTATGCAGGTGCCCACGGAGGCCAGAAGGGGGCATTAGATCCCGCTGGGTTGGAGTTACAGATGGTTCTGATCACCCAGTGGTGCTGGGGACCAAACTCAGGTCCTCTGCATGCTCTAACTGCTGACCCATCTCTCCAGCTAAGCCTCTAGGTATATTTAAGCTAACCCTGAAACCATAATGATGTCTTCAACACCAATCCATCATCACACCTACTGGCCTCGCTTCTAAAAGCAACAACAAAAACCTAAACAACCACTACCTTTATCCCGTGAGCCATCTCACCTGCCCCCAAACAGGTGAGTTACGACAGGTACTTTGCCAGAATCACCGGGCAGTTTTAGGAGTGTTTTTGATTCTTTGGCATTGTTTTTGTAGACAGCCATGTTGTCTGTAAACTGTTCTGTTGGGTTCTTCTCAGCCGGTAAAGTTTCCTTCCTTAGCACTGGGGGATTCACCTAGGATCTCAGGCACATAAGAGCTCTGCCAGAGCAACACCTCAGACATCTTTTTTGTGCTTATTTATTTATCTGCTTACTCATTTGCTTATCTTTATTTAATGAATATGAGCGTTTTGCCTCCACATTCGTGACTGTGCCCAAGGGCCCCCACTGGATTCCCCTGAACCTGGTTATGAGTCATCATGTGGGAATCAAAGCCAGGCCCTCTTCAAGAGTAACAAATGCCCTTAACTGCTGAGTCATCTCTCCAGCCTGCTTGTTCGTTTGTTTTAAACAGGTCCTGCTCAATTTCTCAGGGTGACCTTGAACCAGTGTCATGGGGTCAACTCAGGGCCATACCCACTCCTCCATGACTCCAGTTAGTTTGTTCATTTGTTTGAGACACGGTTCTTCTGTGTAGCCCTAGCTGTCCTGGAATTCAAAGATCCCGCTGTCTCTGCCGCTGAGAGCTGGGATCAAAGGCGTACGCCATCACCCTGGGTGAGGCTTTTCAATGGTCTAATTTTTAGACCTACAGAAAATATGAGAAGGTGGCCTGGGATTGCAGGCCTCTAGCACAAGCCCACTGAACAAGAGTGGGAACAGCCTACACCCTCGCCTTCCACCTCTCCATTGTTCTAGAGGAGGTCCAGCACTTTCATGAATAAATTTTTCCTTTCTTTCTCTCCTTTCTCATCTTATAAAAATAGACTTATTATTGTTTGTTTGTTTGTTTGTTTGTTTATTGTCTATGTGTGTGTGCCTAAGTGTGTGTAAGTGTAGATGCCCACAGAGGGAACCCCTGGGTCTGGGGTTAAAGGTGGCTGGCTGTAAGCTGCCATGGCAGTGCCGGACGTGAACCCAGGTCTTAGCAAGAGTGCTAAGAGCTCTCAAGGAATGAGCCAGCTTCCGACTTCCTCCCTCGCTCTCTCCCCCAACCCCCCATCCCTCACTGCAGCGCTGGGGATAGAACCCAGGGCCCCATAGATGAGCGCTGAACCACTGAGCCTCACCTACAAATTTGTTGAGAAGACAGGGTCTCCCTGTGCAGCCAGAGATTGCCTCAAATTCCCAATCCTCTTGTTTCAGTGCTAGGATCATAGACATGTGCACCTCACCAGACTCCTTCATAAAACATTTTTATTTGTAGCTCCCAAATGAAGACATCTAGGAAGGCAGGAGTACACAAAGTACCAGCACTCTACCCTTCCTGGGTAGAGGTGTAAGTGCCTGTGTGCGCCTGGGTGTGCCTGGGTGTGAGCTCCAGCTCAGTCTTAGGTGACACTCCTCGGGAGCTGGATGAATACCTTGTTTTTGGAGACAAGGTCTCTTTGGCCTGAGTTTGCTCAGCAAGGATCCACCTGTCTCTGTACCCCCAGAGCCACTACACCCAGCGTTCTCAGTCTGGTTCTGGCTCAAATTCAGGGTGTTCATGCAGCTTTCAGGGGTCAGTTCTCTCCTACTGTGGGTTCCAGGGACCTGAGTCAGGCTGTCAGGCTTGAGCTACAGGCGCTTTCACCCCCTCAGCCATCCACAGCCCAACATTATTTCTTATATCACCAAATATAGAAAGATGTGTTTCTCAGCTTTTCCTAGATACCGTTTCCAGCCCAGCCGTGCTGTGCGCCAGACTGAAGAAAGCTCCCGTTACACTTACCACGATATCTTCCTCCTGCACAGAGTGGACCTTCATGTAGACCCCCACCACGGCATCCTTGGGGAGCTCACCAAACTTGGTGTTGACCATGGAACATTTGACTGAACGACCATACTTGGATCTGAAATGCGACAGCTTGTTAGAACTGGTCCATCAAACAGCCAGCTCACTGGGCCCCAAGTACTCAGCGCTCGCCTGACTGCGGGTGAGCGCCCTCCTGGAGAAGTCTCACCTCCCAAGGAAGTGAGAAAACTCAAAAGCAAACCTTAATGAGCGAGCCTGACTGCCGCCCTCCGGGATTAAAGATGTGTAGGAGAGACTGGACCGGGAGAGAAAGGAACGAGGGACCTTTTAGTGACTGCTTCCTAAAGAGCAGGTGACCCTGTGCAGTCGAGCCAGCCTGGTGGACAAGACGTCCAGGCATAAAGTCCAGGCTGCATAGCTGGAACTCGGGTCTATTTAATCCAAAACTCTAATGGGAAAGGGATTCCCAACAACCCAACAACTGCCCAGAGACGAGGCCCTGTGCACCTTGGATGCAGTGGAGGTTGGGGATTTTTAACAGGGAGGGCGGGCAGAGGTGGCCTCTCTGTTTATAAAGACGGGTTTCCCTGGGCAGCCCGCAGACCCTGGGCTGAGTTCAAGCTGGGTCCATTTTACACAGTACTGTAGTACTTTCTTTGTTTTCTGTCTGTAGCACCAGGAAGAGTGGGGCTAGATAGTTTAGATTAGAGGATGGGAAACCATTGTCAGCTGGGTATAGCTGCCGCTTGGCTTATACACAAGACGGGCTTCATTCCTGCCTCTCCGAGAGGAGCGCACGGTGGGTGGGTACCCAGCAGTCCCTGTCTCCTTCACTTTTTTTTTCTCTTAAATGAGTCAGGTCTTTTTATTTTCTGTGCACTGGTGTTTTGAATCGATGTATGTCTGTGTGAGGGTATCAGATTCCCTGGAACTGGAGTCAGACAGTTGTGAACTGCCATGTGGGTGCTGGGATATGAAGCCAGGTCCTTTGGAAGAACAGCCAGTGCTCTTAACCACTGAGCCATCTTCTCTAGCCCCATTTTTGTTGTTTGGGTTTTGTGTGCATGTGTGTTTTGAGACAAGGTTTCTCTGTGTAGCCCTGGCTGTCTTAGAACTCACTATATAGACCACACTGGCCTCAAACTCACAGAGATCCGCCCGCCTCTGCCTCTCAAGTGCTGGGATCAAAGGTGTGCGCCGTCACACTTTGATACGATTCTTGACTTTCAGATGGGCCAGGGAAGTGGGCTGGGGAGGTGGGCTGAGCTCCTGCAGGCCCAGCTGTGGACTTTCTCTGCTCCTTGGGTCCTCAAGGCTGAAGCACAGGTCTCGTGACTCTGTCACATGTCATTTGTGAGGCTCAGTATGAGATAAAAGGCAGATGTCTGACCAGCTTCTCAGGCTTGAACCTTGGCCTTTCCTACCTATGTGACCTTGAACAAGCAACTTCACCCTTTGGTGAACCTTGATTTTCTCCATTGAAAACATGAGAGCGACGACCGCAGCACCTTTAGGGATATGGTGGGGATTAATTATATAACTTGATGCTAGGCATTAAAGGTCCTGTCAGCATTAAGTATGATTTATTAATATTTCATGTAACCACTGGCTTACAATGACCCTGAGACTCAGAAACCACTGTCTGCAAAGCTTAGGCTTAGAGAAGCCAGATTCCTTGACCAGGAACACAGAGCCAAAGCAAGTGCAAACCAGGATTTGAGCCTGAGTTGGGTGACTTCAATCTAAGCTGGATAATCTGTGTAACTAGAGTTTGCTCCCCTAGGCAGGCAGTCTCCTGAAGTTGAGTTAGAAGGGCCCAGCAACACGAACACAGAACGACATAGCCAGGAGATCCTTCCCACCTTTTTGTCTTTAGACTATTACTGTGGCCCTGAGGAAACAAATGGCTGATGCCCTCAAGTAGCCACGTGAATCAGAGGCGGTGAATGCAGGTCCTGGGTACCAACTCAGGACGTCCCTGATTTCCCCAACGTCCATCCGTCTAGGGCTGACCCCTCTGCCCGTTCCACAGTGTCCTTTACACCCACACCAGACCCTTCTATCGGCAATGAGCTCGGCTTACTTGATCTTTGGGCCCAGCAGCTTTGGGAGACTGGTTTCTGAGGTGCTGATGGTCTCGTGGAAGGTTTTCCCCTGTTGCTCTCTGGCTTTCTGGAGACGGATAAGTTTCAAATAGCTGAAGTCTTGTAGTGGATATGATTTTATCTGGAATTCCTTAAATCTCTCCTTAGGAGACATTTCTATTAAGAGAAAGCACAGAAAAACACAACAATGAGCCTTGAGCAGTGTGAAGATGGTGGGAGAACATGAGAGAGACCTGCCTGAGCTGTCTGGTGCATGGAGGAGAGAAAGAAAGAAGTGTGGATGCACTCTAATCCTAGCACTTGGGAGGCAGAGGTGGTGAGCTCTATGAGTTGGAGGCCGGCCTTCTAGGCTAGCCAAGGCTACAGAGCCAACGAGGAGGAGGAAGGCAGCATCTGTAAACTGTCCTGTATTAGATCTGTATTAGATCATGACCTCTACATCATCATCTAGGGGAGATGAGATAAACAGCAGAGAATTTAGGTTACCTTCTAAGGCATTAATGCTTAATTCGAATTCTGTCCCATTTAATTCAAAGCTCTTCTCTCTAGTAGCAGATCACATTTGGGGCTGGAGATGTAGCTCAGCTGGCAGAGTGCTTGCCTAGCATGCACAAAGCTCTGAGCTTGATCCCCAGCGCCCGTGTTAGTATGGTCATGGTTCCTTGCACTTCCCAGCACTGGAAAGGGAGAGACAGACAGATCCTCAGGGCTTGCGGGCCACAGCCCAGCCTACTCAGCAAGCCCTGTACCTTAGGGAGAGACACTGCCTCAGAAAACAGGGTGGGCCAGGCTTAATGGCTCCCACCTTTAATCTTCCTACGCTAGGGAGGCACAGGCAGGCATCTCTATTTCAGGTTCTGAAAGTCAATAACAATAAGGAGAAAGAGAAGCTTTCCATGATGAACACAAACTAGAGTTCATGAGCACCATTCTTGAAAGACTCCATTGGCCAGAAAGAAAAGTACACATGGGGCTGGAGAGGTGGCTCAGCAGTGAAGGGCACTTGTTGCTCTTCAAGGTGATCTGGGTTCGAGTCCCAGCACCCACAAGGTGGCTCACAACTATCTGTAACTCCAGTTCCAGGGGACCTTACACACACAGTACATATACACGCATGAAAGCAAGTAAATAAATCTCTCTTTTTTTAAGTTAAACACATCCAGGGGTTATGGAAACAGGGTTTCTCTCTGTAGCCCTGACTATCCTGAACTCACTTTGTAGACCAGGCTGGCTTTGAACCTGCCCCTATGCCCCGAGTGCTAGGACTAAAGGTGTGCACCACCATGCCCAGCGAAAGTTTACTTTAAAAACTTGGCCTCCGACATGCACACATGCACACACACACACAAACACAAACACAAAAGGATAGAGAAATATCAAACTAGTAGTAATCAAAACTAAATTAAATAGTATCAGAGAAAAGCAGATTTTAAGTAAAGAACGCTACCAGAGACAAAGAAGTTCATTTTAGGCTGAGAACATAGCTCACGGTAGAGCGCCTGCCTGACCTGTGCAGTCTGGGGTTCAATGTCTAGCTCCTCAGAAAATAAAGTTCACCTCCCTGTCTTGAAGAGGTCAATTTCCTGTTTCCATAAGATGCAGAGGGGAGTTGGAGGAGGAGGGGGAGAAGAAGAAAATGGTAGTTGGAGATTTTCCCGGCTCTGCACTGACAGCTGAGAGAGCGGCTAGGTGAATCAGGGAGGACGGAGACCACCTGATCTAACAGGGCCAGCCCAGCTGACTAGCATTCACAGCACGCCGCACCAAACGGCAGCATTTTCTTTTCAAATGCAAATGAGCATTTACCAAGATAGATTGCTTTCTGGGCCATAAGACAAGTTTCCACACATTTGAGAGGATTCAGACTGTACCGAATATTTCATCATAGAAATAAACAGAAAGATAGCTGGACGGTCCCCAAATCTTTGGAAACTAAATAACAACACCCTGATTAATATTCAGCGGGTCAAAGGAGACATCCAAAGAGAAATGTAAAAGTATTTTGGACTGGACCATAATAGAAAGAGAGCGTATCCAAATCCGTGCAGCACGGCCCCGTATCTAGATCGGCACTGGCGTAGCGGACCTGTGAGCTGACCCCCTTCTAGCCTGCCTGTCCTCTTGCAGTAATGGTGACAAGTGTCTACCACGTATGCACGCATCTAGGAAGGGGTCTGGGAGTTTTGTATATTCATCTGTTTAATAGCCAAATAATCTCTCTGATGTAGTGAACACAGTTTACATTTTACAGGACCCAAGGACACGGATGCACAAGGAGACAGCCATTTGTCCAGTGCCACACAGGGCCCCGTAGGCTGAGCCTAGGCTCTTTTTTGTTTGTTTGTTTGTTTGGTTGGTTTGGTTTTGTTTTTCAAGACAGAGTTTCTCTGTATAGCCCTGGCAGTCCTGGAACTAACTCTGTTCCAGGCTGGCCTCGGAACTCACAGAGATCTGTCTGCCGCTGCCTCTCGAGTGCTGGGATTGGAGGGGTGTGCTACCATCACCCATCAGAAGATCCACTTCTAATCCAAATCTTTGAAGTAGGAATACTTTAATCCAGATCTTTTGAGCTGGAAAAACCCACCTCTAACCTGGGCCACGCCTTTTCCTGGAAGCCTATAAAAGGACATGGAAAAAGAAAGCTTTTGCTCTGTGTTTGCTTGCTCTCACCTTGACAGCGAGTCCCTTCCTTCACAGGCATTGGAGCCTACTTTTTTTGGGATTCCAGAATACATTGACATCCAGCCTTGGGGACTGAGCAGCTACTGGATTCTTGGACCTTATGTTTGTGGGCAGCCATTGTTGGATAGCTGGACTACAGCCTGTAGGTCATTCTAATAGATCCCCTTTCTAAGTATATAGAGGGATTCATATCATAACTTCTGGTACTCTAGAGACCCATGGCTAATCTCTCCTTTATATGACTTACACTTGTGTATAAACAGCCAAACTACTGAGTTTATGCAGAATTCAGTGAATAATAGCAGCTACTCATGGCACATATATGAACTTAGGCACCAGAGAATACACAACCATATCTCAGGACATACCTAAAACCATCCACAGTAGCAAAGATATGCATGTCCATTGACTTTGTCAGTTGCTCTGAATATACACAAGATGTCTAAGATGGCCAAAGGCCACAGGAACATGGAGCTTAAATTCTGGGGAGACATCTATTTAATAGCCATTTCACATTCACTCTGTGACTTCAGTGGGACAGACATAGCAGAAGACAGATTCAGCAGATGCCGATGGGATATAATGAGAGCTGAGGTGGAAATGCTGCTTCAGCATCAGAAGTCTGGGAGAATTCTTTGAATAAAGATGCTTCGTCTAAGATGTGAGAAGTAGAAGGGAGCTGGGGAAAGACAGGGATAGGTGTGTGTGAGGCACAAGCAGCTGAGAGCAGTCTGGCCAGCAGGCAGGACCAAAGAGCAGGTTCTCAGCGTTGGTAGAAAAGGAGGATCAAGGCACAGAAGATGTCCACAACTCTATGGACTGGGGACTGGAACCGGGACGGGGCCCAGGGGATGTCTCTTTCCCCTGACAACTGTGCCGTCAGCTGCCAGATATAGCCATGTGACTCACCATTGAGGTGAACTCTCAGAGGTCTGTGGTCCAAAAGCTCCAGCTGCTCCCAAATCCACTTGTAATAGGTACACGAGGTCTGAAGGTCCAAGAGCCGCAGGATTTCACAGTTGCCCTGGACACATCAAGGGACAAAAGCAAGGGGTTAGACCTGGACACTCCAGTCAGTGCAAGCTTCGAAGGCAAGCTTTGTAGCCACCTGACCTGGCCCCAATTTGTTCTACGTGTTCAATACACGTCGTTCAATTCATTTTCCTTGAAAAGGATGTTATCTCTGAGTAAAAATCCAGACACTTGGAAGAAGCATAAAAACTAAACTCAGCACTGACACAGACAAAAGGATGTAATGAGACAGTTGGTGTCGCTATGAACGCAGGTTACACATCCTGTTGATACTGACACTCCTGACTTTTAGAGTTATTTTGCAGTTAATTTCTGATCTTGGAAATGATCACCCAAGGGGCTGGAGAGATGGCTCAGTGGTTAAGAGCTCTGGCTGCTCTTGCAGACAGGCTCAGTACCCACACTGCAGCTCACAACCAGCTGTAACTCCAGTTCTAAGGAATCCGATGCCCTCTTCTGGCCTCTGGAGAGACCAGGCACACATATGGTGTGCTTGCAAAACAAAACAAAACAAACCACTTTAAAAAAATCACCTAGGTTCATAAGAAAGGTGAGTCTGATGGATGAAGCTCACCTCTTGGCTAACTCCAGGAGGTGAAAATATGTATTAAAGCAAAGGCAAGAGTAGAGGAGAAAACCATAGCGGCGCACGCCTTTGATCCCAGCACTTGGGGGGCAGAGACAGGCAGATCTCTGTGAGTTCAAGACCAGGGCAGCCAAGGCCACACAGAGAAATCCTGCCTCGAAAAAAAATAAATGATAAAAATAAAAGAGAGGAAGCAAGGGGAAGA
This sequence comes from Psammomys obesus, assembly GCF_907164565.1. Lineage (NCBI taxonomy): Eukaryota > Metazoa > Chordata > Mammalia > Rodentia > Muridae > Psammomys > Psammomys obesus. The sequence continues at coordinate 7,543,934 of NW_026586589.1, forward strand.
GAAGAGGAGGGGGCTGCAGCACACGCCTTTAATCCCAGCACTTAGGAGGCAGAGGCAGGTGGGTCTCTGTAAGTTCGAGGCCAGCCTAGTCTACATAGCATATTCTAAGGTAGCCAGGGCTACATGGAGAGATCTTGTCTCAAAAGACAAGCAAGCAAAAAGAAACCCCAGTTATACATCACATTATTCTATGCTATTGCTATTATTTGTATGTGTGTACCTGTTAGTGTGTGTGCGTGTGTGCGTGTGTATGTGTAGAACAAAGGATGACTTCAATATCTTGCTCAATCATTCTCTACCTTATTATTTTTATGACAGGGTCTCTCACTGAGCTTGGAGCTCTCAGATTAGACTCCCTGAAAAGGGTGCCCAAAGGCTCCCTCTGTCTCTGTCTCTTCAACATGCAGTCGAGTAAAAAATATCAGCCATATGTACTCATATTATTCCATTTACATGAGGTGCAGAGGCTGGTGAAGGTACTCTGTGTGGGACTGGAAAGATACCTCAAAGATTAAGAAGACAGACTGCGTTTCAGGAGGACCTGCGTTCAATTTCCAGCACCTATGTGGCAGCTTACATCCATCTATAACTCCAGTTCCAGGGGCTCCAACGCCCTCTTATGGCCTCCAAAGGCACAGCACATACGTGTTACACAGACACACATGCAGACAAAACACTCATACACATAAAAATAAATCTCAAAAGTAGCCGGTGGCTATACTGTAATAGCAGTGTCTTGGGGGAACTTTTGCCTAAGAAATGGTACAAAGCTGTCTTCTGGAAGCTGGAAGATTTCAATATGTTAATTTGGTGATGGCTAACAGGGATAGAATTCATCAAGAGAAATAGTTCAGATTGGAAATTCTACTGCAAAAGTTGCACTTCAAGAAGCATTTTTACATTTATTTGTGTGTGTGTGCCTACATCTGCACGGGCATGCAGGTAAACTAGACCATATAGTTTGTGTATATATATATATATATATATATATATATATATATATATATATATATATATATATATATCTCCAAACAATGTCACTGGATCCCTTGGAACTGGAGTTACAGTTATGAGCTGCCTGATACAGGTGCTGGGAACTGAACTCACAACCTCTGCAAGAGCAGCCAGTGCTCTTAACCACTGCGCCGTCTTTCCAGCCTCAGAAGCCTTACCCTTCTTAGTAAGAACGCTAAGAGACACAGAAGGGTTGAGCTAAAAGACGGGCTACTGTTGGCAAGGGGATCGACATCTAATAGGCCCTTGCTGTATGCCAGGCACTGTCCTTGAAGCTTTATTCAATGGTCACTCAACAAATTCTTCTCATCCAAGAAATGCAGATGCCAGAGAAACGATTCCTCTTGGAAAAGTCTCTCACAGGCCTTTTATTGCATCTGATTCTTGCAGAAAGTGGTCCAAACATGTGCCCCCCATGTGGCTCAGAATGAATCCATTATGGCCATTAACTGCGGTTGAGATACCAGTGGAAATCCTATTCCCCAACCTCGCTCAGGAGAAATCAGCTGCTGGCTGCTGGCTTTGGTCTCCAGTGGCAGGAAGCACAGGAGCCAGGATACCAAGGAAGTCTGAACAGGCACAGAGCCAGCTACCTAGCATATAAAAGTGAGAAAACAGAGTGGTCCCTTCGGAAGAGGAGGGGCATCTCAGCTACAGTGAGAGAACACACAGGATCTGAAGTGCTGTTGCCTGTTCTGAATTCTCGGAGCCACAGATGAGAATTTTTTTTTACATTTATTTATTTATCATCTATACAGCATTCTGCCTGCACATATGCCTTACACACCAGAACAGGGCATCAGGTCTTGTTATAGATGGTTGTGAGCCATCATGTGGTTGCTGGGAATTGAACTCGAGACCTTTGGAAGAACAGCCAGTGCTCTTAATTCTTACACAAACCTCGACAGGAAAGTCTAGATCTCAGCAGCACACTACGAGGAACAAACCTAACTTCCTGCTGGCCCAGGGCACCCTACCTTCGGCCACACTGCTACTTTGCATGACTTCCTCAGAGGTTCCAGCTCTCCTGCAGCATCACCCGGGGCACACACTCCCATGCAGGTTTTGCAGTGAACCAAACTTTAGGGAGAGACAGGAATTTCCCTTTTATAACATACTGTGGTGGCGTGGGAGTGGAGATAGCGTTAGGAGCACAGGCTGCTCTCCCAGAGCTCCGGATTTCACTTCCCAGCAGCCACACAGTGGCTCACAACCATCTGCAATGTGATCTGATGCCCTCTTCTGGCGGGCAGGTGTACACGCAGATAGAGTGCTCATATACACAAAAAAGTATTAAAATTAAAAGAAAATACAATCCCCTTAAAAAAAGAAAAGCTGTGGTGGTGCCGTTGATCCCAGCTCTTGGGAGGCAGAGGCAGGTGGATCTCTGTGAGTTCAAGGCCAGCCTGGACTACAGAGTGAGTTCCAGACAGACAGGGATACACAGAGAGGCCCTGTCTCAGAAAACCAAAAAAAGAAAAAAAAAGTTATTTTTTTTTAAAAGACTTATCTCAATATTTTTAATTGTACCCCTCTGAATGTTTAGGTGAGAGAGAGGGAGAGAATGCAGTTGCCGACTGAGGCTAGAAGGGTCTATCAGATCCCTTGGAGGAGTTTCAGGTGGCTGGGAGCCATCCCATGTGGGTGCTGGGAGCCCCAACAATTTTGCAAGAACAGTACATGCTCTTAACTGCCGAACCATCTCTCTAGCCCATGTTCCATCTCTCACCTTCTTTTTAAAAAAACGATTTTGATTATTAAAATGACTCTTACTGAAGCCTTTTTAAGGTCAGAGGTCCTGTGTTACAGATGAAAAACGGGGGTAAAAAGAGAACAAAAGCCATTCTCCTGGGCCATGGTGGGGCGGGTGGGTGGTCCTGTAATCCCGGCACTCCAGAGCCTGAGGCAGCGGGCAAGAAGTTTAATCCAGTCCCTTCTGAGCAGAGGCTTGAAGCCATCACTTCAATTCCGCCTCCTGGCAGCAAAGGGCCTGGGGCTCCTTGGGTCCCACTGATAGACGCCCTTAAGGAGGCAGAGTCTGGGAAGTGCCAGGTGTCCACTTGATTCCTCACACTGGCTGTGGGAGTGGCCTCCTCCTTGACCTGAGTATCAGGCATATGTACTTCAGGCACAAATCTGCTACCTACTGAGATAAATCTCTTTTTGCTCCACCTTAGCCAGACTTGATCCCTCCCTCCCTCCCCCCCCC
>NW_026586589.1:7547256-7592645 GCF_907164565.1 Psammomys obesus
CCCCCCCCCCCCCCCCCCCCCCCCCCCCCCCCGGCCTGGCCAGGAAGAACAAGGCTCCCTCTAGTGGCGCTGATAAGCTTAACAACGGGGGAAACATTCAAACATTCACATGTTCATGTATATAAATGTTACCTACATAAAGAGTGTATCAGGCCAGGTTTGGGCGCATATATTCTCAGCACTGGAGAGGTAGAGTTCAAGGCCACCTTGGGTGACATATGGAAACCCTGACTCCAAAATGAAACAATGGCTGACGTATGAAAATGTACAATTAACACAAACTAGCTTTTAAAAAGGAATGTTTGTCAGCGACAGATCTCTAGCCTATTCCGTGCAAGGGCCTGAGTTCAATCCCCAGCACGGCAAAAATAGGGGGTGTCGAGACTGCCTGTACAGAATAAATATGCACACTTACAAGAAATTCCACATGCCCTGCCCATTCTCAGCCGCGCCTGTTGGAACTGTCTGAACTCCTCACCAACCCATCTCTATAGACCAACCAGGATTTGACAAACGAAGCTGACAGTTTCCCTGGTGAGTTTACTAGACCTCACACAGGCCACCGATTGTTTGACCACCCTCACTCGAACCTCGGTCAATTAACTGAGACCTCCTGCAGCTTTCTCACCTGCTGGTCCATGGCGTAGGTTCTCTGGAGAGGGACACCTGCCACAGCACCGGCGTGGAGGTCAGAGAACCTCTTTCAGGAGCTGGGTCTCCCCTTCCATTGTGTGGACCCCAGAGATTGAAGTCCGGTCATCAGGCGTGGTGGCAAGCCTTTACTCCCTGAGCCATCTCTCTGGCCCCGAGGTCATTTTTGTGTTTAATTCTTCCTTCTTACAACACCATAGCCCCAGGTTTCTGGAGGGAGCAGTCATTTTAGATTTAGGCACAAAGATCTTGCCAAGCGCAGGATTTCCTGGTTGAGCCTCCTCCTCTGGGTGTCCGAAACACCTGGTTCCTTTGTTTCCTCACTCAGACATTCTGCCCAGTCAAGCTTGGGCCTCCCACTGTCTTCCAAACCATCGACTGCCTGGCTTACAGCAGGCGTGTGACATAGTCCTTATCCAATTAATACTGATTAAGTGTCCTGTCCCACCCTCTTCTTAATCACTCCATGGGTGGGAGGAGCCACTGTTCACTTCCATTTGATGTCTGTGACGTCACAATGGAATGGAAATGTTTTCTGGAGTTCCTTTCCCAAATCTGTCTGTAGTTAACTTCATTGCTGCAGCTTGGAGGGGTGGATGGTGAATAACAGGTTTCTCTGTGTAGCCTGGGCTGTCCTGGACTTTGTAGACCAGGCTGGCCTCAAACTCACGGTGATCTGCCTGCCTCGGCCTCCCAGAGTGCTGGGATCATAGGCCTGTGCCACTGCCCCCGGCTGAATAGTGGTTCGTATGTGTGTGTGTGTAAGAGGAAGTGGCAGGTCCCTTTATACTTCTAACTTGCAGTAACATCTTTGAAGTTTCATTATATTCAGGTCATAGGTCATTAGAAAAGGCTTTCCTTTTCACCTTTCCCTGTCCAGATTTTCTTTTATAAAAACAATTTACTTTTTGGTGTTTGAGTGCATGTATGCTTGTGTCGGATTCCCTAGAACTGGAGTTACAGACCGTTATGAGCTGCCATGTAGGTGCTGGGAATTGAACCCAGGGCTCTCTGGAGGAGTAGTCAGTGCTCTTAACCACTGAGCCATCTCTCCAGCCCCCATCTGATTTTCTATTCCCCATTGAGATGAACTTTCACCCACGTCATTTCCTGCTCCAAAGTCCCTGCAGGGCAGGCTACAGTGAGCGTGCGTCCCACAGATAAGCCACGTCCCACAGATAAGCCACGTGCTTGGGCCCCCACCCTGCAGAGAGACCATTCCCTTCGGTTTCCTCCTGGCTGAGGATAGATGCATTTGTTTCATGCTGTGGGATTGTTCGAGGCTTGGACAGGAAGAGTCGGCGTGCTTCGGGCGGTTCCACAAAGCGGATCAGACCAGCTCGGCTTTGCTTCTGACTGAAGGCTTCTGGACTTGCTTGCAGGAGCTGAATGAATCCGAAAGAGCTCCAGCTGTTATCCCATGTCTCCTACGTGAGTGTTCTAAATGTCTATAGATGCCAGGTTACCAGGTAAACAACAAAAGAAGTATTGGGTTAGCAATTCATAGGATGGCAGGCCCATTCAAGCCAGTCCCGGCAAGCTTATGCACTCCTTGGATCTACAGGTTCAATACTTGAGGCCGGTCTTTCCCTCGCCTCTTTCCAGAGGTTCCTTTAAAGACACCAGCTTCGCAGCAACCCTCTCAAGTCCCTGGAAATCACTTATCGATTGGCACTTGGCACTGACAACCTGGACGGTGCTCCAGATCCAGTGGAAGAGGCAGAGAAAGCACGCCCTCCCAATCTGTGTGTCCGTTCATACCCCGGACCAGCAGAACCTCTGCCAAAATGCACCAAATAGCTTTGGTGACTCGCAGCCTGAGGAGCTGGCAGGGCAACTCCAATCCCGGGTCTCCAGAACAGCTTTGGAGTCAGCTAGACCCAAATTGAACCATGCTTCCTGCCTCAGCCCTTGTGACCTTGGACAGCCATTTCGTAGTCCTGAGCCTCAGTTTACTCTTCTGTAAAATGAGAATGAGGGCCCTCCCAGCTTTTGGGAGGTTACTGTGAGGTCAAAGTGAGACCCAAACTGTGAAACATAAGCAAGAACTTAGCTGTGGTTACAGTTACCCACAGTTCTAAGAGTATTTTTTGGTTGTGAGCCTGACCCTTAACGGACAAGCCATCTCTCTAGCCCTAGTCTAAGAATATGAAATAGAAAGCTTCAGAAGTACACAAATTGTGAGTCTGGAATTGTGTGGCCTTCTGAGTACCACGAGTCTATTTCCCACAGCCCTGCTCTGCCTTGCCTGGGACACGAACCACGATCGGTAGATTGGTGTATTCATGCATGTGTTGCCTGCCTGTGAGGCGGTCAACAACCCAACTGTCAGAGGGCCACAGTGCTCACTGTCGAGTAACTTCATTGACTTAACAGTGGCTCCAAGACACAGACTGTGATTTCTTATGCCAATATGCCAAAGAAGGGTCAGAATGCTTTCTTTTTTTTTTTTTAAGTATTTTCTTTTAAAAAATATTTATTTATTTACTTATTTATGTTATGTATATGGGTACTTCCTCTGCATGTACATCTGCATACCAGATGGTGGCAGCAGACAGTTACCATGAGCTGCCATGTGGTGCTGGGAATTGAACTCAGGACCTTCAGAAGAGCAGTAAGTGCTTAACCACTGAGCCATATCTCCAGTCCCATAGTCTTTTTGTTGTTGTTGTTGTTTTTGTTTTTTGAGACAGGGTTTCTTGTTGTAGCCTTGGCTGTCCTAGACTTTGTAGATCAGGCTGGCCTGGAACTCACAGTGATCCTCCTGCCTCTGCCTCCCTAGAGCTGGGATCAAAGGCATGGGCCACCACACCCCTCTAGACAGTTTTCTTTAAATTTTGTCTTCCATCACCACATGAAAGGTAAGGAACAGTTCCATGAATCTCTTCCTGCGCTTAACTTATAAATCTGAGTGTAGAGATGTAGTCTGTAGAGTTAGGCCCTACACAGTGTCCGACATTTGAAATGCACGCCCATCCCTACCTCCAAATAACAGGAGCACACTACATTCCGAAACTCACTCAACCCGCTGAGGTGAGCCGCGCTTTGCAGCAGGCATGAAGCCAGTGCGTGGAAGGTCAGGAAAGGCTAAGAGATGCACAGATTGTGGGATAGGTCTGGCCAGGGGTAGGTCTCTTCTTCCCAGTTTTGCTCCCCAATCAGACTCTCTCACCTGACAGATAAATGTGATAAACGACGAATCCACAAAGTCTTTTGACACCAACTGTCCATAGGAGAACCTCTCTAGCCTCCCCAAGGCCACCAGCTTCCAGAGTTTGTCATCAGACCAAGACTGGAACAGATCCAACTTCCTGGGGAAGAGGGAAGCAAGCCTATTAGAACTTGTCACCCAATATTTGAACTTTCCAGAAAGGGGCCTTGTTCTTTGACTCTTAAGAAAATGCCTGGGGTGAGAAATTTTACCGTGTCACACTCTGTCACCTCACCCAGTCTGTGGCGTTCATCTTTACCCGGGGGCCTCTCCCTGTGGCCACTCAGACAACTCTGCACTGAGAGTTGGATAGTACCTAGCTCCTCTCCACTCCTCTATCCAAGGGTCTTCCAAACTCTGTGTCTGGTACATCTTACAACTCTGGCTCTGCAGGCTTGTCCCATCCCAAGAAACAGTTCCTTACTCTCTCAGGTAGTTTCTTACTTCAGCTTGCTGGCTACCTGCTTCCCAACCAAGGAGTCCTGCCCTACCTTAGGTCTCCAAGCTTATACAAACCTCTAGCGGCCTCTGGCCTGTGGACAACACTTAGCTCTGAGCCTGAGGAGAGGGAAGATGTCTGGAGTTGTTTCGGAGTTGTATAAAGGCCCCCTCCAAAGAGCATCTCTTCCCCTGACCTCATGTACCATGAGTCACGAACTACCTTTCTCTGGTTGGTGACTCCATGGCCTGCTAACAATGATGGCTTTTCCTCAGCTCTAACTCTACGGACTCAGGCTGACTGAGATGGTTACCTCAAGCTCACTCAGGCATCAGACACGCTGAGTTCATTTCCCATGAGCAAGACATGGGAACAGGGTCCATGCTCTGACGTCAGAGGGGTGTCTAGAAAGAAGGATAAGGAGGAGCATCCCCAGAAGAGCACCTACTGTGTGCCATACACCGGGCCCTGCCCTCTATCCTGACAGCCTGGGGAGAGGGCTCTAATCATGCCCATATTATGAAAAGACCAAACCCGAGAGCTGAGGCGCTACACCGAGTGATCTTAGAACATGAGGCTGTGGATTTGGCGGGGGAAAGGGGTATGTCCCCAGCTCAGAAAAAAACTGATACAGTCCCAGCAACGGGCTGTGGCTAGTAAAGGTCCTCCAGAATCAGCTTGCTAAACTGCAAACCAGCTAAAACATAACACACCACTCACTAGGCTGCAGCCATCAAATTCTCCTTCAAGTTCCATGTTGCATTTGATCACGTTGCTGGCTGGGATCCTCAGAATTTGCTTTCATTCTGGGACCTACATGAGTCTCCCATTGTTTTTATTTTTATTTGCTTTGTTCAAATAAGCGCTACTGCTACTAGATTTAATCAGTCAGTATAATTTTTCTTTTAGTAAGCCTAAGAGCTAGGGTTGGATGTCAGACCTATTTTCCCACAGTTTCCACTCCTCTCAGGGTCCCTGCCTTTTCTAGGCTTTATCCCATTGGTGATGCTACCTCCCAGGCCCAGCCACAGGGGTTAGATGCCTCCATCCGGTACAGCTTCATTTAGTCAGCATTTATTTTATGAGCATCACGTGTGCTTGGCACAATGGTAACAGGAGGATTACAATGGTGGAAAGGTCAGATCTGGTTCTTGTCAGCACATTACTGTCAGATACGGCATGCAAACTACCAAAAGAATTACTACAAGCCAGGCTCAGTGGTGCACACCTGTGATCCCAACACTCAGGGAGGCAGAGGCAGGTGGATCTCTGCAAGTTCAAGGCCAGCCTGATCTACAAAGTGAGTCCAGGACAGTCAAGAAACCTTGTCTTGAAAAAAACAAAAAAATAAAAATAAAAATAAAAACAAGCAAAACAAAAAACAACAACAAAAAAGAATTACTACACAATGGAAAGTCAGTATGGTTAGGATTTTTAAAAATAATTTATTTAATTTTATTTTATGTGCATTAGTGTAAAGGTATCAGATTCCTTGAAATTGGTGGTATAGATAGTTGTGAGCTGCCATGTGGGTACTGGGAATTGAACCCAGGTCCTTTGGAAGAGCAGACAGTGCTCCTAATCACTGAGCCATCTCTCCAGTCCCATGGTTAGGATTTTTAAGGAACCCAAGGCGCAATAGAATAGTAGACAGGCCACCCTATCTATTTTGGGTGATGACCAATGGGGTGCATAAGTGAAATAGAACATTGAGACCTTGGTTGAGTTTGTTTTGCTTTTTTCAAGGCAGGGTTTCTCTGTGTAACCTTGGCTGTCCTGGAGCTCACTCTGTAGACCAGGCTGGCCTTGAACTCTCAGAGATCTGCCTGCCTTTGCCTCCCAAGTGCTAGGATTAAAGGTGTGTGTCACCAGGGCCTTGTTATAATTTAATTAGACATGGTGTGTCATCATCCTGAGGCTTGGTATACTCATTTCACACAGAGGAAACAAAAATCAAATCCAACTTCACAGGATGGAGTAGGAGTCTAGATGTGACAGGAATGCAAAGTGCTCAGCACCCTGCCTGGCCCAACAGGTGCTCATTCTGTGTCAGCTGCTCTCATTCATTTTTACTATTCCACAAGAAAGGGATATTTGAGCTGATATGAAGGCAATGTTTCATATTCGGCTAGATAGAGAAGTTGGCTAGGGATGGGTATGTATGTCAGGGCTCCCAAGGCCAACAGCAAACGCTAGTACGTTTCCAGTCAAGGGTAAAAGCCAAGCAGGGGAAGAGGAAAGGATATTGAACGAGGTGGAGTTACCTAAAAAAGTTGTACCGATAATGAGTTTCCTTCTGAACTTCATCATCCAGTTTATTTGCAAGGAAATCCTCCCGGTCTACAACCAGAAACTCTGTTTCCTCCATGCAGACCACGGTGGCCCTCCTTACTGTTGTACTCAAAAGGCCCATTTCCTGGTGGGGAAATTCGGGACAAGGGCAAGGGTGAGGCCACACCCAGTCCTGCACCCATCTTCCCTGCCTCTGGCCCTCTAGAAATCTGCCCCCCGCCCCCTCCCTAATCCCATTCCTCCCCGAACACACTTTATGGAGGACACTGGTGGAGTCTAGGGCATCCCTGTGACTACGGGGGCGAAACGGTGAATATACTCCCTAAGTGTCAGGTGGAGAGGTCATTGTGGTCCAACTCACTTGACAGCTAAGGGCCCTGGGGGCCACAGGGGCCAGTGACAAGGCAGGCAGGGCCTGGATAAGAGGTTGGAGCAGGAGTCCTGCCACCCCACCCTCACCCAGAGCCCAAGGAGTGAGAGTCCCCACTTACCCCGAAACAGCCACCCTTGTGCAGCAGCGTCGGGTGAGGGTCCAGGAAGGCACTGCTCCCATCTTCATCCTCAGTCACGGCGACCGTGCCCAGATAGATGAAGTAAAAGCTGTTGCCCCTCTGCCCCTTCTTGACGATCACGCGCCTGCGGCCAAACCTGGGAGAGGTCACGGAGGATGACCTCTAATTAAGAAGGGCTCCGGACTCAGCGCTGCCTGCCTGCTCTGGGACAGGAAGGCACCACAGCCTTGGAGAAGACTTCAGAACGGCCCATCCCGTTCTCAACTCACACCTGGCCAGCCTCCTGCCTCAGTTAGGCGGAGGCTCCCTGGAAGCAGCCGCTGCTTCCGTCTGGCTCGCTGTTGTCTGAGCACCTGTGAGTGCTCAGCAGACAGCAGGCCAAGACAATGTAGAGAAACTGACCAAGGATAAGCACCGGCTTTAGAGTCCCACTTCCGAGTCCCAGTCCTGCACTTGGCTGTGTGACTCTGAGTGGGCTGAAGCTCTGTTTCTGTCTGTGAACTACACAGGACACACCTAGGCACCCTCTCTCCAGTAGATCTGTACTCCGCTTAGGGCTCAGACATCCAATCCTAGCGCTAATAGGATTCATTAATAGTTCTTTGTTTTTTGGTTTTCGAGACAGTTTCTCTGGGTCGCCTTGGCTGTCCTAGACTCACTTTCGTTTTGCTTGTTTGTTTTCTGGTGTGAAGGATTCTTATTGGAGAAAAAGGGAGGTCCTGAAGGGGTAGAGACAGTGAGTGAGCCATGAGGGAAGGGGGGAGTAGAGAAAGGGGTGCCTAGGACACACACAGAGAGAGAAGCTGACAGAGAGCCTAGACTCACTTTGTAGACCAGGATGGTCTCGAACTCACAGAGCTACACCTGCCTCTTGCTTTTCCAAGTGCTGGGATTACAGGTGTACGCTACCAACTTCATTAACAGTTTTTTGTTTTGTTTTGTTTTGTTTTTTAGATTTATTTATTATTTATACAGTACTCGGCCTGCATGTGTGCCTCCACAGCAGAAGAGGGCACCAGATCTCATTATAGATGGTTATGAACCACCATGTGGTTGCTGGGAATTGAACTCAGAACATTTGGAAGATGCAGACAATGCTCTTAACTGCTGAGCTATCTCTCCATCCCTCATTAACAGTTCTTAAACCCAGACCTCACTGATGATTTTAGGCAAAGCTAATCCAATGAAAGGAATGGAAGGAAGGAAGGAAGGAAGGAAGGAAGGAAGGAAGGAAGGAAGGAAGGAAGGAAAGAAAAAGGAAGAAGAAGAATTCTAAGGCTGACCCACAAGATAATCCGTCCCCCTGCAGTCAGACTGGAGGTGGCCATTAGGAGCTATGGCAGCCATTGTAGCACTATGGGAAGGGAGGCTGGGCCTGTGGGTACAGGCCTGCAGATCAGCTGAAAGGCTAAGGCAAGACCTCCAGTTCAGGGCTAGCCTGGGCTACAGAATGAGTTTGAGGCCATCCAGGACAACTTAGTAAAACCTTACCTCAAAACAAAACAAAACAAAACAAAACAAAACAAAAGCCTGGGAGTGTTCTTCAGAGACAGAGTGAGTGCTTGTGTGTGAGGCCTATATTCAGTTCCCAGATGGGGTCCCGCGGACACTGTCCTGCTAAACCAGCAAAGCTTCAAGGCCTTCCCTGGGGCTGCGTTTTCTCTACAGCTGAAAACTTCAGTCTAAAATGCTAATTCCTAGTGCCAGGAATGGATGGCAATTAGCAGGGGCCTTTAGTGACCATCTCTTTGCTTAACCTTCCCCCAGCTCTCTCTGTCTTGATATGATCAACATTATCATTATTTCACTAATGAAAATTCCAAGGCTCAGGTTAACTGCTCAGAAGGTTAACTGACTTGCTGAGAGTCACACTAGGACAGATGTGGCATTATCTGCTTGCTCCATAGTTTTCTTTTTCCTCCTTGACACCATTCTGTCAGCTTGCCTTTCTTTTCTTTCTCTCTCTTCTTTCTTTCATTTTTCCTTCCTTCCTTCCTTCCTTTCCTCTGTCTCCCTGTCTCTCTCATTCTTGTTCTTTTGCTATGGAATCTTTACAGAAAAAACTGCTCGTCACCTGGACTTGAACAAAGCAAATAGTTCTCTCTACCTGAAATGTCCTGGTCTCCATGTCCATTGTCAAATCCACCTACTCTTTAAGTTAATTTTATGACCTCCTCATTGCTGTGTGTTTGTGTGGAGGCCAGAGGAAGAGGACAGCTTGTGGGATTGCCTCTCCTTCAACACATAGGTTCAGGGGATTGAACTTCGGGAGTCAGGCTTGGAGGCAAGCATTTCACTCATCAAACCATCTGATACTATCTTCTCTAGGAAACTCATGGCCACGCCATCTTGCCCAGGGAACATCCTGCCCTTGTCAAAAAGGACCATGTGTCAGTCAAAAGGAGTCTAGATCTATAGATAACCGTGCATGTGGCCCCGAGGAAGGTCATCAAAGCACAAATCTACAGCGATTTTACACCCTGGATTCTCAAATTGGGTCTAACCTCAATCTGCTAGGATGCCACTGAGGTGGCTTTTCAAGCTGTATTTCCATATGACCTCCATGACATCTCCAGTACAAGATATTTCCGTGATAGTGTAAGTTACGAGCCCTTTAATAGAGCGGTAAAGACTAATGTTTTAAATATATAAGATAAAACCTAGCGGAATCAATATTTGGGGGTGGGGGGCTGGCAAAATAGTTCAGTGGGAAAAGGCATCTGCCACCAAGCCTGACAATTCAAGTTCAATATCAAAAACCCATATGGTAGAAGACAAATAACTTCTGCAGGTTCTTCTCTGACCGCCACACATACAAAAACAAACAAACCAACAAACAAATGTAAATTCAAGCCAGGTGTATTGCCACATACCTTTAATCCCAGCTTTCAGGAAACAGAGACAATTACACTGCTGAGTTTGAGGCTAACCTGGTCTACAAAGCGAGTCCAGGATAGCCAAGGCTACACAGAGAAACCCTGTCTCAAACAAACAAACTAACAAATAAAAACCAAAACAATAACAACAACAAAATCCCCCAAACAAACAAAATATTAGAATAAATCAACAAAGTAAAGTGTCATGGTCAAATACTGGCCGCTTCTTAAAAAGACTAAAGGACCTTCACAGGCTCCCTGACTTCCACCACGTGATGCTTGGGGTCTACCAGCAGGAAGGTCATCACCAGATGTGGCTCCTTGACCTTGACCCAGACTATCTGCCAAAAGCCTCTTTCCTTTATAAATACCCCAACTACAGCACTAGTAGCCACAGAAAATGGACTGAGACACAGTGGCTAAGATGAATGTTTTCCCTCACTGACCCTGGTTTCTGCACCTGAAAAGTATGTGAGTTGGGCTAGGTGGGTTTGGAAGCCTCTCAGATGGTTTCAGATTTCCTGACTGTAGTGCAAGGACTCTCAGTGACTAAGCTGTGGGCTGCCCTTACCAGGGAGCACTCCGGTGACCCACCACATCTCTCCCATTGGAGGGTCCTCCTGCCTAGTCCCACCCTGGGCTGGGAGTCGGGCACTGGGCCTCTCACTGACCTTTCAAAGCGCATGACCTTGGCCAGGAGCAGCTGCAGGGACTGTGCGTAGTTGCGATAGCAATCTAGAACCTGAAGAACGTTGCAGAGGGCTTGGATCTCCTGTTCTGTCCTCCAGGATGGCTTCTTCCGCGTGATATGAATGACCCTCGGAGGGAAGTGACCCTGGGGAGACACGGCCAGAGGATTCTCGCTGGCAGCTCTCCACAGTCTTGCCTGTGTGTAGCCTGACTACACACAGGCTACCATGGACTGAAGGTTGTGTGCCAACCGTCAGAGCAAGCATCTTACACACCTGTCTCACCACAGCTTTGCCACAGCTTCACCACAGCTTCGCCTGCCCAAGAATCATTCCCACTGGTAGATGAAGAAACTCATTAAACGGATAGCTCTGCTACCTGCCAAGGCAGGGTATGGGGCTGTCCTTCCTTCACTGGGGAGAGCTGTCCTTGTCAAAGCTAACATGCTCTTCTGTTTAGAGATCACTCAGGCCCAACTCTCCACAGGCCCAGCCAACCAGTGAGGATATTCCTTCCGAAGCCCCTCCCTTCTCTCAACTGATATGCACAGAAGGGCCCTCGGTTCTGGAATTCTGTGGTGCTTAGACAGGTCCCTGGTTTCTCCGGGGGGTGGAGGAAAATCAGGGTAAATTTTTGGAGCCCTTCCATGCCTAGTGTTGGGCATCTGCTGATGTGAAAAAACTGGAAGAAACACGGAATTCAGAAGACTTCCTTCACAAAGCTTTACCAATGAGGGCACATGAGAAATCAGACTGTGTCCTGGAGAGCTAAGTAAGAGGACCCACACCTCCAAAGGAGCGGGGGTGGAGCATGGAATAGGCACAGGGAGCTCTAGTACCAGTTATGAAGTTCTGTTCTCCTTCTTTCCTCAGAGAAGAGCCCAAACGGCCACTAGAGACAGGGTCATGTCAGGTCTGAACCAGTGAGAATATGACTGATTCCTATAAATAGGTTTCTTTAACTTTAACACTGGATATTAAATTTTTATTTAATATCCAGCACTTGGAGGTTAGATAAGAGGAAGGTAATTAATTATGCTTGAGATGAGAGACCTCATCACATAGCCCAAAGCCCTTCTCTTGTCAGAGTGGGACTACCACTTAAAGAACATCCAACACAGGGAGACAGGAATGCCTGCATTCCTCAGAGAGCTCAGGGCCAAACCAGAATTCACAAACAGGCCACAGGGTTCCCCACCACCTGGCTGTGTTCTCCTCTGGCTGGGCCTCTCATGTCCTCTGTTTTGCTTTCTGCTGTTTCCCCAGAATTCCAAGCCCAGAAACTCTCCCAGATCAGCTCTTCTCAGTTAAACAGCGATAACAATTGGTATGCTAGGGCCAGGGCACAGGATCACTGTGATCAGAACGAAGTGGCTACTTTAAAGTGTCACTAGTGGTGGCAGAACCTGACCTAAAACCAGCTGTCTGGTACTTCTTCCAGGCTGAAGCAGACAGAAGGGCAGACCCACCCGGACCCCCACACACGGAAAAGTCAGTGCTCCACACACCTCCTCTGCAGCGAATTCCAGGGTATTAAATATGATGCGAACTTGCTTCTTCTTCTGCAAGAAAGGAGGCAGAGAAAAGAGAGTCAGTAAAACTGCCCCTGGAGGCCTGCATCGGAAGCCCTTCTATCTACCTGAGCCACTGTTGCGGACAGGAAGCCGTGGGGAACCTCCATCCAGATGGCATCTTGGTGATCTGCTCACCCCGACTCTGTCTTACACCGGCATCGACGTATTATGAAGGTGGAAGTACATGGTAGAGAGAAAGAAATGGCAGTAGGGAGAAAGAGGAATAAGGGAGAAAAGGAAGAGGGGGAAAGTGAAAATACTGGATGGCACGGAAGTGGAGCGGGGCGGGTCAGGTGAAGTCAAGCTTTGTTAAGTTTCTGAAGTGAGTCAAACATGGGACATCTTCGTCCTGGCACTCCATTTAGTCAATATGGCAAAATTGGTTTTATCAAGCTCCACACTGTTTGAGTGTGCCTAAGGGCCGGCTGGCACAGCCACATCCACTGAAAACTCCAAAGTCATGCAGCCAGCACAGCTGTTTGGTAAAGTTCCAGCGAAGCTGAGCTGAGTGTTGCAATCACTGTTACTCTGCCTCTCACTTTTGTGTTTTGGTCTCTGCATGTTGCATTTTTGAGGACTTTCTGCATTATGGTTCATTTTATGTCTTTTTCTGAGAAAATTATGTGGTGAGTCTTGTTTTTTAGGAAAGTTCTAAACATAACTTTATCCGGCCCTATTTGGAAGTCTTCCTTATGCCTGGAGATCATTAAACATAGATAAGCATTAATAAGCTGGAAATTCCTAAATGAGGCCATTATTTCAGGAAGCTTCTTGGAGTATCTACCCCTGAGCAAACTCAAACAATATAATTGGGGCAGGGTGAACAGAGACAATTGACAAACTCTGGCCAGCAGAACAGGCTACAGATTCAAGGCCTCCTTTTAAAATATACTCAGAGCTCTCTGAATATGTAGTTTAAAGACAGGGGGGTCATACAAGGTATATCCCTGCAGAAATAACATTCAGTAAATAAGACAGATTCACTAAAATAAACTTCTACTTTATAGCAGAGATGATAAAACAATATAGTAAAATGAGCTAGATATTAATACTTGCTATTCATAAAAAGACCAGTTAAGATATTTTCTGAAATGCTTTAAAACTGCGAATACTCTCAGCCTAAAAGCAGGCTGTCATATAATAAATGTGTTTCCTTTGGAGGAGACATTCTTTAGATTATTTAAACTGGAGTTATAGGGCTGATAATAAATAAAAAAATCTGTTGTTTTTATATTTTCTCATTGTGACTGAACTTGTAACCCTGGACATGAAATGAGAAATCAAACACAATCTGTACTTCTTGGATAATCATTCATCTATCTGTTCTGTGAAACCTCTGTAAATAAAAAAGCACCTGATCACCAGTCAGTCAGAGCTGTAAGATTCCCCTGACCACTGTCTGGTGCACTCCTTCCTTTCCTCACCTCGGACTCCTTATCTCCTCAGCAGGCTTCCCTGTCAGCAAGTGCTAGGGAGGCCCTCCCCTCCCTATCCCCGAAGCAGCCACATAAAAAGTGGCCAAGCTAGAGCATACCAGGAAGAAGACAAGAGACCTCAGAAGTGAACTAATCCAACCCCGTCTCCTGCAAGATTAAGGAAGGACACAAAGGGAAGAGAACTCATAGGAAGAGGCAATGTAGAAGAAAACCAATCAAGGAGCCCATTCTCCAGAGAAGGCCTCAGATGTTTCCCTGGAGCACGTTTGATCCCTTGCCTGTTGTGAAATGCTGTCCTCCAAGCATGACAGCCATTTCCACCTCCACGAGAGCAGCTGTGACTACTCACCAGAGACCCTCAAGATGGGGCCCGTGGGGTCCCTCATGGAGAGAGAGATGGCGAGGAGGATTTTAGACATCACCTGAGAGTTCCGCTCCCCGCCTGCTGCCAGCTGGAAGCGTTCTGCTCCACCTACATGTGATGTCCAGGGTACGGGAGCAGAGGGACTGTAAAGGGTGACTCAGGGCAGAGTTCCATCTATCCAGCTGTGTCGGAGCTGTCATCCATGCTGGGGTAGGGCTTTTCAGTGATGTGGCTGTTGAGAGGTGTATATACCCATGCTTCTGTGTAACTCCTCAGTCATGCTTCTATAAGAAAGCCCAATAGGGCTGAAGAGATGGCTCAACGGTTTGGAGCACTGACTGCTCTGCTAGATAGACCCGGGTTCGGTTCCCAGCATCCACGTGACAGCTCACAACTGTTACTCCAAAATCTGACACTCTCACAGACATATCTGCAGTGAATCAAGAAATTAAAAAAAAATGCCCAATAAACTCAGTGGTTCACCCACCCACCACTGAGTAGAACTGTTCTGCTGTTGCTACTATGGAGTAGATATTTGTCTTCATCTCCCCAGGAAAAGTTTACACAACATTGCCTTCACCCCATCGCCTCATTTTTCAATTCAAGAGGAGCTCACGAAAGAAGAGAGGTGCTCAGAAATACAGACTCATACCCTCCACGGAAGACAAGTCTCTGGCTCTCTCCACCCAGCCCTGAGTCTCCGGTCGACAGCCACGTGGCCCTCTATAGTCACTGTGGCAAAGCTTCTTCTCTGCTGGAGGCCACGCTAACTGGGCATGGTGGTACAGTTTGACTTCACACACCCCTGATGTCACCCCTCACTCTGACCCATGGGTCAGCCCCACTCTTTCCTGCCGCCACCCTGAGAAACAGAACATCCTTCTGGAAAGCAAAGCCAAGTCCCACGGGTTAAGGTTGTGTTCTACTCTCAGGGCCCAGCTGAAGACCTGTCGGCTTTGACCAGCACTGCCAGAAAATAAATTCATTAAAATGTCTCTAGGAGAGGTGTGTCCTGCCTCTGCAGCTAGCACACTGCTTCCACCTCTTGCTAAAGCTTAACTTACTAATTAGACTGCTGTCTTAAAAAAAAAAAAAAAAAAAAAAAAGCAACCACTTTGGAAATCAATCTGTCACTTTCTCAGACAATTAGGAATTCCTCAAGATCCAGCTATACCACTCCTAGGCATTTACCCAAAATACGCTCAAGTATACAACAAGGGCATTTGCTCAACCATGTTTATAGCAGATTTATTGTAATAGCCAGAATCTGGAAACAATCCAGATGTTCCTCAACTGTGGAATGGATACAGAAGTTGTGGTACTTTTACACAATGGAATACTACCCGCAATTAAAAACAAGGAAATCATGAAATTTGTAGGCAAATGGTGGGAACTAAAAAAGATCATCCTGAGTGAGGTATGCCAGAAGCAGAAAGACACACATGGTATATACTCATATAGTCATATAATATATACACATGGTATATATTAGACATATAATATAAGATAAACATACTAAAATCTGGACACCTAAAGAAGATAAGCAAGCAGGACGACCCTGGATAAGATGATCAATCCTCACTCAGAAAGGAAAACAGGACTGACATTGGAAGAGGGAGAAAACAGGGAACAGGACAGGAGCCTAACACAGAGGGCCTCTGAAAGACTACCCAGCAGGGTACCAAAGCAGATGCTGAGACTCTAAACTTTGGGCAGAGTGCAGAAAATCTTATGAAAGACACGGGAGATAGAAAGACCTGGAGGGGACAGGAGCTCCACAAGGAGAGCAACAGAACCAAAAAATCTGGGCCCAGGGATCTTTTCTGAGACTGATACTCCAACCAAGGACCATGCACAGAGATAACCTAGAACTCCTGCACAGATGTAGCCCATAGCAGCTCAGTCTCCAAGTGGGTACCCTAGTAAGGGGAACAGGGACTGTCTCTGACATGAATGAACTCAGTGGCTGGCTCTTTGATCACCTCTCCCTGAGGGGGAGAAGCCTTACCAGGACACAGAGGAAGACAATGCAGCCAGTTCTGATGAGACCTGATAGGCTAGGGTCAGGTGGAAGGGGAGGAGGATCTTCCCTATCAGTGAACTTGGGGAGGGGCATGGGAGAAGATGAGGGTGGAAAGGTGGGATTGAGAGGGGATGATGGAGGGGGCTACAGCTGTGATTACAAAGTGAATAAACTAATTCATAAAAAATTAAAATTTTAAAAAAGAGCAGAGAAGTCTACTGTCTTATCCCCCACTGTCCTTCTCTTCAGCCTCCATCCTTCAGAAACCATTCTAGGAATTTTCTTTTTTTATTGAGGGGGGAGGAGGTTTGAGACAGGCTTTCTCTGTGCGGCCTTGGCTGTCCTGGACTTGCTTTGTAGACCAAGACTCAACCTCACAGAGATCCACCTGCCTCTGCCTCATTGAGTGGCTGATTACAGGCGTGTGCCACCGAGCCTGGCTGGGAAATCTCCCGGAATAAGGTGTTAGATGGAGAAGGCAGAGGGTTGGGTCTAATCACTCATATACCAAGATGACAATGAGCAGGGCTGGTCTACACACCGAGGTGGGGAAATACTGAGCCTGGGGTTGGGTGGAGATACCCTGAACACCAGTGAAGATATCTTTGGGGAAAT
This sequence comes from Psammomys obesus, assembly GCF_907164565.1. Taxonomy (NCBI): domain Eukaryota; kingdom Metazoa; phylum Chordata; class Mammalia; order Rodentia; family Muridae; genus Psammomys; species Psammomys obesus. Next base: position 7,563,939 of record NW_026586589.1, read on the forward strand.
GAAACAAAGTAACAGAACCACGAAGGCAGTAGTTGGAATGAGGATGCCCTCAGAGGCTTGTATATGTGAACACTTGGTCCCCAGTTGGTGGAACTGTTTGGGAAGGGCTGGAAGGAGTGGCCTTGTTGCAGGAGGTGTGTCACTGGGGTTTTAGAAACACCCCTGTGATTTCCAGGGCTAGGTCTCTGCATTCTACTTAAGGATCAGCTACTGCTCCAGCACTCTGCCTGTCTGCTTGCTGCCATGCTCCCTGCCAGGAAGGCCATGCAGTCTAACCTAAGCCTCAGATAAATTCTTCTGCAAGTTGCCTGGTATCTCACAGCAATATAAACACAAGACTGGCCAACCAACCGCTCTCTCCAAGACAAAAAGAGCTCATGATTTACTGTTGAGATAAGATATTTTAAGCTGGAATCTTCTTCATCTTGAAAACGGAATCATCAGAGCAAACAGGGCCCTGGAAATGTCCTCTTCTTTTTAGTGAAGATAGGAAAGAAAACAGTATACACAAGCTTAAAACAGAAAAAAACAAAACAAACAAACAAAAAAAACCAAAAAACGTGGTTCTGTTGTGGCCGCCTGATTCCTTCAGGCTCTTGTGATTACAGTTGGAAAGCTAGTATGCCGCCCTCACCCCTGGTATTTCCCCCACATGGACATGTGTGAGCAGAGCATGACTGACCTCGGCTTCCCTGAGGAGGAGGAGCAGCAAACTCCGGAAGGAGAGTGTGAGCAAGAGCTCCCCTATCCTCCCCTACTCTCTGTTCTGCCCTAAGAGCAAAGCAGCGGGCCTGCCACTGTCCCACACCACAGGCCTGCCTTAGCCAGCACTGCCATGAAAGACCAGGAAAGGTTGTCCAGTTCAGGGTTTCATCTTGGACAGCCTTTTGCCTGATGGCGTCACCTCCTACCCAGGGAGAGGCTAGGAAGAACAGAGGCGAGGGTTGGATGCCGCACATCCGCTTTCCCTTGTCTTCGCTTTGAGCGAGGGCTGCACCCATTAAATCCCAGCAGGCCTGTCAAAGCTGGGCTACTCACATCCCAAAACGAGAAGGTAGGGCGCTTCCTGTGAACCGGCTCGATGATCTGATACTCTCGGAATCCCCGGAGGCCTTGGCGGAACATCTTACACACTCGAATCATCAGGATGATGTTCATGGTGAGACGGTACAGCCCCTGTGGACACAGAGGGAGCCATCACAGAGGTCAATGGAAGCCATCTGCCCTCAAGCTGGGCAGCCCTAAACAGGGGAGGACTGACCGAGATGAGACATACTGAAGTTTTGGAACGGTGGTTTACACGGTCACAAGTTTTGCTTTGGGAGGAGGGTTGGTGCACAGAAGGCTGGGGTGTTGGATTTTGGGGTGCTAGAGGTTGAGCCTAGGGCCTTGAGCATGCTAGACATGAGCTCTACCGTATAATTTCGCTCCGTCAGGAAGTTTGGAAACCAGTTGATATTTTGTTGGTAGCTTTAAACTGGCCTGGGTTGGATGAAGCCGACACTCAGGGCATTCTCCCACCAGGAGCCAAATGCTAAAACTTTTTCCAGTAAACTATTTGTTCTTACTTTTGTGGAAAAAATACAGAACACAAGTAACTCTGTGTGGGTGTGTGTGTGTGTGCGTGTGTGTTGGGGCAGAGGTGAATCAGACAGATCTGAAGGGATAGAGTAAAAAAAAATCCAACACTGCTAGATTCGAACTTGGAGGAAAAAGTCACAAGAGAAGAAATGGCTCTAGAAGCAGAGGCGGACAAGACGGGATTCTCCAGCGCCTGGCAAAGGAAAGCAGGGCTGCTGACATGGATTCTTACTTTGTTATTGAGTTATGAATGTGGTGCTTATTTGCCTGTTTATTTACTGATTAAATTCACAGCCTCGCCTACGCTAGCTAAGGACTCTACCACTGAGCTGTATCCCCAACTCCAACACCATGATTTTAGCCCAGGAAAACCTAGAAGTTGTATTAGAAGGCTAACACGCCTGTATTATTTTAAGCCGTTAGATTGTAGTGGTTTGGTGCCATCAAGATGGCTGGCCCAGTGAGGAAAGGCACTTGATGACAAACCCAGAGGACGTGAATTTGACACCTGGGACCTGCAGGTGTGTCACACCAGTAACAGAAAGCTGTCATCTAACTCCAGATGAGCCACCTGTCGTGTTCTTGGGCTGTGGAATTGGACTGAGGACAAACAGGCCGCCCATCCCAAACTGAATTTGGGAGTCAGGACATACACCTTCTAACCAGCCAAGCAAACATGCAGGACTGAGGGGAACATCCCAGAACATAGAACAATCTAAACGTCCTATCACGTCTTCAAAAAGCCAGTCTCCTGAGGAAAACAAGGAATGGGGCACGTTCTAGATTCCAAAAGTTAGAAGAAAAGATTCAAGAGACGTTAATTGAGCCATGATGGCAAAGGACAGAAGGAGTGGGGAGACAGGTGGTAACGAGTTTCCCACCCAAGCCTGAGGCTCGGCCCCCAGCACCCATAAAGCCGGGTGTGGTGGTACCTGCTGTTGACACCAGTGCAGAGGAGGGGTGGCTGGGCAGGTCCGGGGCCTGAGTGACCAGCCAGCGTGGCCCACTCCAGGCCAGAGCTTCAGGAACAAGACCTTAGGGATTGACCTCTGACTTCTGCATACACGTACACACAAGCACAACCACCCCAATACACATTTTTTTTTTTTTTTAAAGAATTGGTCTCAGGGCTGGAGAGATGGCTCAGTGTCTGCTCTTCCAAAGGACCCGGGTTCAGTTCCCAGGATCCACATGTCAGCCAACAACTGTCTGTAACCCCAGTTCCGAAGGATCTGACACCTTCACACATAAAATAAATTATTAAAAAAAAAAAAAAAGAATTGGTCTCATTGGGTAGACCCAAATGTCCTAGAACTTGCTATGTAGATCAGGCTTTCCTCAAACATACAGAGGTCCACCTGCCTCTACCTCTCAAATGCTAGGATCAAGGCTAGCAATACCATATCCAGCCTACACACACACATATACACATAAAATTATTTATTTTATGTTTTCGGGTGTTTTTTTACTTGGTTGTGTGTGTGCGCATGAGTGCATGCGTGTGCCTGGGGCCCTCAGAGGCCAGAAGAGAGTGCAGGGTTCTCCAGGGACTGGAATTACAGATGGTTGTGAGCTGTCCTAGGGGTGCTAAGAGTCTTCTAGAAGAGCAGTCAGCGCTCTTACCCACTGAGCCATCTTTCCACACCTACACGCCCTCTGCCACATACATACAGAATTTTTAAAGCAATGAGGCACTCAAGGGCTGCAGATAGAGCCTAGTTGGGCTTGCCCAGCATATAACCAGCCCTGGGTTTATCCCCAGAACCTAGTGTCGTATAAAACAGGACCTGATGGCATGTATCTGTAATCCCAACACTTGGAAGGCAGACACTGGAGGATGGAGAGTTCAAGGTCATGCTCCACTACACAAGGAGTTCTAGGCCAGCCTATCTCAAAGATAAAAATAAACAGTAGTAACAACTATAAAAAGACATTTTAAGGGGCAAATGAAGAAAATAAGAAAGAATATATTGTACATGATTCTAGACCAGTTATTTTTAATGCTCATAAAAATAAGCAATCTCTGGGCCAGTGAGTTGGGTTAACGTAGAGGTGCTTTGCCAGAGAGCCTGGTTCCCTGAGTCCAGCTCTGGGAGGCCCCGTAAGGTGTAAGGAGGGAAACTCCATAAAGTCGTCCTTTGGCTACTACACTCCATGACATGCGCCTTTCTCCCTCCACATCAGGCACAGGCATGTACGTGTGCACACACACACAATGGCAATTTTTAATGCTTTTTACTTTTTAAATTCATTTTAAGATTTATTTTGTTTATGTATTTTATGTTCATAGATGTCTTGTCTGCCTGGACATCTGCACAGCAAAAGAGAGCAAACAACAGCTATAGGCATGTGAGCTGCCATGTGGGCCCTGGGAATTGAAAGCAATCAGGAAAAAACTGGCCATGAATTTGAAAGAGGTCAAGGAGGGCTAGGTGGGAGGACTTGAAGGGAGGAAAAATAAGGAAGAAACGACATAATTATAACCTCAAAAATAAAAGAAATAATGTTTAAAGCACTTCATTAGCAATGTTAATGATTACTGAGTTTCAGTTTCTATCATCAGGAATTATCCTTTTCTCACCTCCCCTCAGCAGAGAATTCACACAGAGGCTAACATCATGGTTCTTTACAGAGGAGGAAAGCAAGACAGCAGACCCAGGGCCCTGCCTAGGGTCATGTGACTGGTAGGTGGAGTTCATCAACCCAAGCAGCCTGGCTCCAGGGTCCACTGCTCACCGTGACTCTTACTGTCTTTTGCTGCCCTGCCTCCCTGCCCCCTTTTTTCCTCTCTGTTCCAGAACAAAATGGGTAAGAATGTGATCTCAGAGCTCACCCAGGGGAAGAAGGCTTTAGAGCGGGGAGTGTGAGGCTGGGGTGTGAGGCTGTCTGGAGCTTCCTTTTCTGTCCAGTTGTGTTTCCAAGAGGTGGCCATCCACTGAGGCCTCTCCCACAACTGCTGTGTCCTTCCTCAATGCCTGCCCCTTTAAGCCACCTGCTCAGGAATTTCCTTCCACAACCCATGACCCGCCTCACCTCTTCTTTCCTTAATTATTTTATTTTATTCTTAAGATTCATTTGTGTGCTCTATCTGCATGTACACCTGCAGGCCAGAAAAGGGCACCAGATCTCATTATAGATGGTTGTGAGCCACCGTGTGGGTGCTGGGAATTGAACTCAGGACCTCTGGGAGAACACACAGTGCACTTAACTGCTATGCCCACCCCGTCCCCATCCCCTTGCCAAACCTCTTCCGCCTTCAGGAGATGCCAGGTATGACATACCCTCCTTTTCAAGAATCCTAACTTGGCAATTGGCATAACTGGGCCCTTTGCCTTTCACAGGGAGGACAACAAATCTTCCTCTATGAATCAAAGCAGAAACAAACAGCCTTCCTCAATGGCAAGGCAATAGCTACTCCTCACTCCTAGTGCTCTGCCAACAGCTGCTGGAAGCCTGGTTCCAAGAGAACCTTATTCTGAGAATCTTCTTATGTCACAGGCAAAAATTCTAGAGGGAAGAGAAGGCGATGGTAGAATATCGGAATCTACCTTATATTCATTGACCTTTTATAAGCATTATCCTTGCAACCCCCGTGAGGGACATTAAACCCAACCCTATATACAATGACACTGGGTTCAAAGTGCCTAATTACTTCCAGAGTCATTGACCATCTTAAAGAAAGTAAAAGGAGGGGCTGCAGAGATGGCTCAGAGGTTAAGAGCACTGGCTGCTCTTCCAGAGGTCCTGAGTTCAATTCCCTGCTACCACATGGTGGCTCTCAACCATCTATAATGAGATCTGGTGCCCTCTTCTGGCATACAGGTGTACATGCAGGCAGAACACTGTACACATAATAAATAAATCTTTTAATAACAAACAAACAAACAAACAAAAAGGATTCCAACTGTAGGTAAGGACATTCAACACTTCACTTCAGCCCAGGGATTCTCTGAGACTTAAGGGACACTAGGGAATAGGCCCACGGCTTTGTCCCAGAAGTCATGTCAAATCAGGGAATCCAACCAACTGCCTAGATCAAATGCTGAAAGGACTTTGGTCAAGTCCTAAAAGCAGAGAAGAAAAAGGCAGCAGTTACAGTTCCACAACCTGCTGGGGAACTACACGCCATGGTGACAACCATTACCTCAGTTGTTTTGGCATCGAGACTCTTAGTGGAAGCCTGGGGTTGCCGCTCTCACAAGCTACGCTATTCTTTCTCTCCAGGTGTATCTGCAGCAAACCCCCAACCACCAGAGAAAATAAAGACTGTGGAAGGATGTGAAGACAGCCTTAACAGAAGCCTGGAGAGCTGGAGGCGTGGCCCCTGCACACACGCACACGGTACACGCACACACACCGGGCACGTGTAGACACACTAGCGCACAGGGAACTAAAGAATCACAAGAATACGGTCTGTGGACTTAGACATGCTTCCTGGTTCTGATGGACTGTATTGTGAAGGAGAGTACTACTGGGAAAACCGGGTGAAGAATACGAGACCGCTCTGTACTGCTCCTACAGCCTTCTTTGTCCCTAACTGTCACATCTGCGGGAGTCACAGTGGGACTACAGAGGCCCCTGCACACACAGAGGCACTGGCTGCTCGTGCAGGAAACCCGGGTTCGGTTCCCAGGACCCACATGGTGACTCACAACCTGTAACTCTAGTTCCGGGGAATCCCACAACCCTCTTCTGGCCTCTGTGGACAGATCTACACATGCATGGTACCTATATCTTCATACAGGCTTGCACACATACACAAAAATATAAAAAGAGCAGTTATGGTTAAAAAAAAAAAGAATGAGCGAAAAAAGCAGAAGGAGGCAAGAAACATGAAAGAGAAATGTCAGGTGAGAGACACAAAATAGAGAAAAGAAATAATAAACATGAAACAGATTCTAATAATGAACAACAACCACAAACCCTCAAAAGGCTCAGCACATCTTAAAACAAGAGATCAAAGACCAGCGCCAAGGCACAGTAGAACACAGATGAGGTGCATGGAGGAGATGGGATTAAACCAGCCTTGCTGACAGCAAAAGACAGGACTACAGAGAGTAAGTGCAGGAGCTGGAAGTGAACAGAAAGATGGACAGGAGCCCTGGGAGGCCACATGCTCTGAGACAGCCTGCTTCAAGTGGACAAGGTTCTGGGTTCCATTCCCAGACCTGCAGAAGGAAAACATGAAGGGGCGCCAAGAAATTCTGTAGCCGGCAAGTATGGGAGTGGAGGAGAGGTGAGATGTAAGGTGTGGATTCTTTGCTTTTCTTCTTTTTTTGTGGCATTTGGAATAAAGCCAAGTGCTCATTCAGGGAGTCAGTCAGCCAACTGCTTCCCACAACCAAGGAGACTTACCACGCTCACAGACACGGCCAGGGGTGGCGCAGGACAGCAGCTTCAGCAGGCCCAGGCAGAGACAGGTGATATCCTCAAGGTCTGCTGGTCCGTCAACCTAGTCTAGCCTATGTAGTGAGCTCCAGGACAACGGGAGACCCTGTCTCAAGAAACCACTCACCACTCACGTGGGTGAGTGAAGAGACGGCTCACTGATTAGGACCACCAACTACTCTTTCAGAGAACCTGGCTTCTCTTCCTGTACAGCACCCACGTGGTGGCCGACAACCATCTACAGAGCCAGAGCCAGCAGATCTTATGCCCTTTTCTGGCCTCTGCACAGAAATACATTCAGACAAAAGACCCATACCCACAAGATAAAAATAAATCTTTAAAACAACAAGGACAAGATGGACACCCAGCATTTAGCTTGGTCCTTCACACACACCCACACACATGCACACGCCTACACACACACACACACACACACACACACACACACACACACACACACCCGCTCCCACACTAAGAGGGGTAGACAGATGGCTCAGTAGTTAAGAGCACTGGCTGTTCTACATCACCCAGGTTCTATACCCCGCCCCCACAGTTGTAGAGAGATTCTCTTGTGTACTGGACGGAAGCATCACCTGTCAATAAAAAGCTGATGGCCGGGCTGGAGAGATGACTCAGAGGTTAAGAGTACTGACTGCTCTTCCGAAACGTTCTGAGTTCAATCCGCAGCAACCACATGGTGGCTCCTGACCATCTACAGCGAGAGCTGGTGCCCTCTGCTGGCATAACCATGTACATGCAGGCAGAACAATACATACATAATAAATCTTAAAAAAAAAAAAAAGCTGACGGCCTATTAGTTGAGGTAGGAAATAGGAGGTGGGAGTTGCAGAAGAGAGCGATGAACTCTGGGACAGGGTCAGTGGGAAGTTTGCTCTGGACTCTGAGGAAGATGGACGCATGAAACTGAGGAGAGGTAGCCAGCCACGTGGCTCACCCAGAATAGAATAAATGGATAAGTAGCCAAAGCTATGGCGTAGGCATTTGTTCACAAATAATAAAGTCCCAGAGTTATTATTCCAGAAACTGGGGCATGGCGGAAAAGCCCACTGTTCTACACAGTACTTCAGAACCACTTGTAACTCCAGTTCAAGGTGATCAAATGACCTCTTCTGGCCTCTGAGTACTTACATGGTGTACAGACATACAGGCAGGCAAAATGTCTGTATACGTAAATCAATTAATTAAAAAATACTAAAAGGCATGAGACTTGCCTAAAATGCAAGTAACTGAAAGAAAAGAAAGATAAAAACATTTTTTAAAGATTTTTTTTTCCCAAGACAGGGTGTCTCTGTGTAGCCTTGACTGTCCTAAAACTCAACTCTGTAGACCAGGCTGGCCTCTACTCACAAAGATCCATCTGCCTCTGCCTCCCAAGTGCTGGGATTAAAGGCGTGCGCCAGCACCACTCAGCTAAAGATTTATCTTTAAAGGTATGTGATAGAGGTGGGTAAGAACACTTGAGTGCAGGCGCTATGGAGTCCAGAAGCGGGCGCTGGATTCTACTGAGCTGTAGTTGCAGGTGATTCTTAGACCCTTGATATAGGTTCTAGGAACTGAGCGAGGGTCCTTTGTAAGAATAGTTCATGCTCTTAACTCCTTAGCTATCTGTCCTGCCCAGCAAAGAGTTTTGAAGTATCTAGGACACTGAATTTACACTAGTTTACTAAGTACAAGATTTATTAATGGGGCTGAAGAGATGACTTCGTGGTTTGGAACATTTGCTGCTTTGTTCCTGTTCTTGTTAGAGGACCCTTGGTCAGTTCTCAGCATCTACATGGCAGCTCACAACTGTAACTCCAGTGTCAGGGGTCTGAAGCTCTACTCTGGCCTCCACAAGCACCAGGAACTGTCGTACACAGACATACATGCAGGCAAAACACCCATAACACATAAAATAATAGAATTTTAAAAATAAATAAAACAACTCCTCTCTAAAAGATTTATTAATGATAGAGAGAATTATGAACACAGCCCAGCCTAAACTAAACACTCTGGACCAGTTCAGCCCATCCAAACATCAAAAAATAAAATGGAGCTTTTCAAGCTGGTTGGCGGTGGTGCACATCTTTAGTCCCAGCGCTCTGGAGGCAGAGGCAGACAGATCTCTGAGTCTGAGGCCAGCCTGGTTTATAGAGTGAGTTCAAGGACAGCCAGGGCTACACAGAGAAACCCTGTCTCAAACACACACACACAAAAGCGACAACAAAAACCCCATAGCTTTCCTCCTCCTGCTGTGAGACAGGCAGAGATTCTAGCGTGCCAAGAACTGGGCTTGTCAGGAGCCCACAGCTATGGCAGAGGAAGGCCAGGAAGATGGAGCTGAAATGGTGTTCATATTACCTTACAAGAGAAAAGCTGCGCCCCTCCCCAGGCCTCATACATGGAAATGTCAAACACACACCAAGCTGTTCTTAGTGTGCACGCAGTCCTACTGTGGTAAGTCCATGTGTGTCAAGGTGGTGGAGGCCTTTTGTGCTGAGCACCATATCAGACTAATTAAAGTCTACCCCGGCAAGAAACTAGGGGAATAGGCAGGCCTCTGCCAAACTGACAAAGAGGGCAACCCCTCCCAAGCCATCTGTAAGGCTGCCTGCTTATTGTTGTTGCTGTTATTTGAAACAAGATCTTACTATGTAACTCTGGCTGGCCTGGAACTCACAGAAATCTGCCTGCCTCTCAAGTGCAGAGCAAGGTTTTGTTTTGTTTTTTTCAGACAGGGTTTCTATGTGTAGCCTTGGCTGTCTTGGACTTACTTTGTAGACCAGGATGGCCTTGAACTCACAGAGATCCTCCTGTTTCTGCCTCCCAAGTGCTGGGATTAAAAGCGTGTGACACCACTACCCACTGTATCTTTTTATTTAATATGAGCCAAAATTTATATTTCTTTTCTTTTCTTTTTCTTTTTTTTTTTTTTTTGCATTAGAGGAACTCTTCAGTGGCATCCTTGAACTGAGATTCTTTGCCATCGTCCTTAACCACTACAGGGCTGCCTACCAAGAGGATAATGGACTAAACCTCTGAAACTGTGAGCCAGCCCTGATTAAACGGTTTTCTTTATAAGACTTGTGATCATGGGTGTCTCTTCACAGCAATAAAGCCCTGAGACAGGGAGTTAGCGTTTAATGGGCAAAGTTTGCTTTAGGTTAGAAAAAGAAGGGAGCTTTCGAGCTGGATGGACCACAGCCGGTGCTCTGTAAAGTGAGTAAATTGAAAGCCACAGAACTGGATACTAAAAACAGTTTCCGGGTAACCCCGGCCCTCCCGGGGGCTGAGGGCAGTAGGGGCAGGAGTTGCAAGGTCTTTCTTGACTACAAAAGAAGTCTTGAGGCCAAGCATGGGAAACATGGGACTCTTTCTAAAAATAACCAATAATCAAAATGGCCAGTGAAGAGGCAGATCAGGAGACTCTCCATCTTGAGACCAGCCTGAGCTACAACGAAGACCCTAACCCCCAAAATAAACAGCTGGCACTGGTGGCACACACTTTCAATCTCTGTGCTCGAGAAGCAGAGGCAGGTGAGCTCTTGAGTTTGAGGCCAGCCTGGTCTACAGCGTGAGTTCCAGGACAGCTATGGCTACACAGAGAAACCCTGTCACAAAACAAAACAAAAAACAGTGCCAGAAATGGCAACAGGCCTATATAAGCCAGGAGGCTGAGGAAAAATGATATTGAATTCAAGACTAGCTGGGTAAACTTGAGACTGGCTTGGCAAATAACTAGAATGGCAACATTTATGTTATGTATTATCTTACTACATTAAAAAAAAAACTGAATTAAAATAAATAAAACAAAGCCCTCAAAAATAAGAGAACAAGCAGGGTGCGGTGGCTCACGCCTGTAATCCCAGCCCTCGAGCAGGCAGAGTGCTGGCAGATCTCTGAGAGTCTGAGGCCAGCCTGGTCTACAAAGCAGTCCAGGGAGCGCACAGAAACCTGTCCCCCCCAAAAAAAAAGAAAAAAAGAAAAAGAAAAAGAAAAGAACTGCTGGGCATAGTGGCGCACACCTGTAACCCCAGCACTCAGGGAGGCAGACGCAGGTGGATCTCTGTGAGTTTGAAGCCAGCCTGGTCTACAAAGCAAGTCCAGGACAGCCAAGGCTACTCAGAGAAACCCTGTTTCAAAAAACCAAAAACCAAAAACCAAAAAACCAAAAAATATTCTTAGGGCTGAAAAGATGGCTCAGTGGTTAAGAGCACTGGCTGCTCTTCCAGAGGACCCGGGTTCAATTCCCAGCACCCACATGGTAGCTCACAACCGTCTGCAACTCCAGTTCCAGGGGATCTGACTCCCTCACAACAATGCACATGAAATAAAATTCAATACATTTTAAAAATGCTGCACAAATTTTAAAAAGACTACAATTTCTCTCCTACTTTTGCAGCTTTCTATGAATACATGTTTATTTCCAAATAAGTGTTTCATTGCTGCCTCTTTTTGAGACAGGGTCTCACTATGTAGCTCAGGTTGGTCTCAAACTCTCCACTCAATACCTCTCCCTCAGCCTCTGGAGGGATAGGACTGTAGGTGTGCTACCATGTCCAGCGAGTAAAGACAAGTTAAAGGAAAAAAAAAAAAAAGAGTTCCAGGCTTCCTTTCCACAGCCTCTAACATGCTATCTGCTCAGGTTTCATTCTGTCGCTGTGTGAAAACGCTCTTACCAAAAGCAACGTGGGAAGGAAAGGGTTGATCTGGCTTACACTTATGGGTGACACAGTCCATTAGTGAGGGAAGTCAGAGCAGGAACTCAAGGCAGGAACCACGGACGAATGCTGTCTGCTGGTTCAGTCTCTGGTCCATGCTGAGCTGACTTTTCTTTTCTTTTTTTAGGTTATATTTATTATTTTTAGTTCTGTGCATGTGTGTGTGTATCTGTGGGAGGGGATGAGTGCAGGTGCCCGCTGAGGTCAGAGGGATTGGATCCCCATAGAGCTGGAATTCCATGTGGCCATAAGTCACATTATATATTACTTAGGTCCTGGGACTTGAGCTTGGATTCTCTGGAAGAACGGTACCTGCTCTTAACTGCTGAGTCATCTCTCCAGCCCCTCGGCTAACTTTCTTATATGGTGTAAAACCACCTGTCCAGGAAATGGAACCACCCTGAGTGGGCTAGGCCCTTCTGCATAAATTAAAACCATCAGGACAGACATGCCCACAGACCAACCCGACAAGACACTCAATTGAGATTTCTTTTTCAGATAACTATAGGCTGTATTGAGTTGATGGTGCTAACTAGGACACTAATCCAAACACTTGGAAAGCTCTGGAAAAGCCAGAGAATTATGCTCAAGCTCTCCCTTCACAGGAATGGAATGGGATCCATGCTTGTTTTTCATTTCATCAATATTTATGGAAGGTTTACTGAGATTTGGGGCTTGTGTTGGAAGCTACAAAAATATTAATGATTTACGATCCCTTTCTAAGAACAATCTAAATCTAATTATAACAAAAAGGCTAATATGCTAACAACGTTGGAATAGCATTCTAAAAATTTCTCTTCTCATGAAACCACTTACTAAGTTTTTGAGAGTCTTCCAACTTTTCATCTTTGGGTGAAATGTCTTCTCAGCCTGCAAGATTCAGAAAAATAGGATTACACATGCATTTATATAATATGTAATATTTATTTAATCTGAGCCTCTGGATGGATCCTAGAATACATAGAAATTACCTGAAATTATATGAATATATGCACATTTTTTAGGAAGAGATAATTTCCCAGACTCTATGCTGACTAAATCATAAAGGCTTTAGAAATGAATTTAATGTTTTTCAATTCAGTTTCTCATTTCCCCACCTTTCTTACATTCCATGATCCATGGGATCTCTAAGGTCCCTCCTTCCATCTCTAATGGAAGGAGTCCATGAGTCCACTGTGCATTAAAACAACGGAGTAGAAATTCAAATCCCATGATTCCCAGACATCCCTTCCCAAGAGGAAAAAGGTCTAAATTCTAAACAAGGATCGTTTTGTTTTTGCCAACTTTCCAACTTCACTTTTCAGCCTTTCTCCAGATCCTACCCACTTTCCTACCTAGCCTGCAATTTGTAAGTTTTGGTTTTGCTCACCATATGACTTTGTATAGGCAATACCTTCTAGAAAAGTTCATTTTTCACTATATTTTAGTCCTTGGTGTTTTTTTTTTTTTTTTTCATTTATTTATTAATTTAAGCTCTTTGCAGCCTGATCCTAGACCTCTCTCAGTCCTGCCCTCATGCCCCCTCCCTCCTAGTCTTTAATAATTTCATACACTTATACAGTATATTTTGATCATATCTACCCGATTCCTGCCAGTAACTTCTTCCATATCCACCTCTAACTTTGTGTCTTTTTTTTTTTTTTAATTTTAAGTGTGTGTGTGTGTGTGTGTGTGTTTGTGAGAAAGAGAGAGTGAGTTCATTTGTGCACAAGCGCTGAGGACAGGTACTGGCAGCAGCCGGAGACATTAGATCCCCAGAACTGAAGTTACAGGTGGCTGCGAGCTACCCGACATGGGGGCTGAAAACTGAAAACAGTATGCATTCTCTTTTCTGGGTGAGGTGGGAAGTAGGTTTCGCCATGTAGCTCTGGCTGGCCTAGAACTCAATAAGTAGGCCAGGCTAGTCTCAGACTCAAAGAGATCAACCTGCCTGTCAAGTCCTGGGATTAAAGGACTATGCCACCAAACCAGCCACAGCATGCACTCTGTTTTGTTTGCTTGCTTGAGACAGGGTTTCTCTGCGTACCTCTGGCTGCCCTGGAACTTGCTCTGTGACCAGGCTGGACTCAAGAGATCTGCCTGTCTCTGCCTCTCCAGTGCTGGGACTAAAGGTACGCCACCCATGCCAATCCCCTTAACCAGCCATCTCTCTAGCTCCAGAAAATTCGTTTTTAATTTCCCAGCAAACCCACTCATGACCCTTCTTCCCTGAGGCAGTTTGCTGGGCTGCTTTGGTACTGAACCCTGCCCGTTACCACAGGGCTGAGACTTGTTTATACAGAATAGTAAAGTCAGCAAACCAGGCAGAACAGAATTTGAAGCCGCTAGGTCTAGCTAACATGAAACCCCTATTTTTCCACTTTTGAAAAGACAAAACAACTTAAGCAATAGTAAATACAAACACCATTCTATTTCTCAGAATAGGGAGCGGAGATGAGCTATCTGATCAACTGGTGACTGGCAGAGATACAGATTTCCAGTCCCCAGCAAGAAAAGGTTTCAAGTCCAGATTGGCACATGAAGTCTTCCAAGCTTACAGGGCAGCAACTAAAAAACATTGAGGTCATCCACCTTTTATACCTCCAAGGAGGGGCAAGACTATTTTATCCTCAGGAATTCATTCTGATGGTTGTTTGTTACATGGCTGTTATACCATCCCTGCAAAGAACTCAAAGGGCCAGCAAAGATCACTGAAAACCTATCATGTGGGGCCCAAAATGACTGGTTTTGTCAGTTTGACACCAGAGTCTTCAGAGAGGAAAGAACCTCAGTTGAGGAAATGCCTCCATGAGAGCCACTGAGGCATTTTCTCAATTAGTGATCAGTGGGGGAGGGCCCCGCCCATTGTGGGTGGTGCCATGCCCGGGCTGGTGTTCCTGGGTTCTGTAAGAAAGCTGGAGGAGCCAGCCAGTAAGCATCCGTGGCCTCTGCATCAGCTCCTGCCTCCAGAGTCCTGCCTGTCCTGACTTCCTTTGGCGGCGAATAGCAATATGGAAGTGTAATAAATCCTTTCCTCCCTAACTCGATTTTTGGCCATGGTATTTTGTCTCAGCTATAGAAACCCTAACTAAGACAGGACCTCTGTCCCTTTCTGAGGCTCAGTTTCGTTTCCAGAAAGTGGAGATACAAAACTTACTTGTGAGCAAGCTGTCAAAACAGACTATACCAACTGCCAGAGGCTGTCAGAGATTATACTTTGATGACATAATATCTCTGAATTTTCACAGAAATTTCAGTGAGGTTAGTTCTGTTAAGTCTCAAATCCAGGGACAAATGATTGAGGTGGCTATCTAACACATCAAAGTAAAACTGGCCACCAAGTTCTCCCAGCATCCCTCAGTCCCTTGTTACAGGGTCCTCCTGGCTTGCATACCCCAACCCCTACACTGAACTCTACAGCTTGGTGGCTGGGCTGCCTTTCTACCAGCAGCTCTTCCCTATATAATCCAGCCATTCTGGTTACCTAACCCTTTGGGCTTGCCTACTTCAGCACCTACCTCCCCCCTCTCCCTTCCCTCCTCTCTCTCCTCACACAGCTCAGGGTCTGGTTCCCTCTAGACTATCCCACCATACCTAGGAATATGTTCTTTCCTTTTTTCTTTTTCACTCAAGTTCTTACATCCAGACTTTTTATTTTCTACGTAAGAAAACTGGCCGGTGGGGGGAGGGGGGCATGTCTTTAATTCTAGCACACTGGAGGCAGAGGCAGGAGGATCACTGTGAGATCAAGGCCATCCTGGTCTACAGTATGAGTCCAGCAGCCAAGGCTACACAGAGAAACGTTGTCTCTAAACAAACGAAGCAAAAACTGTAGCTCAGAAGCTGTAGGCAATGTATGTAATGAAAATGTGTATGTGTAATGCATTTAGGTGAATGTACAGGTGTGTGAGGAGGCCAGAGGAAGGTGTTACCCTATTGCTCTCCTTATTGCACATCGGCTAGGTTAACCAAACAGCTCTTGTGATCTACCTGCCTATGGGCCCCAACATTAAGGCTATAGGCAAGCTCAGGCAAGCTCAGGCAAGCACGGTTTTTTACGTGGCTGCAGGGGAGATTCGGGCCCTCATGCTTGCACAGCATGCACACTTGCCAACTGAGCCATCTCCCTAGTTCTGAAAACACTTTTTAAAGCCTCGTCTTTCCCAGACCAACTGTGAAGTAGGTACTGTTTACTGCTGGGGGCCCTAAGTCAAAGAAGCCCTGCAAAGACAATGCTACCACACAGCCTGACTCCAACACTGTAGACAGCAGCAGTTCAGCAAAAATATACTATAATTTTCAGAGCGGCTGTGATTTAAAAATAAAAAGACACAGGTAAAATTTAATAACAGTTTATTTGACCCTACGTATACAAAATAACATAACATACTGACACGCAATAAACATAAACCCTCTTTCTTTTCCTACACAGACGCATGTGTACTCTACATCATAATGCATCTCAATTTTGGGGTTTTTACATTTCAAAGGTTCAGTAAACACACGTGGCTAATAGCTATTGTTAGTTACAGTCCACTTAATTAATCTTAAAAAGTTAAAAAGGTAGTGCCCACAGAACCATTTCCTCTTGGTTTTCGAGGACAAGCAAAAAGAATGACAAAGAACCCTTGAGCATTTGTTTTGTGCCAGAAACGTCTTAAGTATCTTGCCCAAATATTTTTATCATCCACAACATAAAGTGAGTTCTATTGCACGTAAGCAGGGGAGAGGTTGTGTGTGTGTGTGTGTGTGTGTGTGTGTGTGTGTTCAGAGTTCCGGCTCACTCTGTAGCCCAGGGGTGGCCTCTAGACCTAGGATTACAGGCTTGAGGGGTCTTTCTTAAAGTAGTCTGTCCCGCCGTCCCCGCCGACCAGCCCCGGGCCAGCCATCACCCGCATTTACCCAGGACTGTCAGCATCTGCCCTAGCAGGAGCAAGTCACCTGCGGTAGGGGGAGCGCCGCCACCACCGGTATCTCCTCCTCCTCCTCAGCCTCTTCCTTCTCGGCCTCTTCACTCGCCGAGCTGGAATCAGATTCCGACTCCGATCCCGTCTCCCAGAACACCTCGTTGTCTACCTCCCCACTCTGCAGCAGCTCCAGGAGGAAGGGTTTCTTAAGGAAGCTGCCGGTCGGACTCTCCGGAGGGCTTAAATGTAGAGGTAACAAGACCCTCCTCCGGCCACACTTCCCGCGACAGAGAGAGGGCGCGGCTTCCGGGCTCCCGGGGAACGAAGTGTCACCCATTTCCGGCTGCCGGGGAGCTTCGCCGGTGGAGGTAAGGTCGGCCCGCCCGCGCCCTCTCCTGAGCCCGCGTCCCTCCGGGGCTGCGCGGGCTCTGCCCTGCAGCGGGTCTCTCTTCCCTCTGTCTCCGCGCAGACGTGCAGCCGGCCCGCGGTTGCGGGACAAAGGGTGACGCCGCGAGCCGTAGTCATGGCGGCGCCGGAGCCCAGCCTGGATGAGCGGAACGCCGAGGAGCCGCCCGAGCGGGAGGAGGCGGGCGGCTGTGCGGAACCCGAGCCCGACCACGCGAGCCGCTCGGCCCCGGAGCTCCCCGGCGCGCCGGTCGCCCTGAACGCGGCGCCGCGGGCCGAGGCCGCCCCGAGGCCCGGCCCCTCTCGGCCGGGCCCCGAGACCTTTCGCCAGCGCTTCCGGCAGTTCCGCTACCAGGACGCGGCGGGGCCCCGGGAAGCCTTCCGGCAGCTGCGGGAGCTGTCCCGCCAGTGGCTGCGGCCCGACATCCGCACCAAGGAGCAGATCGTGGAGATGTTGGTGCAGGAGCAGCTGCAGGCCATCCTGCCCGAGGCGGCCCGGGCTCGGCGGCTGCGGCGCCGCGCGGACGTGCGCATCACTGGCTGAGCGGCGGAGCGCGGGCCTCCCTGGACTGATACCCAGCCCCGAGTTAATGAAAGTTGAATTTGGTCAGCTTCTGTGTCTGCTGTGTCTTTCGTTCGTCCTTTATTTGTCGGACTTGTTTTCCGAGCTTCTTTCCGTTTGATACCCAGAGGATTCTGGGAGCAAGGCCTTTATTTGCTATTCCTGGGCCACTGGGGATGCGAGGGGCTGTGCCCTTAGGCTTGAATTCTCTTCTCACCTTGATTTTTCTAGATCTAGGCCTCCAGAGCTTTGTTTTGCAAAAGGCCACGTTGACGCTGGTTGCAGTCGGAGTCCCATGCTGCCCTCCGCATCGAGCGAACTAAGCAGTAAGATAACTGGGCCTATTAAAAGCTCATTTAGCTAAGTGTCCCGGCTCATACTTTGAGCAGAGGCAGGAGGATCTCTGTGAGTTTGAGACCAGGTCTGTGTAGAAAGACCCTCTCAAAACCAAAACGAAATCAAGCAACAAAACTGCTGTTACCAAGAAAAATTCTAAATGAACCCTCTCACTTCATTTTCTGTTTGGTGGCTTAAAAATCAGTAATTGGAGTCAATACATCTGGACAGTACATTGTTTTTCCAGTAATTTTGCTGCAGATAATCTCTGCTCTGTGGCTTTTAACGATTACCTAGCTTTAAAAAAAAAAAAAGATATTTTTTCACATTTTACTTTATTTTTTTAAAAGATTTATTTATTATGTATACAGTGTTCTGCTGGCACGTGTGCCTGCACACCAGATCACATTATAGATGGTTGTGGACCACCACATCACTGCTGGTAATTGAACTCAGGACCTCTGGAAGGACAGTGCTCTTAACCTTTCCAGGCCCCCTAGGTAACTCTTTAGGGAACTGGATGTTTTTGAGGTGTATGTGTACTATATTTACAGTATTTCCACTTCTTTTGGCCCCTCCATGCTCCCACTTCTCATATTCACTGCCTTTACTTTCACATTCATTGTTACCTAGATACGAAACCCTGAGCATACAGTGTCCTGTAACTAAAAGGGAGGAGGAGGCCTGGCGTCTGTCTCTGTGCCTTCGACTTTGGCTCAATATACAGATGCTGATCATCTGTGTAAGATAAGGTTCATGAACTCTTAAGGTGATGGCCATGACAGAATGTGCAGCACGAAGAGCTGATGCCTCCAGTTTCTTATAGTCAGGCACGGTGGTGCACGCCTGTAACCTCAGCACTTGTGGAGGCAGAGAAAGGTGAAGCTCTGAGTTTGAGGTCAGCCTGGTTCTACAAAGTTAGCCCAGAACAGCCAAGGCTACACGGAGAAACCCTGTCTCAAAACAAAAACAAGATAATGATTATAGCTGGGCAGTTGTGGTGCACGCCTTTCAATCCCAGCACTTGGGGCAGCCAGAGGCAGGTGGATCTCTAGTTAGAGGCCAGCCTGGTCTACATAGAGAAACCTTGTCTGGAAAAACAAAACAAAAAGATAATGATTATATAATACATATAGACATACTTTGTAGACCACCTGCCTCTCTGCCTCCTCAGTGCTGGAATTAAAGGTATGTGCCTCCACTGCCTGGCGGTAGTACATATTTTAAAAGCAATGTAAATCATTCGATTCTTATGGTGGTGCACTCAGGAAACCAAGACAGGATGATTGCAAGTTTGTGTATGAGCTACCATGTGGTTGCTGGGAATTGAACTCAGGACCTCCGGAAGAGCAGCCAGTGCTATTAACCGCTGAGCCAAAGTTTGAAGCCCAACTTTGGGTTACATGACAAGTTCAAGGCCAGCCTGGACTACATTGCAAGACTGTAGGAAAAAAACAACCGGGTGTGGTGCATAGGATCTTAACACTAGCGCTTGAGGCAGAGGCAGGAGATTTCTGAGAGTTCTAGGCCAGTCAGGCACATATAGTAAGACCTTGCCTTCAAACTAAAACAAAAAACCTTTTATGCTTCAGTAATATGTGACTGACACGTAGCAACAAGAACCTGTTTTATTTTTTCCAGACACAAGAGTTTTCATGTTCTGCAGATACTGCTTGAGAGCAACACTATGTACAGTGCCTCCTGTCTATAGCGCGTAAACACAGATACACATCCACAGTGCAGTGTCGGCTCAGCCAGGATCCACCTTGCATACATGCTCAGGAATGACTGATCAAACCAGAACTCCTTTGTTAGGGTGACTTTCTATAGGTGGACAGTTTTTTAACAGACAGAACTTAGGTAGTGCACAGCTTTCTAAATGGTATCAGCATTGTTTGCAAATAACAGATTCCAGTGCTCCAACTTAGGGCTGAATTCACTTTGACCCAGGAACTGGGAATGGAGCCCCTCAACATGGCTTTAAGTTAGGGAAGAACTGAGGTTATCAGAATATGGGGGTGAGGAGGTCTACTTTGCTTCCCCAAAACAAAAAGTCACGATGAAACCAGGTTACTTCCTTCACAAAACCTAAATGATCAACCCAGTAATGACCAAGTGGCGGAATTAGGTAATTCAGTTTCTGCTTCCACTGTTCAACAGGACACAAAATTGATTGCCTTCAAAGTTAGAGATTCCCCAGATGTCATACGCAAGAGTAGTTACATAAAAGAAAAACCTTAATTTAAAAGCCGTTATTATATGTGTGTATGTGTGTCAGAGGACAACCTGCTATGTCGGTCCTGGGGACTAGACTCAGGTCAGGAGGCTGGTGACAAGCACCTCTATCAACTGAGCCATCTCAATAGGTCCCAAATCAGTATCTACTATAACAATCATCGTACCCTGCACAGCGGTAGCTATAGTTATCTTGTTTCTTCCCCTTTTAGACAATCACCATACAAGTCTCAAAATGCAGCTACTATATGATAAATTATCCAGAACACAGACGTCCTGTAGACTTGAGCATTTCTTCCCACGACAGAAATATCAATGCGAGCAGTGGGAAAACAGCCTTTTGTAAGGGACTGTGTTGGCTTAATTATGTTTCACACAGCTCCTAAGCTATGCCAGGTCAACTCACGCTTGCCCTGTGGCTGATTTTATATCAGATGGTGAACAAATCACTAGACAGGGCACTTATTCCCTGAAACTTCCACAGTGACCTGTTGGGCCTAAAGCTTAACCTTCCCAAGGCAGCTGTAGATGCTGCTGTTGCTACCGACACTGGCTCCTTGATGTTTACATAGTAAAGATTTGCAGCCCTAGAGCATTACAGATTCCAAAACTGATGACAAACCTGTGGGTGTTGATGGATAAATGTACTTCAGCGTTTGCCTTTAGTGATGCAAAAACTGGTAAAAATTAAGTTCTCAAAGCATGGAACCTTTCAAACTTTGCCTAGTAAGGTAAAACCAAACAATATAGCAATGACACATGGAACCAGAATCTGTAAAATAACACAAATATCTCTCCAAAGGTACAAACAGGTTGTACCTGGACCTTAAGCAGCATAATCACCTTCATCTCACAAAGAAACACAGACAGGACATTCACGTGTTGAAGTGTACGGCAACTACACTAGCCTCCAAGAAGGAGGAAAGCGGCACACAGACCTCAAGTTTGCTGATGACGACATAAAGTAAGGTAATTCCCACGTTCTTTGTAACAAATCTTTACAGTAGAAGAGTTCAAAACTTTTGGGAAACTTTTCCCCCCTTAACTTTAAATAGAACAGGGAAGCTATTGAAATTAATAAGTGGGTAAAAAAAAAAAAAAAAAAAAGCTGTCCTTTGGGTTCTAGACCCTGCCTGCTTCCTTCTGGAATTCCTTGTAGATTCTCAGTACATCAAGATTCTAGTTCCTCCTTCAGCATTTTCCGCTTGGTTGCCGAAGGCACAGCCCAGCCGACTCTGGGTAAAAACATACAGCCTTGTCCCTGGTCTGTGAAACCATGCTGAGAAAACAAAGTCTTGAGGAAGCAGTGCATCAGGGCCCTGCTCCTTCCAAACTGCACAGCACAGTGAAGTCCCAACGTTCCAGTGACGATGAAAGATGAAAATGGTGCCTGCTGCCCACACGCCACCAGGCAGAGAAACCGGAAGGGCTGGCACATGTCTCAACCTGGCCCAAAAATCAATTAAATAAACTGCAAATTGAATTTACAACTGTTTCCAACTAGATTTTTTTTTTTTTTTTTTTGGCTCTCATTTTGCTTATCATCAGTGGCACGATTCCAAGTGAAGATGTGCAAAGACTCGCTTCGTTCAACGATGTGCACCGAAGGGGATTCTAAGACTATGCGCTGCCTTCGTGGTTGGCTTCCAAATCAAGAGTGCCCTGTCCTCCAGCAGCCAAAATGGTCTCTTTGTCCCAATGTCCATCACACTCCTGCCAAATCCCTGAAGTCAGTCAGAGTCCCGTGCATTCAGCATGCTAAGTTTATTTACTTAAATATGCGAAGCTCCCCTGGCAGACATGCCAGGATTGTGCTCCAAATGTCTTGGGTGCCCAGTTTCATGTTGAGCAGCAGAGGGCAATCTGCTGCACCTTGCCCAGGTCAGTCAGCAGCTGCTTGATGCAATGCTTGAGCTGTGGAAGCCTGGCCAGTGGCTCTGGGGGCTCCAGCTCCCCAGTGTAGTCCAGCCAGCTCTCCAGCACTGCAGGGAGAAGAAAGAAGCTGCAGTGAATGCTCCAAACTTGACTTACAACAACCTCAGCCTGAGCCACTGCAACCCAGGCTGCCTCCATACTAGCACCCCACAAAGCATTGCTCCACAAGGCACAGAGCTCTAATGTTAAGGTTTGCCTGTGATCTATCCCCCATAGGCTTATGGTGAATGCTTGGTCCCCAGCCTGTGGTGCTATCTGGGAAGAAGGAGGTTGCTAGGGGTGTACCGTTGACAATTATGCCTCCACCCGTTCCTCTCCTATCCCCATCTGCCATGATAGAGACAGCCACATGCCCCAGCCACCATGACAAGACCAAGCAACCACGGACTGGATTATTAATTATAAACTACTTAAGCAAATTTCCCCTCAAGTCGTTTCTGTTAGATAATCAGTTACAGCAATGACAATCTAGATGCTTCAGGACAGTGCTGCCCTGAACAAGTCCTAGTTAGTGACAGAATGATTAATGTTTGTCCCCTTCAAGGCAGTGGCTCCTTGGAGGAGCTGCTGAGCAGCTAAGGAACTCATTTGAATTGTATTCACTTTTAATTATGTTAACTAGCCACACAATGCTATTGTGCCCAGCAGAGGCAGAAGGCTCTGAAGACAGAGCTTTCCCATGTTGCCAATAGAGCTCCATGGGCTGCCAGAAAATGAAGTGTCTTCAGACACAGAGAAGATCTGGATTTTCCTTTTTTTAAATCACTGTCAATTCTGATTGGTTTCACCCCCTGAGAAGTTAAGCGTGAGCCTGGCGTGGTATGTACAACTTTAATCCAGCACTCAGGAGACTGGGACAGGTGGGGTCTCTTGAGTCTGAGGCCAGACTGGTTTACAAAGAGAGTTCCAGGACAGCCAGGGCTATTACACAGAGAAACCCGGTCTCATAAAACCAAAAAGAATGTTCTGACCATGCCTCATGACTGAAGCTTGTATAAGGCGGTGTTTTCCTTGGAGTAATTTAACGTATGAGCTTTATATAGTCTCAGTTTCAGGCTTCATAGCTGGACTGTAATTCACAGAATCCTAAAACATAGTATTTACAAACTGGGTCTAATAAAACATTTTAATTGTATTTTATTTATTTTGTGTGCCTACACGGAGATGAGAGGATCTTGTGGGGCTCTGTTCTTTCCTTCCAGCAGGTAGATTTCAGGGATGGGACATGGAGGAAGAAACTTTCACTCTCTGAGCATCTCTCTAGGCTGTTACGATCAAAACAAATAATCAGTAATAATAAGTAAACAATCATTTTTAACTCAAAGCCCAAAATTAGAAGTGATAGCTCAGCCAGTAAAATGCTTGCCTTGTGAGGACCTGAATTTGATCCCCAGAATACACATTTTTTAAAAAAGGCTGGGCATGGTGGTATACACCTTTACTCTTAGCCCTCTGGGGGCAGTTTGGTCTACAGTGAATTCCGGACCAGCTAGGACTACATAATGAGATCCTAGCTCAAAAACAAAACAAAAAAAAATTTTTTTTTAAAGCACAGGTTAATTCCCTAAGCTGGGAAGATGGCTCTGTGGGTAACACGCTTGTCACACCAGCTTAAGGACTGTAGTTTGGATAACCAGAATCTACATAAAGCCAAATGTGGCAGCTTTTAATTACCAATCACAAATCGGTAGCTTGAAAGAACCGACAGAGAAATGTGCTTATGGTAGTGATGAACAAGAGATCCTGCCACAAAGCCAGTATAATGAGGACTGACCGCCACATCCAGGCTGTGGCACAAAGTTGCGCTCATGCTCCAACACACCAAAAGTTTTTCTTAAGATTTATTTTGGTTTTGCCTACATGTATGTCTGTGTGAGGGTGTCAGACCCATAATTAGGAGCTGCCATGTCCACGTGGGTGCTGGAATCGAATCCAGGTCCTCTGGAAGAAGAGCCAGTGCTTTTAACCTCTGAGCCACTGCCTAAACCCCCCTGCAAAAAAACTTAATTTCTGTAATGGAAGTTTTGGTTTCTTTGTAAATTCAGCATGTAAATATGTTTTTGTTTTAAACCCAAGTGTGGGATTTTAGTTGGGCTATGGTTTGTCCATACCTATTACTTGTCTCGTGTGGGACATGGTCTAGGACTCAGAGGATGTAAGTTGAGAGCCCAGAAATAGAAAGTGTGGTATGACGTGAGGTATTGGTGTGTGCTGTGTAGCAGTTTGGGGGGAGCAGAGAGGTGGCAATTTGGAGCAGACAGACAGATGGAGAGAAATGCAGAAACTTGGACAAGATTGCTAGCTGTGTTTGCTGTTGATGGAGGTTGGTATAGCCCTAAAAAAAACCAAAAACCTTGATCCTAAACAGCTAGGAGAAGTAAAGGGGCCCTCTCTCCCCCCTAACCTTCTCTCTCCTACCTAGGGTTGCGGGGGTTGATAGAAAGGAGGTTAAGGCCTAAACACCCTAAATAAAGTAGTTTAAAACGAGTGCTTCAAGTTTCCCTCAGAACTTAATGTGCTCAGATCATTTCCAACAAGCCGACTCCAGCTCTTCTGTGAACACGGCTTTCTTATTTTTGTGGTGCTGAGACTAAAGGGCCTCCCTCTCAAGCTAAGTGTGTGGTCTACGATTCTAGCCCTGCATAGTGACTACCGCAGAAGGAAAAGGACAAGTGAAGCAAGACCCCTGTTACCTCTGATGTCCCAAGTGCCTAATAAATATTCAAAGTTAGGCTTGTCCTCACTGAGGGGAGAACTAGACAGAATGTGGCTGAAGAGGCCAGAAGACAGCTTTCCTTTGACAGCCAGGCTGTGGACTTCAGAAGGCAGCAGATGGGAATCGAAGTTCAAGAGTGATGCCAAGAAAGGAACCTACCATCCAGCTCCTTCTCAATGGAGTCCATCCGATGCGTTACTTCATCCTGGAGGGACTCCACGTGTGTCAGCAGGTTAAACTGCCACTGGTGCTGTGAGCTCACCAGCCCTTCTCCACCTCTGTCCAGCAGCTTCCGAGCAGGGGCTTCTTCTGGTAGGACCTTCTTGGAAATGTACTCCCTCACCTGCACGTGCAATGACAGTGAGTCACGGAGCGGAGACAGGTACTGCATTCTCCCTGGCCAGCAATGTAGAATCTTCTGACAAAGCAGCTGCTGCTCCCCATGCTCCTACCGCCTCCACACAGTGACTAAAGTTCCAATGCCATGGCCTCAGGACAGCACCCGCCAGCTCAGAAAATCCTGCCTCCTTCCTCTAGCTAGCCCAGCCTGAAGCAGACCTCTCAGACCCAAAGGGCTGCCTAAAGCAGGGGAAGTGCCAAGAAAGGTTGGGGTATTACAGTCATGCTTAGTGAGTCTTGGCTGTCTCTTGGTGAACGTGTGGTTATTTGCTGAGTTACTTCCCCTATCAGGAACATGGATGTGGTTTTCTGAAGCTTCATGAAGATGGAATTAAAGTACCAGTGTACAGTCAGCTTACCAAGAGGTGGCCTTGATGAGAATAAGAACTTCCAGATTTTACACCATGTTTCCTTTAAAAATCTGTCTAATGCACAGGACTGCTAGCCTTTTACTATACAGTCTGGGATCTCAAACTTGTATTCATTTACTTGGGATGATAACAATTCAAGGTAACATTTAGAACTTCCTGTGCCCAAAGCAATATCCTGAAAGCTTTTATGGGTCTGACAACCACACCACAACTACAACCAAAGTGGCTGAACCTAGGCTTGGAAGTGATTTGCCACAAACAGGCTGTCCTTACCGCCCTGGCCAGACTTGCTTAGACATTGGCAAGGGTATATATAGGTTGAAAGTGCAATCCACACCCTAGAAGCATAGTTGGGATGTCCCCTGTTGGCAATAACATGCTGATGCATTTACGCTGCTGATGCCAGGCCACAGGCTCAAGTCTAGGAAAGTAAGGGTGGCTAGGGCAACAGTGTGAAACCACACACTTCCTCACTTGGGGAAGACAGGCATAGCGGCACTCACAAAGAGTTACAGAGGGAGACACAGGCATGAGACGGGGGCTCAGAACAGTGACTTAAACATGACAAAAAACTGAGTAACAAGGCTGGCTCCTGGGGAAAATGCTCAAAGGAGCAAGTACTTCAATGAAACTAACTCATCTCATGACAGGGCTAGGAAAAAAACAACATACAGTTTTGTTGAAAACATTACATCTAACAACACACTGGACTATGTTCATGCTAATAATCAGCACCTAGGAGCGATTATGGTATAAATGCTAAAGAAAAAACAATTTTTGCTTAGTTCTATTTTTCTACAAGCTTGAATCAACTTCTCTGCTTAATATACTTTCTGATCCCATGCTCACACCCCTGGATTTCCTGGAACTGACGACCTTTAGTTAGAGTGGGTCCCATGACTTTGTACCCATCTTAACAGGGGAGAAAACAAAAACAAAAACAAAAAAAACCCAGAAACTTTCTGATGGAGATATGGCTCAGTAGTTAAGAGCAGTGGCTGCTCTTCCAGAGGACCAGAGTTCAATTCCCATCAACCATATGGTAGTTAACAACCATCTTTAGTGAGACCTGATGCCCTCTTCTGGCCTGCATGAGTACATGCAGACAAAGCTCTCATACATAAATAAATAAAATAAAATAAAAAAACTTTCTGATGAGAAATTTTAAATACTCCTATTAAGAAGTGTTGTAGTAAATAATTGAAAGGGTCTTCCAAATCTGGGCCCAGTGGTACATGCCTGTAATCCCAGCACTCAGGAGACAGAGGCAGAAGGATCTCTATGAGTTTGAGGCCAGCCTGGTCTACAAAGTGAGTCTAGGACAGCCAGGGCTACACAGAGAAGCCAAAAACAAAACCCACTACCCCTCCTTCCCCCCAAAAGAAGTATCTTTCACAATATGGTTAGCCCAGGAGGAGAACTTACAAGCACTCAGCCACTAAGTAAAGAGTAAGTACAGGCAAGCCACTTACCTTTGGGGAGCTGGGCTTGGGGTCACTGTCCCCTCTGCTCCTGTCTTGGTCGAGGGGCCAGCCTAAGCGAGGGGAGAGAGAATCGTCACCATTCTCACAGAGGGGGCTGACGGCATCATCAAGGGCAGAGCCTCTAGTCTCCACTACCAGCTTCTGCTCCACAGCAGGGTAATAGGCGCGGGGCTTCTGGTAACAGTGCTCGCTGGTGATATAGGACTCCTCCACAGACCTGGGCAGGGACAATGGCTTCTCCACTGCCCCGTTCAAAGTTCTATAGCTCGGGGACTCGTCCTTGCTCCTGGTGTCCGTGATATGGATGTGTCTAGAATGTGCTCTCCCCTCTCCTGAATGCTGTTTCCAGGGCTGGCACCACAGTTGCAGATCAGGATGCTCCCTGCTTCTGTGGGAAAGGCAAATGGTGAAAACTGAGGGAAGCTGGCACCACTGCAAAGCTCCTCGACTTATAAACACGCTCCCATGGACAAGAGCGGCCTCTACCTGGAATATTGACCCACATAGCACAGCCGGTTTAAGCCCACGGCCTCTTAGGAGGTCACTTCCCTAGGCTCCCAAGGCTTGGGGGGTGGGGGAAGGGACTGGACTTGGCTTCTGACCTCACTCAGGCTCCTCCTGGCTTCCTCCTTTGGAAACTACCAGCTCTGACTTTCGAGAGTCAGTGAAAACATTGATGTGTGAAGGTATTCTTCAAATGTGGCTGACAGGGTCTGGGAAGATGGCTCAGCAGGTAAAGATGCCTGACATCAAGTCTGATAACCTGAGTTTGATACCCAGAGCCACAAGGTAGAAGAGATTCAACTACCAAAAATTGTTCTTCTAACTCCCACACATATGTTGGTGGCACACACACACAGAAATAAATGCAGTAAAAACCAATGTGGCTTTATTTGACTCAATCAACTGGCACAATAACCCTGACATGCAACAGCACTGCTAATTAGCAAACCATCACTTACCAAACTGCAATGGTGCTGGGGATGAGTAAGTATGTATGGCCATTAATCATAACATTTCTTAAAAAGATTATGTCTTTAATTTTCACCATTTCAAAGAAAAAAGTGGTCAGGGTCAGTAAAGGATAGAGATGCCCATCAACAGCACAGCCTCCTCTGCGCATCTGATGTAGGAGGACCACTTGAGTGTGTGCACAGAGCACAGGGAAGAACATCACCGTCCCCTGGAAAGAGGACAAAAACATCACAGTATACTGTTCTCAGTGGGAACAGGTACACTGAAATTTTGTGTATTTGTTTGTGTGTGTGTGTGTGTATGCGCGTGCGCGTGTGCATGCACATGTCTGTACACATGTGTTCAGAAACAAGCCCAGGCTTTTGAGCACACTACGCAAGCATCCTACTTAACTTCTGAGCCCTCATATATATATATATATATATATATATTTTTTTTAAACCGATATTTTTAAGATTTACTCTATCTTATATGCCTGTGCCCAGGGTGTGCATGTGAATGTGTTCAATATAAAAACTGAGGGGGTTGGGAGAAGGCCTGGAGCCGGAGTTACTGGCAGTGGTGAGCTATATAAAGTGTGTCCTTTGCAAGAGCTGTAAGTACCCTGAGCCATCTCTCCTACAGCAAAGTTTTACATTAAAAATTATTTTTAAAAACTACACGTAGCTATCTATCTATCTATCTATCTATCTATCTATCTATCTATCTATCTA